>NC_140541.1:32727449-33262449 GCF_057382185.1 Mchenga conophoros
GGTCACCCCGTGTGACTACTGACAACGTGACAGAACATGAAACATTAATGGAGTTGCTCCTCGGCTGAGCTGTATTATCAGATAGCTGCACTCTTCTTTTGCTTGGCGGATGTAGATAGAAGAAAGAAAATAGTTCCTGCACAAAGCTGCTCTCAACAGTTTGTAGACTTTTATTTTTTATTTTTTGAGTAACCAGGTCATTATTTCTGGACAGAAACATAGCTGCTGAGTTATTAAAATGGATTTTTTTGGTAACATAATGTAACTTCTACCATTTATTACATTCAAGAGAAGGCAGATGTCTCCAAAACTTGGCAGTCAGCGGCAGAACAATTTAGATGGATAAACAGCGCTGCAGGCCAAAGGAAGAATATGTAGCTGTCCCTTTAACACTCCAGGAAAATAGATCTGATAGCCTGCTGTCATACAAAGAGAAGACAGAGTGATGAGGAGTGGGTTGTAATGTCTTTTTATGTCAGTTTTTTTCCTCCTTTTTTAAATAAACAGTATAAGCACAAACCCGCTGCTTTAATCCCTCCCCTGGCAAGTCGACAGACATCCAGGCCTTTGTGCGCCCTGCTTTTCTAAATCCATAATTTACTGTAAACAAACTGATGGAAACTTTTCCCACAGTGATGTGTCACTGCACAAAAAGGATCTTCCGCCAGCAGTCTGATGTAGGTGGGAGGACTGTGATAAATAAATTGTGATAGATAAATAAATAGGCTGTATCGTGTTTTCACCAATGTTTGTGTGTGTGGTTTGGTTTGTTAGGTGGTGGATGTGCGGCTGGTGTCGGTGTTTGATGCCAGGGAGCTGGAGCTGGTTATTGCAGGCACCGCAGAGATTGACCTGGCAGACTGGAGGAACAACACAGAGTACAGAGGAGGTATGGAAGGGGGGTGGGGGGGGTGGAGGTTGGGTGCAAGGAGGTGGAGGAACGTACTGACAGCTTAGCCTAATGCATGCCCCGCCTCCGGTCCTGCAACATGTTCATTCACAAGTGTGCCACAGCCACTAAACCTCTGCTCTGAGAAGTATTTCCTCATTCATTCATCTCAACTGGTCCAGCGATTTTAACACTCGGGGAGATGCAAGGAAATAAGACTACACACTACTAATAAAAACCATAAAAAAAATCCATCTTCACCCCGAAGAAAGTTCAAATAGGTGCATCTGTTTAAATGTCTCTAGCCCCTAAAATGAAGGTGGTTGTAATTCAGTTTTTCTTTCTACTGTTTGAGGGACACAAGCAGTCCTACCTATTTTGTTTCTGATACTGACACCTTGGCTTTGGGTGTCTACAGATATCAAATACTGATCCAAGACTAGCTGTATTCATGAGAATTATTCTTGTATGTGTATGTAGGCATCCGTGTCGGCTTAAAAACTGAAAAACATATATAAACATTTGCAAATGCATAGAAATTATATTTATTAGTGAAATTATGCTTGAAAATGGAATAAAATGAGTTAAGTGGCACAGACACATGACAGACCTTTATGTTATAGTGAGTGTACTGAAAAACTTTTGCAAACACATAAAGAAAAGCTGGTGATCAACAAGTTTATAATATCTCCAAACTGTTCATGCTTTGTTGCTAATTTAGCTCCGCTGTGAGCAACCAGTACACTGCTGCTCTCTTGTCGCCTTACAAATACAAGACAGCCACCTTAAAAGGGTTTTATGTTGAAAGGTAACAACCCTACAATATTAGAAAATATTAGAGAAAACCCGAACGATCAGACCCCAGTGACAGTAGGAAGGAAAACCTCAATTTTAATAGGAAGAAACCTCCAAAGAACCAGGCTCAGGGAGGGGTCGATAGCTGAAGCCTCTGACTGGCCTCAGCGTCAACTGACTTTGAAGAGGAAGAAGTTTGTTTTGGTCTTTATATGACTGCACCAGTGCCCAACTTAAGATAAGGAAGGATTAATTCGAACAGAAAACCATACAAAGCTACCCTAGAATAAAAATTTGAAGTTTGAAATGAACTGAACAAAGCCCCTTTAATTAATCTGAAAAGACTGAAGCCTTACCTGAAATTAATCAAGTTGTTTTTCACAATATATAATAATTCTCCTGTGAACAAGTGATTAAATTTGCAGGGTAACAGCTGTACTGGACTTCACTTAATGTTACTCTGCAATAAGCTTCAAACCTTTGGAGTTATTACAGCGTATGCGGTGTACAGTCAGGCTGCAGGTGCCGGTGTCCAAAGCCATCACATTTAAAGGCTCTTTAGGGTTCTGGCCAGCAAAGTTGAAAAGGCGCCAGCAGCTGAGAGACAGAACAAAACTCGAGCTGACAATCGGCCATGACTCAGTGTCAGGGCGCTTTTAATGGACGAATCGACTGAGACGCACCAAACCGCTGTGTCCATCAAACATTAAGAAGCAGAGCCAGCTCACAAACCTCAGGAACAGGGGGACGGACGCCCTTATTATTTGTTATTCGTCTGACTCATGCACCATCGCTGTCTTATCTCCCCACAGGTTACCATGACAACCACATAGTGATTCGCTGGTTCTGGGCGGCTGTGGAAAGATTCAACAACGAGCAGAGGCTGAGGCTGCTGCAGGTATATATATTGTACATATATTTATTAGTTTCAGATGTAGCCATTCTTGTATTTTGCTTGTTTACATTATTGTATTTTGCACAACTCTGTTGCTTGTGAAGCTCGCACACAAGAATTTCACTCACATGTGCTGTACCAATGTACCTGCACATGTGATGTGACAATAAAAGTGATTTGATTTGATTTTGATTTGATTTGAGGTAGGGCACGAGGGGGAGCGCATGCACACAGGATGCCCCCGTGTGGACACCGCCTGCAATTACATTTTTTAATATGTTTCTAATTCTGCAGGAATGTCCCATTTATTTAAACAAGGTGTATTCAGTTTTCTGATTTATTTAACACTGAAACAAAGAACCTGAGAGTAAGTGAAATAACCCAAACTTTTTATGGCCTAAACACTGACTACATTTCATCCTTTTCTTGACTCTCTTCTCTCCTCAGTTTGTGACGGGCACCTCCAGCATTCCCTATGAGGGCTTTGCCTCACTACGAGGAAGTAACGGACCTCGCCGATTCTGCGTGGAGAAGTGGGGGAAAATCACCTCCTTACCCAGGTAACCTCACCTTTTAGGGACTATACAAAAATGAATAATAGCAGAGACATTGTAGAGTGAATCTTTTCAAAATAAAATGTCCATAAATATGAATGCTGATCAAACAGGTATGAATAAGGGCTTTAACGGGCTGTTTAGGTTGTTAAGGCTTCATATACATCACCTCTGTTACTTTTTTTGTAAAATATGATGGGAGAGATACGACACAATTTTAGGGCGTAAACACACTTAAGAATTTTAGTGGATTTATTTATGTGTTTCTCTATGGGGGTCCAAAACCGACAATTTCAAACAAATATCTAGTAAACAAATAACTCAAAAGAAAACTTAATTTAAACTTAACTTAAAAGAAAATTTAACTGCCATTAAATCACTGAAAATACATAAAATAATGACATAAAATTTAAGACAAATTTATATTTCTGTATTCATTCGCTTCTTTCTTAATTTGATATAATAGGATATCAAATTAATTATCATACAAATTTGATATAATACGTATGACATTTATCTACCTTTTTAATGCCTTTTTATTTATTTTATTTTTATCATATTAATTAATTAATTTTTATTTGTTTTTTTTCTATTATTTTCCCCTGGCTTTTGCATACATACTGACATCATTAGACTAAAAAAATGGAAAATGTAACAAAAAATAAATGTTTAGGGGCTCATTACAAATGTTAAAAAACATAGATGCAAACATAAAAAAACAGAACCATCAATTTATGTCACATTTTATATAATAACAATTTACATACATTTTTTTTGGTTTGTTTCTAAGACAAATAAAATATTAATATTGTTAAAAATATATTTTTTTAAGTGAAGTTTAAAAAAAAAAAAAAAAAAAGCAATACTGTTTCTGATCAAAGATCATATTCTGATTTTGACGTTCATTCACAGCGTTTTAATTCATTATTTAAATGTTGGGTTTTTTTGTATGTTTTTTGAATGCAAAGCACTTAAGGTCAACTCTATTGCTATTTCTAAATGTTCTCTATAAATACAAGTGACTAATAAAGACGCAGCATACCTGCAGCTCTGTAGGGTATAAGTGCAGCAGTTTTCTTTTTGGGTGTATTATTTGACAGGAACAAAAGCAGAAGAAAAATCTAACAGATGACTCAGCTCATCATCTGTTTCATAAGGTCTCGCTGTGTTTCCACAGGGCTCACACTTGCTTTAATCGTCTGGACCTCCCGCCCTACCCGTCCTTCTCCATGCTATACGAGAAGCTGGTAACCGCTGTCGAGGAAACGAGCACGTTCGGCTTGGAGTAACCTCAAATTGGCCGACACCCAGGAGAGAGAACCATCTGGAAATCTGTGTTCCTCACTTAGAGGCATTAAAAATAAAACTAATATCCTCAAAAGGCAACTAAACCCCCCTCCCTTCCCCTCCCTGGATGACGCTGCTGTTTTTTCCGACTGGCTTTACATCACTCGGCACGCCGGCTTTGCTCTGATTCTCCACCTCCGACAGCTTCAGGACAAAAGACGGAGAATCGGAGGACGGGTTGAAAAGCTGTACAGTACAATTTCTTGTTTTCATGGTAACCTTTGTTCACTGAGCCACATGTGTGCTTTATCTCTTTAGTTAATGGCCTTGGTTACTGGATTTCTAGCACCTCCTCCTCCACCTCCTCAGAGACAGCTGCTCCAAAAACCCACTGAGTTCCTTTTCCCTTCTCTGGACCTCAAAACTGTGCCCGTCCCGCTCCGGGGCTGCAGTGATATGAACTATAAGACACACCAATCACCTTTGCACAAATACACACTTAAGCATTGTCTTTGTATTATGAGTGCAAACCAGTGTTTCCCCCGAGAGTCTTCATCGGCGCGGGAAGAAGTGACATTTTAGTCTTTAAACCGAACGCTGGCTGCTTGTTCGAAGAGAGGGGACACACTGGTGTGCACAAATACACACTGAAAACACACCTGTTCTCACAGTTTAGAACCCCAAATGAGCTGGACATGGAGTCGCAGGTCATCGGCGGTGCTTGTGCGCAGCGTCAGTGACACATTGTGGTAATGACGGCAGGTTTGAGGTCAGGACTGTTACCTTCAGTTACTGCGACACCACAGCCCAAAAACATAAAAAAAAAACATGTGACACATGAACGGTTTCAACAGAAGCGCAAGGTTCCTGTCTTACAACACATTTCTCATGAGCAATAGAGGCACTTTCTGACATAACACACAAAGTCCTCCCCAGCCAGTGAAAGTGATGAATGTACCAAACCAGTGACTGAATGTATGAACCTCGAGCAGGAAACAGAAGTTGAAAGGTTTCAACATAAGCGTGACTCGGTTTGTTTAAGCACTGATGATTTATAAATGCAATGATGGCTCATGAGATGCATCTATGGTGCTGCCAGCTTGCTCGGGGGATCAGGGCTCAAATGAAAGAAATGCCAAACTAGGTCACAGGTCGTAACATTTCCTGGGAGGAAAACATTTTACTGATAACAACCCTCAAAAATAACCCAATTCCTTGATTAAACTGATCATTGGGCTCATTTTTATGGTTTTTAATGGCTTTATTTGTGTTTATCGCATCTATATTCTTTCATTTACCAAGGATGCATATTTTAAAGTGTTTTAACTTAAATATTTATCTTTTTAAATCATTTTTTATGCAGAAGGACATCTCAGTCTGTTAGCCATGCACTAACATTAGTCACTGCAAAACATCACAATGCAGTAATTAGGAGGAGAAAATTACAATCATATCAAATTTTATGCCGTTAAAAAAATATATATATTTCACTCATGTAACACTTTTCATGGTTGGACCAATAAGATCCCCAAAATGATAAAATAGAAGTCACTGATGGAGTGCAGTTGTGAGGAGAAGACAAAATGTTTTCTTTGCAGCTCTCAGTTCAACTCAGACTTTGACAGGACAGTGGAAGGTCAAAATAATGGCATATACCCATCACTTTTTACATTTTACACTTAACTAATCATCACAAAAAGCAGATCCACGATTTTAAACATCATGTATAGCAATTACTACTGTTACTGCTAAAGTAAAAGAAGGATTTAGGAATAAAAATCCACATTTTAAGTATCAAAAATAAATTTCTGGTATTTTTAGAAAACTAAACTGCTTGAAAATTGTTTAAATTAATTGCATTATGGTGCTTTTAAGTTGCATATAAACCTTTGCTTTCATAGATGTGCAGCATCTGAGGTCCAACTCCCCTGAGCAACGCAGTGGCCGCTTTGATGCATCGCTCTAGTGAATGGCTATTAGATGTACCATGAGGCATTGGTGGGATTATTTTAGTGCCTCTTGGGAATGAAGTTTTATTTCTTTGCAAACATGTGACCAGATCCAAGCGTCTCACTGTAGGAGCTGCAGTTTTTAAAACAAAATATCAGATATCAACACCAGAGGGCAGCAAAGTCCCACTCAACTCAAACAACCAGTGGTCTGGTCCTCTCTGAGTGGCTTCCTGACCAGGGTAGATTATGATGATGATGATGGCCTTGTACTTTAGAACTTGTTGCATACAGTCCATGCCAGACAGTAGTTTTGTCTCTGAAGCATGTGATCGAACATTGAGTGCACTCACACACACAAACTCATTTTCTACAGGGTGCATGCAAGATTACACCTACTGTACAGAGTCCTGTTGGAGTTAGACCACAGGGGCTGGAATAGTGGTAGAGATCCCCACCTGCGATGCGACATGTGTGGGCAGACTTTTGTATCTGAGCCCCGCCTCCCTACCCACACCTCTCGCCCACCCCCGCCCTAATAATGCATGCAGGATCTTCCTGGTCAGCTCCGTGAGCTGGACCTGGTAGAAACTCCTAGGTGGCGTTGTGTTATAGCTCGATATTGCATGCTGAAATAGTGCAACACACTGTCCTTACTAGCTTTTTTTGCATGAGGATATTGCTATACATTCAGACAAAGGGGTGAGGGAGCTGGTTAAATTGTGCCACTCCAGTTGTGGCGCTCCGGTTGTGGCGCTCCACCTGAGGCGTGCGCCCTTGTGCTCACCTGGCACTGTCGTACCTTTAGCTCGTGGGAACAAGGCGGAGGATGATGGTGTTTGTTAGCTCTCTCCGTGACAGTGGAACAGCGAGTATTTTGGCAGCATGCTTCGAAAACTTCACATGTGCGTGTCTGCCTGTCTCAGTCACAGGCTGATGGTCATGGTTCATTGCTGAACAGGTAAGGGATCAATAGGGCTGCTTTTGATTTTGTGAGAGCACATGTATGTGTACCATGTGTGGAGTCCTGTTTGTCTCTTTGTATATAAATGTATATGTATGTCTGTCCTGTTGTGTGTTTAAATATATATATTTTGCACCGGATGTACCAAAGGTTTGGGGCTTGCAAAGTCAACCATTAGGCCTGCTCTCTATTTCAGTCGAACAACCACACATTCCCCCCTCCTCCCCACCGCTGTTTCTGGCTCACAGAGCATCACCTCATGTTTGCTTGAGGAGCAGATTTGTGGCATGGGCAGCGACGCTTCACGTTAGGATATTCACCCGGTTGGGTCAGTTTCGGTTCACCATCAATTTGAGGCTTTTCAGGTGCAGATGAAGACTGCTGCACCGCTCGTCTTTCTGTGTACATCTGACAGGACCCGGCTCCAGTTTTCAGAATTCCACTCTATGCAAAGCTCCTGTATGTGTGTGTGTGTCCATTTCACTCCAATGATTGTAATAAAAGAACAAATGGAAAATTTTTATGAATGATTCACGATCTTACTTATCTTTTACTAAAGTTATCTAATATACAGTGGCTTGCAAAAGTATTTGGCCCCCTTGAACTTTTCCACATTTTGTCACATTACAGCCACAAACATGAATCAGTTTTATTGGAATTCTGTGTGAAAGACCAACACAAAGTGGTGTACACGTGAGAAGTGGAACAAAAATCATACATGATTCCAAACATTTTTTTTTTTACAAATAAATAACTGAAAAGTGGGGTGTGCGTAATTATTCAGCCCCCTGAGTCAATACTTTTAGAACCACCTTTTGCAGCAATTACAGCTGTCTCTACCAGCTTTGCACATCTAGACACTGAAATCCTTGCCTATTGTTCTTTGCAAAACAGCTCCAGCTCAGTCAAATTAGATGGACAGCGTTTGTGAACAGCAGTTTTCAGATCTTGCCACAGATTCTCAATTGGATTTAGACCTTGTCTATGTTTTGTGATAAACCATTCCATTGTTACCCTGGCTTTATGTTCAGGGTCGTTGTCCTGCTGGAAGGTGAACCTCCACCCCAGTCTCAAGTCTTTTGCAGACTCCAAGAGGTTTAGTAGGCAGGGATAGCTCAGTAGGTAGAGTGGTGGCCCCATGATCGGAAGGTCGGGGGGTTCAACTCCACTGAACAGCTACCCTGAGGTACCCCTGAGCAAGGTACCGTCCCTGCTCCCCGGGCGCTGCATTGGTGGCTGCCCACTGCTTCACTGGGCGAATGGGTTAAATGCAGAGGAACTATTTCCCTATGCGGACTAACACATACACATTATTACACATTTCTTCCAAGATTGCCCTGTATTTGGCTCCATCCATCTTCCCATCAACTCTGACCAGCTTCCCTGTCCCTGCTGAAGAGAAGCACCCCCAGAGCATGATGCTGCCACCACCATATTTGACAGTGGGGATGGTGTGTTCAGAGTGATGTGCAGTGTTAGTTTTCCGCCACACATAGCGTTTTGCATTTTAGCCAAAAAGTTCAATTTTGGTCTCATCTGACCAGAGCACCTTCTTCCACATGTTTGCTGTGTCCCCCACATGGCTTGTGGCAAACTGCAAACGGGACTTCTTATGGTTTTCTGTTAACAATGACTTTCTTCTTGCCACTCTTCCATAAAGGCCAACTTTGTGCAGTGCACGACTAGTAGTTGTCCTATGGACAGATTCCCCCACCTGAGCTGTGGATCTCTGCTGCTCGTCCAGAGTCACCATGGGCTTCTTGGCTGCATTTCTGATCAGCGCTCTCCTTGTTCGGCCTGTGAGTTTAGGTGGACGGCCTTGTCTTGGTAGGTTTACAGTTGTGCCATACTCCTTCCATTTTTGAATGATCGCTTGAACAGTGCTCTATGGGATGTTCGAGGCTTGGGAAATCTTTTTGTAGCCTAAGCCTGCTTTAAATTTCTCAATAACTTTATCCCTGACCTGTCTGGTGTGTTCTTTGGACTTCATGGTGTTGTTGCTCCCAATATTCTCATAGACAACCTCTGAGGCCATCACAGAGCAGCTGTATTTGTACTGACATTAGATTACACACAGCTGCACTCTATTTAGTCATTAGCACTCATCAGGCAATGTCTATGAGCAACTGACTGCACTCAGACCAAAGGGGGCTGAATAATTACGCACACCCCACTTTTCAGTTATTTATTTGTAAAAAATGTTTGGAATCATATATGATTTTTGTTCCACTTCTCACGTGTACACCACTTTGTATTGGTCTTTCACATGGAATTCCAATAAAATTGATCCATGTTTGTCGCTGTAATGTGATAAAGTGTGGGAAAGTTCAAGGGGGCCAAATACGTTTGCAAGCCACTGTATGTCAACAACAAACTGTGTTAATGGTACCAAAGTATATCATGAAGGAGGCCTCACCCTGATTAAACACTCCTCTACTAAACCTGAGGTTTCTGTCCAAGTAACAAAAGGAAAAAGGATAAGTGAAGCTACATTAATATATTAATGATGCAGATATTTAAAGATATCAGATTGGAATGCATGCAGTAATGAAAATTTGGTTTAGATGCTGAGGGCTGTGTTAAGCTTAGATCATTGTTAATAAAGGTACACATTGTACATACACAGTGGATGGTTTTATGTGGAAGCAACCTTGTGCGAGAAAGAGAAACACTAGATGAAATGGCAAAAATAAATAAATTTTAAAAACTTATAAGTTCTGATAATTTTGTAGAATATTTTGTCAAATTTGTGAGATATCAAATCTAAATTTCCATTGATATAATTTAAACTTTTCATCTTACAAATGTATTTTTGAAATAAGTTTTTTAGTGTTTTTAAAGACACACGAGCTAAGAGATTTAAAATCTTGAAAACTGAGTTCATATGTGCAAGACCTAGATATGCATTTTCTATTTCATGATTGGCATTTTCCATCTATAATTACAATAAGTCACCATTATTAGATAGTATGTCAAGGTGATGAAGTGCTATTATAATAAAATTATTGTAAAACTGAAAAATCATATCACACATATATACCATATGTCTTATATTTATAATAAAAAACAAACAAACATTAAGCTTGTTATTTCACAAATATTGTAAATTAAATTAACTCTCATAAGTTGGACTTTGACAGTCCAACTTTTGAGTATTAAGATTCATTATTTATTTATTTTATTCATTTATGTTTTCTGAACTTCGAACCCGCTCCTTTAGTGACATGAATAGGCTGCCATATCTCGGCCGTGTCCAAATTCAAACCTTTCAACTGAACGCAAAAGCAGTGCGCATGCGCACTGACGCGTCGACGACGTTGTCAAACAGGGATGTGAAAATGATCGCAAACTGTGCGGACAAACTCAATGAGCGGACTAACAGCCGACCGCAGCGGCAGCTCGGATAGGTTTTGTGTTAACAGCCCATGAGTGCGGACTTTATAGACCCAAGCTTCGCTTTTCTTGAGCTGAGGAAAATCGGTTTAAGTCACTTTTTAAGTGCCGTCGAGCTAACTTAGCGACAGTTGAGCTAGCCGGGGAGCTGGAGCGGCGCGCGGTGACCGGCTGAGCTAACATTAACATGTAACTACGGCGAAACGAGCAGTGGTAACGTTAGTTTAGCTCATTTTCACCGTTTCTCTCACTTCTGCTCGGCGTTTGGCACCGTTTTCAGCCGGGAAGCAGCACCGAGGAGGAGAGGAAGATGTCTCGGAGGCGGCTGGACAGTCGTAGCGGACTCTCCGCCGGACTGCTCGGCGAGATTCAGACTCCGATCAGCACGGAGCCGCTGGAGACTGTGTACGAGATCACCGGGGAGCTGGGCAGGTGAGTCCGCCAGAGAGTGCACCTGCTGTATATGACACCTGGGAGCTGTACCTGACACTATACAGTCAGATATTTACAGATGAAACTCAGTTTCTGTATTACTATCACTTACTAAGAAAGGGTTACTACTTATAAGTCTTTTGTTGTATTTATTTAGTACTACAATTGTGAAGTACAGGTACAGGAACGCACCGTCCAGTGCCATAGAAGGTATCAGCTTTACTGTAGACATGTAAATACACGGCTACTGATATAGGGAAAGTCAAATATCTCAAAATCACCAAAGTAAATGTCAGATGATAGGACGGATGTTTCTCTGGTGGACAGATGCGTCGCACTGTAGGAGCTGTGAAAGATTTCCCATGCCTGTTGTGACAGTGGAGCTGAATCAGTTGGAGACGGGGACAATATATATAGCCTACCGGCTACATCTGTTATTAGTGTTCTTTTCAGTGGTGTAGAAATAAGAAGAACTAAGAAATCAAGTGTTAAAAACATGGCGTGTGCTTACATTTCCTAGTAGGTGCACGTCAGTGTTTTTCCAAGCATTTCTTTATTTGACTGTCATTGCTTTGAAGATAAAGCAGAGCAAGAAGGCACATGTATGCATGTAACTTGCTTCTTGTTTGTGTCTTTCATAAGTGAACTTTACACAGTCTGGTTTCCAAAAAAGGAGAAGTAGACACCTGACATTTTTAAAGATCACATAACCCTCCTACTAAATATTCACCAAGCTTAATTTAGGATTAAACAGTACCTCTTCACTAACGATCACTACACATCAAGCACCCTTTTCCCAGAAAGAAAAAGAAAAAAGGTCCTTACTGGGAATAACCTTTAATGCAAGGGCTGACTGGGAATATTAGGTTTGGAGCATTGTATTGCTTATGTATCTATTTATATTGATTAAAATAAAGAGCATGCTTGTAACAATGCTTTCTCAGGTAAATGCGCTCTCAATCTGTGCATCCAGTATGCTATGAGATTACTTTTCTACTAACGGATAGGCTGTAAAATAGTGACTCCTGCATAGATAGATAGAATATAGATTTTTGAGGGATGTTTGAAACTATTAGGCTGATATATATCCCTGGCTGATATAAAGCTAATATATATTATATTATATAATATAATATAAAACTAATATAAAACTTTGTATCTGAAGGTATTTAAAGTCTGATGTTCTTTAAAAGACACAAAGTTATTGCTGTTATAGAGCACAAACAACACTCTACCTAGTCGAAAGTGTGCATGACCAAATACTGGGCTAATTGTGCAGTTTCACCTAAGTACACATGAGCTTTGTACC
Source organism: Mchenga conophoros (assembly GCF_057382185.1). NCBI lineage: Eukaryota > Metazoa > Chordata > Actinopteri > Cichliformes > Cichlidae > Mchenga > Mchenga conophoros. Next base: position 32,739,917 of record NC_140541.1, read on the forward strand.
GAATCATTAATGTATTCTTGAGAAAAGAGGTTTTTAGTCTGTTTAGTCTCTCGAGGTGCATGTGAGTAAAATGTGTTGCAGGCTTTCAAAGGGGTTTTCGTTTACAATCTACGTACAGCAAATATTTTGCCCACTTTAAGCAAAAAAAAAAAGTTATTTATTGAAATTTGTGATTGCTACATGAATTATGGTTAATCTTATACAGCAACAAAATGCTGTTCATAAACATAAAATTTTCATGTCAAAACATTATGTTTTTGAATGAAATTAACCAAGACGATACACCTATATATTAAAAATCTGAAACTTGGTGCATCCTCTGCTCTTCTAAGACTGTTTCAGGACTCCTTACAATTACTCCTTACAATACCAGAGTTTTGGAAAAATTTAGTGTCAAGCTTGTCATTCAGTTTTTTGTGAATATAAAATACTTGGTGCTCAGCAAAGAGGCAAAAATAACAGTAAAGTCATAAACTTATTTTTAAAAGGTAACACACAGTGTAGTCAACCCCCAAAGGCTGTGTTTTGAGCAGGAAAAACCCTGAAGTTGTGTTACAGTGAGTAAAAACTAAAGTAGTAAAAATATCACACTCATTTTAGTCCATGGGACTAAAAAGTCCTGTTTGATCTCTAAAAACACGCCAGTAAATATTTCCCTTTCTTTTTAACTGCAATGAAAAACAGTCTGAAAACGTTCAGCTGGTTTAGGACAAAGGTTCAAAAGAGGCTGCAACCTTTTCCCCATGCCCTTCCTGTACCAGACTACAGGAAGTAGTATTTAATTTGGAAAACGGTTAAACAGCCTAAGAGATGATCAAATAGATCTCAGTATTCTGTATTTACTGACTCAACTGTCATTAGATGTATTTTAAAATTTACACACCACCATGGAACGGGTTAAATCTGTCACACTTGAGTTTTTCTGAGTAATTTAACTTTTAAGACATTTTCACAGTGTGGAGTGAACCTGTATCTCCACAAAAGAAATGACAGTGAACAGGAAAATCTAAGCTTTTAGCCATCAAACGGTGTTAGACAAGGGCCCTTTGGTAGGCTGGTAATGGCCTCTGTCACCACTGGCCTATGCAACAGCTAAAATAATCTAAGCCAATCTTAACAAGAATTCCCAGGACTTTCACCGCATGAAGTATTTCTCAACTTTTACAAGTAATCATACCTTATTAAGATTCTTATGATTAATTGCAGGAATTCATATTCACAACCAGTGGCTGGATTTTAACCTCTGTGCAGAAAGGTTTAATAGCTCTAATCTGCTCTTAACTGGCAGGTGCAGATTTCCAGAAAGTTCCGCCTTTAATTACAGTTTGTGCAAAAGAACTCTTACATCATGTCTGCAGTTTCCTTCTGATATATCTGTTGTGCCAGTGATGGTGGGGTGTAGTTTAACCGTTAAATATTGATGGCTTTATAAGGGTAAACTTGTCCCACTTACTATGACAATTTTCCACACTTTGAAAAATTCAGCATGTTTCAGATGAGTTGTGACTCAAAAAGCATTCCTGTTGAAACCACACCTACAATAACAGTTAACAGTTTTTAACAGTTTTTAACATTTACTACAACACAACAAGGAAATGCACAAATCCACAAAGACTGTTACATAAGACCTTAAAAAACTTCTATTTATGTTTATGTGAAGTTGCATTCCAGTAAAATACTGTATATATTGCCCCTGACCACATTTACTTTGTAGTTACCTTAAAAAATAAACCTAAAATGTCCTGTTCTGCTTTAACTTGAGGCATAAACTGAGACAGAATATAAACATTAGCAGAGGAAAGGTTTGGGATGAGGATTTAATTGTTGTCATGTTGAGGGACCCAGATGGGTGGAGACAAATGCCATACATGGCAGGAAGAAGACCCCAAAAACGGACCAATTCTGAGCCAAGAAAACATCAGAAATGATTGGTTCTCAACGTGAGGTTAGTCATTAATATGCCACTGTGTGGTTTACTCACTATGAAAAAATCCTAATCCTAATATTAACATGCACACTGAAATCTTTGTTGGCCCAAGAGTGATTCGTTTGTCCAGGAGACTAATTATTAGTGTATTAGTGCTAATATGAAGGAGTAGAGACCAAGAATGATAATTGGATAGTTAAAACATAAAACAGGGTTGTCATTTAATAAGCAGGTAGAGAGAGGCAAGAGGTTAAATTACAGAGGTTAAGACTATACAGCATGAAAACTGAGAAAAAAAATTATATTTACTTCTTTTCTGCACATACTCTACAGAAAATGTTTTTTTTTTTAGCATTGAGTGTTAACAAACAGGAAGAGTTGAGCAAATGTGCTACCTTGTCACATGAAAGAGGAGGTCTTGCATGACTGTTCAGATAGAAAAATTTTTTAAAAATCCCCAAATTTGGAAAATTACCAGGTTAGCAAAATATTAAACATAGCCCGTAACAAACTAGATTATATGAAGTAAAAACAGCTCAGTAAAATAAAATAAGATAGCTCAAGAAGGAGCTGCAACAACACACATTTGAAGGACAGCTGATGTCACTTATCTGTGTATTCATGCTGATACACTGACCCTAACTTTTTGCATGTGCTGGCTGAATAGCTCAGATCGAGTCATGCAGTGTAATGCACTAAGTTAATGGTGATTGGACTCTGGACTCTAAGTCTTAACACTCCAGCCTCTGACCGGGGAGGTGACTTTATTGTACAGTGGGAAAATATGAAGCCTTGGTATAAAAGGAGACCTTTATCATGTGTTTGTGTACGAGCCATGGCAACCGCAGGCAGCTGATGATCATATCCTGACAAGCCCGAGGTGTGTTTGAAGTCATTATGCGTCACGCAGAGCATTAAAGTGTAGCTAGTGTTAGTCTGCAGGAGGAAGGAAACAAGTACATGTGGAAAGCAGACTTAAGAAAGCAGAACCGGCTTGGGTTACTTCTGCTCGCCACTTTGTTTGCAATTTGTTAAAACAGGAAGTTCTGATGTGAAATGTGTTAAAACTCAGTGATGAGAACATGGCTGGCACAAAGGTGTTAATCTTAAACTGTAGTAGCTCTACTTTTGAATTTAAGGTAATTTCCCAGCTATAACTAAATCCCTAAACAAGGACCTTTCACTGTGTGTCCTTACTTATTTATTTATTTGTCAGAATGAAGCTTAAATGCTTCTGTTGGTTGTTGCTGTTCATGGAATTAATTAAAAACACATCAATCATCATTTGTCTGTGTATTTGAAATGACTGTAACGTGAGATAAGATCTTGATCTTAAAAAAAAAAACAACCCCCCAACAAAACACCTTTTTGGCAAGTGTCTTCAGAGGGAGCTTATTCTGTTACATCTCCTCTTCCATTGGTGGATGTTCGCATTAAACATGGTTAAAGTTTCAAATATTGAGGTCAGTAATCTTGTCAGCTGAAAGCTCAGGCTTCGGACTGCTCTGAACTCTGTTTCAGGCCGGTCTTTCTGCCCTTGGCTCTGTATGATGTCATTGAGAGGGAATATCCCTAGTATGACTGTTTCAGGAGCAACACTGTTGTTTACAAGGTGCAGCCAAACAAAAGAAACAGGTAGTTGAGTTGTAGAGACTTTTCCTGCCTCAGAGTCGGCTTTTCACCAGAAATCTTTTCATTTTCCTGCTTATTAAACTAAACCAAACTACTTCTGACCATTTAATATACATAAATATCTATTCTACTTAAATAATTGAACTCCCTCGCTAACAAAGCAAAGCAAATTTCCTTTAAGCAGGAAAAGAATATGTACAAGAAGACATGAAGGTTTAACATGGTGGAGGCTTATATGCTATCACATGATGTGCAGGATGTTTTAGCACAATTCAAAGAACTCCTTCTGGGTCTGTAACCTAGAAAAGTTAGGTTTTCCTAGAGAGCTGAAATTAGGGCTGTTATCTGCACAGCTGGTAACAAGGTGAACTTTAAACAAAGTTTAAAATACGTATTAAATATTAAAATAGCTCTAAAATGAAGTTTAATGACCTAAACAAATGGTTACCACGGTGACAAAGCATGGCAGTAGGCTGTTGGAAATGTACTAGCATTAGATAACACTCCCGCACACAGAACCTGTTATCTAATGCCATTTCTGTATTTGTATAACACCTTTATCACAAAGTCACTTACAGATATTATGTTGTAAAGGCTGGACCACATACTAATCAGCATTTTCTGCATAAAATGAAACATATTAATCATTAGTTATATTTGACTTATATTGGGGAAAGTTTGCGGTGAATCATGTTGGAGATATTTAGCCATCTAAATTAATCTTACAGTGGATAATGGCTCAAACCACAACATCTATCAGGGTTTTTCCTGCACAGAAAAAAAAATGATGGAAACAACCAAAGAAGCTTTCGTTTTACATCAAAGGAAAATCACCAGCACTTTGATAGACAATTTGTAAAAATATCTGAAACATTTTTTTACGCAATGGACAAAAATAAAAGGAAAGAAAAGTAAAGATTTCTCTTAAGTTGATGCCAAAGGCCAATTTGTAGCCTGGAAAAAAGCCTGTTTATATACACTTATATGTATATGTATAAGATGGTGTAATAACCATGACTTGACCCATTGGTTTCTGGCATTTGTGCTAAGGAGAAGACTAAAAAAATCCTAACCAAGTTCTTCTAGAAACAACTCCAGCGAATGAACTCCAATATTAATAAATGGAACCTAACAAAATGTGTTTAATCAAATTGATATTACCCTATAATAAGGTTTAAAAAGCTGGATTTAGTTATACTTACACCTCGCATGAGCAGAATTTCAGAACATAATGGCCTTGACCTAAATGCATGGTAATTCATGTCCTGGATATGTTAGCCAGGAAAAAAAAAACATTTACTGACATCTTTACTACAGCAAGAATTAGAAAGAAAAATCTCACCTTATCGCTACAGCTGAACCCAGAAACAGACAAAATGTTTTTGGGTCTGTTTTATCCATGACCTTGTTCATTCCCAGAGTTCATTACCAATGGTGAGTGTTGAAACATAGGATGGTAAATGTCCTATACAGAGCCTACATGACTGCGAGGGCAGCACTAATCCATCTGTCAACCTCACACCCCACAAAATTCAAACCCTGTAGGGTTATCATAAAAGAGTAGAAATAACTACAGAGGCCACTTGTCTGTGTAGCAGGCTGTAAACATGTTTATTTCTGCTGTAAAGTTGGACATTTTAACATGGAAGCCTCCAGTGGGTATTAGAGGAACTGCAGTTTTTTCAATTGGTTTTGATTTTTGACTATGGAGGTTTTTACTTAAACTTTATAAAAGCTTTACTCAGGCATTTCCTGTTTAATCAATATAACTGTAAAAAAATAAATTAAAACTCAGCTTCAGTTTGTGTATTCTTGTCCTGCTTTTTTTTCCTCTCAGGGGCAAGTTTGCTGTGGTGAAGCGGTGTGTGGAGAAAACCACAGGAAAAGCGTTCGCTGCCAAATTCCTAAAAAAGAGGAGACGAGGTCGTGACTGCCGGGCAGAGGTCATCCATGAGATGGCTGTCCTGGAGATGGCACGTAACAACCCCCGAGTGGTCAACCTGCATGCCGCTTATGAGACGGATCACGACATTGTCTTAGTGCTGGAATAGTGAGTTCACACAAACTTTCTGCCTGTTTTATTTTTATATATGCTGCATCCTATTTAATTCATACATTTTACTTGAGTGCTTCTATTTTCCTCAAATACGCCAAGCCAGCAGTGAGATCCTGTAAACGCTTGTATGAGGGCGAAGTCCTGTTTGTCAAGTCCTAAGGAGCTGCTAAATTAGCAAACAGCTCATCCTTCATAACAGGTTTATCAGGAATAGGTTGAAAGCTACAGCAACATGCTGGAAGCTTGAGCTGAAGGTGACCTGAACCACCGTCCTCTTAGTCTTGACCTCTTAACCTTTCCTATTTAAAAGCCCTTTTCAAATGAATGTCACGTCCTTTGTCTGTGCCGCCATTTGTCTTGTCACTTTGTACAATCAAAACTGAAACTGGAAGATTAGATATGAGAATACATGAGGACTTGTTGAAATGAACTGCTCTGTTTTTTCTAACCACACCTGTAATTGTCATTGGAGACACCTTAATCCCCTCCAAAGTGCAAACATGGTAAACAGCTCACTTTGTTGATCTAAGACAGTCTGGAAAATAATGGCCTGGTCCTTGTTCCAGAAAGCAGCTTCAGCAGTATTCGAAGCCAACTTTAAACTCAGAAAGTAGAAACTCCTGAGGTTGAGTCTGTATTCAACCTGAGATTGTGCTTGAAAATCAGATAGATCCATCGTCGCCTGGATCTTTGATACTCAGATTTGCCATGGCAATGGCTAAATAAATAGCAAAGCCTCCATTTTGATGCAGTGATAATAGAAGTATGGACAAGTTTCTTTCTTAGGCCTCAGTGCCAATCGACCCAGAGACTGAGTAGCAACCACTGGTTACTAGAGATGGCACGATACCACTTTTTTATGTCCGATACCGATACCGATATCATAAATTTGGATATCTGCCGATACCGATATGAATCCGATATAGTGTTTTTTAATCAACAAAACAGTTTTTTTAAATATCTTGCTGCATTTTGTATAAGTTCATACTCCAGTTTAAAACAACAACTACACTAAAGCTATTCTGTTATACCTGTATGCAAAAAAAAAAAAAATTTCATAGTTCAGCAATACTGATCAATCTAATAAACTTAAACCTACACCATCCTCCCTATTCTGGTATTTTAAAGAGTACTTAGCATAAATATTAAGCAACCTAACTAATAGGGTTCCAACTCCCAGCAACAACAAAAATAAAAAATAGGGAACCACCCCTCACACTCCACCTCATGATGCTTAATCAATGTAATCAACCTTAATTTGATTCAGTGTGAAAAAAAATGCACAGAAATCAATTATTTTTCAAGAAATATTAAATAGATTCAACATCTTTCTTCAACAAAATTGCAGACTGCACAGATGGTACCTTCCCAAAGGAAAAAGTACTATAGCTTACTAGGGTATATATATTAGACTTAATAGTCACTATATACAGTAATTGACTTCTATTCATTTTACATCAAATTAAAACTTTGGGTGTAAGATTCGGATAATTATTTATTAAAAGCTAGACATTTTAAATGAGAATAAGAAAGAAAAGTATGTCTTTGTGCCCCCTTTTCCCTGTTAATGCCCTATCGGCCCCCCTGGCTAAACTTTGCTAGATCCGCCCCTGCACAGTTACCAGCCGTCAGCTACGTAGAAAAAGATCCTCGAGTAGAAAGTAATAATAAATAAATTCTAACAACAGCTGATCAAGCTTAAACGTGCTGCTGTTGTTCAGCCGCTGGTTTCCTCTTTCTGGTGCAAAGTGGGCCAAAAACAAACCAGAGAGACGGACTCGGGACAGAAAAGCCGATCAGCTGATCGTTAAGCAGTTTCATGATTGAAGTAGCAGCAAGAAGAGGCAGTCGCTCCATATATCGTTTGTTAAGCTTAACGCAGGAATGCTTTACAAACATTCAGAGATGGACTTACACACTTGCTTTACTTCTCTCGGGGATAACTTTGTCGGAGATGAAATGCCGGGTTGCTAGCGAAGCTCCAAATGCTATCCAGACCACCGACAGGTCCTGCATGCCACAGCCGCTCTATCACGTGATGCATACTGCTCCGACGTGCTAACGTTCTGAGGTGAGTTACGGCGTGTTGCAAGTTTTGTGAGGTGCTTTCGTGATATTTAATGGATCGGATTACATTTTTTATTTTTCTCCGATATCCGATCCAGTAATTTAGGTCAGTATCGGACCGATACCGATACGTAATATCGGATCGGTCCATCTCTACTGGTTACTAGGGAAAAATCTGTATTCCCCCAGCTGTTCAGCAAGCAGTCTGGAAGCTGCTGAGTGCTGCACTAAATACATCCCTGAAATTGCTTTAGTCGCTTGCCGATTGCTGTGGTTGGTATTTGTTTCCATAGGAAACTCCCTGCTAAGCAGTCGTGAAAAGTGTGATGCAAACTGGAAACAGAGACACTGTGCCTTCAAAGTAAAGACTTTCTGTGATACAGTTAATACATTAGATAATATGTTTTAAAGACTACTGACCAACTTCTTCCAGGAGCAATTTGTTGACAATCTGCATTTTCCAGCATGACAAAGCTCCGCTACAAACCGGAGTGATAACGTTTTGGATCTATGAGTCATAATGTATAAAACAGATTGTGAGGATTGTTTTTGTTTTTATCTTTGCCAAAGACGTACCACAGTTCTTTCTTATTTTGTCATGCAGGATTTACATTGAACCTATTCTGTAACAGCCACAAATAACAAGGAAATTGTAGGTTTCTGTTACAGAACACCGCACAGAGTCATTGTGGGCTGATTTTGTTAAATGGCGTGTGTAGTCACAGCTGTCTTAGAAAGATGCAGATTAATGTGCTCTAATATGAGCTTTAATATCGACTGTATGAATGAAACCCAGCATCAATCAGCTGCTTCAGGTGAAGCAGGAGGAAGGAGTCAGAGAGGAAATCTGCCGGCAAGCAGGTGAAATTCAAGTTGGCTCGTTTTTATGGAAAATAAATCCCAGCATTTCCTGCATCTCAGTATAAACAAACTCAAAGTTTCTAGAACAGGAGCAGTAATCGATCATGCGTGGCAAAAACTTGCTATGTAGTGCACCTGTTTAGAAATGTCTTTACCCGCATCCTGCTGTCTAGTTTCTGCTTTTTCAGTTTCTCCACCTCTACTTTTGTTAGCATGTTTTGAATTCTTATTGAAAGTCTTTCTCCGTCCGGCTATTTTTACTGATTTATCTCTCATCTGTTTACTTTTCCATTAGAATTCCTTGTTCTGGATCATAGATGCATTCCTCACCTGAATTATTTCATTCAGTCTCGTGCAGTTCCCTTATTCTTTATCAATATATCTTTATTTCTTTTTTTTTTTTAATTCAAATTTTTATTAAGGTTTCAAAAGCAGGCATTCACAGTATGTACATCATGTAAGCATTCTTCATACTTAGGTTATCTGCCTTAAATACTGAAATAGTATTTTAATTTACATCCAAGTCATAAGGGAAGAATACTTACAACGATAGAAGTAATTGAAACCATCACATAATCCGAAAATCAAAAAACAAAACTAACAAACCTAAGAAAGAGAAAAAAAAAAAAAAAAAAAAAAGAAACAACAAAAAAAAAGAAACAAAAAAAAAAAACACGGATGTGTTGGTATGGGGTGATCCTATAAATATATATACATACATCATAATTATTGGTTTGTAATAGTAAAATCTGGCCTATGAGGCGTGATATATTTAACCCAGTTTTCCCAATATGATGTAAATTTCTCCAGCTTGTGGTTAACAGAAGCTGTTATCTTTTCCATGTTATAAATTTCCATTGTGATTTCCATCCATGTACTTATGTTTGGGCTCTCTGGGGATAACCATTTTCTGGTGATATTCTTTTTACAGGCCACCAATAAAATATTTATTAAATGTTTATCATATTTAGGCCATTCCTGAGGTATATATCCAAAGAACATAGTCTTACTCTCGAGAGGTATTTCACATTTAAAGATATCCTGTAAGGCATTATGTATTTCTCTCCAATAATCCCTCAAAATTGGGCAGTCCCAGAAAATATGGTAATGATTTGCACTTTGATTTCCACAGTTCCTCCAACAAGCAACCTGAGTATGAAGACGCTGCATCAGCCAGCTGCCATTGCACATGCAATGGTTATTTACAGCTAACTGAGCTAGAAACTAAAATTAGGTGCAACACTTTAATTAAATGAAATATAATAATAACAAGAAAGTAGAAATGAGGCCTAGATTTGACGTACTTACAAAACTAAGTAAATAAAAATACATAGGACTTATTTTGATTTACTTCTTTTTTTTCTTTTAAATGTGGTCCAATTTTTCAGCAAATTAAGTTTTATTGAGGTTTAAGTTTTAAATCTTTCATTACTTTATATACTGCCGGGCAGATTAAACTACAGGGTAAGTCAAAAAGAATCATATGATTTGTAGTAAAAGCTAAAAGCTCGCAGTAAACACATGGCTGAACATAAAGCTCTACATACAAAACTTACAGTGTTTACAGATGCTCAGTGTGTCCCCCTCTGGATGCATGGCATGCCCATACAATAGTCAAGCTCGTCACGTACTTTTGTATGTGTGGAGTCTATGCAGCTTGCAGCTACTACTGACAGAGTGCTAACTACTGTCAACCGAGTGAAACTTGCGAAAAACAAACCAGAGTTTTCTCTTCAGCTTTAGGCTTGTTCTTAACTCGTACCGACATTTTGCTTGCGATTACAGCAACAAGGATATAAATTCAAATTCAGAAATGGCAGTTAGAAGCTTGAGTTATCTGAGGTGTAGTAAAACTTTCTACTTGTACATTTTAGCGCTTCAGTCTTCATTTGTGTGCCTGCAGTGTTTTTGGGTTTTTTTGGTTTTTTTGCAATGACTAAGCAGGAAGGAGGTTCTCTTTCTCAATAAAACCTTACCACAACATGCAGGATCAAACCTGCGTCCCTCTGGCTGTGGGCTGGAGACTAAAACCACTGCACCACCCTTTAATCCATAAATGCATTTTTGTTTTCTCCTGTGGAAACTCTAACACACACACACAGTCTGTATCAAACTGGTCTGTGTTTCATATTTCACCAGACATTCCTTCTTGTCTCCTGTTCATGCAGTGCGGCCGGTGGAGAGATATTTGACCACTGCGTATCCGACGAGCTGCTGCCCGAGGCCCAGATCACGCGCCTGATCAGGCAGACGCTGGAGGGAGTCCACTACCTCCATCAGAGCAACTTGGTCCACTTAGACCTCAAGGTATTCAGACACATCCAACCAAAGTGAATCTATTTTTAACCGTTTACTCAACTCACCACAGACTTAACCTTAAGTACTCGGGTGTTTCCCTTCTCTAAGCGCTCAAAATCCTAAATTCCTTTTTTAATGCCACAGTTAAGCCTAGAATCAGGATTGTAGAGAGCATGGAACTGACTTCTGCTGCAGTGACAGCAGGGTGTGAAGAGTTTTGTTGCCGCTACATCAGGGTCAAATCGAGTGTCCACCACCTGAGCCCCTAAGAATCAGCTGATTTTTTTTTTTTTGTATAGGACTACAAAATTAAATCTACATGTTGATACCAGGATCGTCACACACCTCTGACTCTCCTGGGCCACAACAATGGATTAAATGTGTGGGGTTTTTGTCTCAAAAATTCAAGATCTTGACTAAATACCAAATCTTAGCAAATGCCTTTGTTAAATGTGTTATTTTACTCATGAGGGTGGGAATTTTACATGTCAACATAAAACTGTCATCACTGTCAGGAATACTTGTCATTTGACCCACAGGTCCTTTAAAAAGAAGTATTGTATTGTCCTAAAATCAGTTTGGGTGAGTGTGAGGGACCAAGCTGGTGTGGCCTGAATAAGACAGATAATGTTGTAGAAAGTGAGTTTCATTTCACTTTTTTCTTTTTTACAAGCAATTTGAGCCTTTTAAAAGACATCGGCTAATCCCAGACCTGATCAAAGTAATAAAAAACAGTGATACAGCAAATTAACTTCTCAAACAGCCAAACTGAACTGACACAACAGAAAAAGGAGAACTTATACTGGCTGACCTCAGTGCATTTACTTTAAACGAGCATATTTTCAGCTTTCATGTGTGCAGATTTGGTCTTAAATTTCATTTCAAGTTAAATCAATAAGTCTTATTTATACCTGTGAATACCCTGTGATTACAGGACAGTCACATACAGCACTAAATGTTCTCAGACTGTTTTAAAGAGAATGGCGCAATATCATAAGAGTCGTTTATTTAATTAAATAACTGTTTCCTGTGCAGAGACATTCATCATGAGGTGAATTTTGCAATCAGAAATGAGTTTTATCCCTCGAGCACTTCCTGCTTTCACTTTGTTCCCTCTCTGCCTCTCTCAGCCACAGAACATCCTCCTGACCAGCCTGTCGCCTCCAGGAGACATAAAGATCGTGGACTTTGGCCTGGCACGCAGACTGGGTGCGGTCGGAGAGCTCCGAGAGATTCTTGGCACACCTGAATACGTGGGTAAGCTGACGCTCATGAAACAAAGGCGGCAGCGGACATTTCACACATATTTATAGACAAACATCAGTCAGATTCACAATAATAAACTATATGTAAATTGTCAATGTTGACTAAGAAGAGATCATGCATTTGATCAATTCTTACCCAACATGTGCATTTTACTGTGCTAGCTCCTGTGAGAGTGGATGAGTGACACACCTATAAATAAATGCAGAAAGAACCATGAGTCAGTAATTAATCTGGGAAATTACACAGAGATCTTTTCTCTTCTCACTGTTGACTGACAGCTTTTACTTTTTTTCTTCTTTTTTTCTTTTTCTTTTTTGTATTTAGCTCCAGAGATCCTCAACTACGAGCCAATCACAACGGCGAGTGACCTTTGGTGAGTATATCTGTACTAAATGGGCTATGGTTTAACCCTTTGGAAGGAGCGGTATCACCACTTGTACTTTGCCACTTCCAGCATGAAGAGAAAGTAACATGAACTCCACCACCAGGAGAATAAAAGCTGAGCTTAAGCTGCGTACGTGCTGGAAGTGACTCTCAGCGATGTGGTGACCAGTGACCACAGCACAGGAAGTCATTTTACATCGTGGGCCACATGCAACCCACTTTGATCTCAAGTGTGCCAGACCAGTGAAACTCTGCTTTTTGTCAGAGTACAATTTAGTAAAGTTTAACCACATGTGTAATCCCTGACATATTTTAAAATAAGGAAAGAAGTTCAATTTAAGGAATATATCTCAGTTTTTCCACATGGGAAAGGAATGCTGCTTTAAGCTTAAATTGTAAGAAATAAATGTTTAAATTTACAGATAAAGTTCTGTTAGCACTTTTGCAGACTGTCCTACCATTTATAAAACAACATTTTTGTCAACTGACAGAATGTCTTCTTTTTGGAGTTTCTTTTTCTATGGTAAACCCACTGTGAAAATAATACATTTCCAAAGTAGATGGTGAAAAACCAAAACACTTTTTGACATTTTATTGTCTATCTATTACTGCTCTATTACTTTGACTTTGGTGTAGTATGAATGGCCATAGGTGAGGTTGAAAAAAAAAAGTATAAAAATACGGTTAAGTCTGGAAAATGTAAAGCAAGCCACAAATTTTAAAGCTCATTCCAGCCTCACATTTCCTCACATTTGTGGAGCTGTAAGTGAATTTAAAACGTAAAGTATTTACTTGGGTTGATTTAAAAGAATTGGTCACTGTGAACATAAATCTAAAACATATGCAGCTTCATTAGAAAAACATCACAAACTGGAAATGAAAGTGAAGGCGATCTTCGGCAGTGTGGGTATTAATGTAATGCTTCCCACTTCTTTTGTGGCAAATGCGATGAGAACACATCGTTCTTCTTATTTGTTTTTCTAAGATTATTTCAGATATTTTGCTTGTGTCATTTAGCCTTCAGACTCTCCATGTCTGATATGTCCTGTGTGTGTTTCTCAGGAGCGTGGGCGTCATCGCGTACATGCTGGTGACGGGCGAGTCTCCGTTTGCTGGGGACGACAAGCAGGAGACGTATCTGAATGTTTCCCAGGTCAATGTGGACTACAGCAGGGAGGCCTTCTCCAGGGTGTCTGAGCTCGCTGTGGACTTCATCCGCAAGCTGCTGGTCAAAGCACCTGAGTGAGTAAATGACAATCTGTGTGCGAGAGTCTGTGTGCGAGTGTAAGAGTGTGGGTGTTTTAACATAACTTCCATGTAACAGAGAGATGAAAATGAAAACATAGCTGTGAACAGAACCGTGATGGATGTTTTTCCAAGTCACGTCATGTGTTGTTTTAAAGTTTTTCCACTGGTGTGTGATGGATTCACACTCATCAGGCAGCATGCTGGGCTAAGTATGATCTCATCAGAACTAGTATGTCAAGAAGAACCTGCTGGTGTTAATCTATAAAGGAAGAAATCTGGTTGAAGGAAAGATCAGATTGTTCAGTGAAACACCAGCACCTCGATCTCTTTGCATGAATGTGTCTAATCGTTGGACTGTCTCTGTTTTGACCGTAGGGACCGGCCCAGCGCCGTCGACTGTATGAGTCACCCCTGGCTGTGGCAGCAGCCGCAAATCTGCATGAGCCCGGAACCCGCCGCCACCGCCTTCCGTACCAGGAGCTGTGGCACAAAGTGGGCGGCCCCTCACGAAGACTTTGAAGACAAGGAAAACTTCCTGGAGTCATCCCACTCACACGCAAAAAGGTTTCGCTTCGAGGAGGATGCTGACTTTTGAAGCTACAAAAATGATAAGAGGGAGATGAAGATGCAGCGGTGATCACTTCTTCCTCTGAGCTTTTAAATTGTTTTAAGTCTCCTGGAAACCAGCAGCGTGCCGGCCACCATTCACCGTTCTGTTTATACTGATCTACTCAAACCAACCAAAGATAACCGGCTAAACTCTGATGTGTCGCTGTTCATACTGTACAGTACGTCTCAGTTAATGCGGTGTGTTTAACCTCAAGTATTTAATTTCCTGTCTTAAACCCACTCTGTGCTGATGAAGGCTGCTCCGGAGGACTTCCAGGGGAATCTATGCAACATTTCTGGTGCTTCTGAATTCTTTGCCTTAACTGTGGGAAGTTGACTCACCTGGAGCTGCTTTCGGTTGCACTTGTGCTTCAGCTGAAATGTGTGATATAGAGATTAGCGCCTCTGCTATGAGGAAGTGAGATCATGTTGTTCTTTGCATGTTTAAAAGAGGCAGCAGCGTTATAGTGTTTCAGGTTTCTATCTGTAGATAAAATCCGCTGCTGCCCGCGTCAGGGTAACTTCTCTGTCGCATCAAAGTCAGATAGCGGCCACATTCGGGCCTGATCAGGCCTGCTTTTGGCTAGTTATAGCAGCTGCTTTGTGGGCCAGATGTGGCCTGGGAGACATGGTGGAGTTAGGGTGATGCTCCTTTGACATCTGCCTTGTGTAAGGTGGAATCGGTGCCAGATGTGGACCACATTTAGGACAAACATTCCTTAATAGTGCTGCAGATAAATCCTTCAGAAATGGATACAAGCAACAACATTAGTGGAGTTTTTTCCCCCCTCTGGAATTCACTTACCAACTTAATTTTTTCCATTTTCCAGCCTATTAATATTATTAAACAGATTTTTAACCATCAAGGTTCAGTTTCAAAGACTTCCAGGTTTTCAGCATTCTTACCGCGAGGAAGTTAAATAGTAAACTAAAGCATCCCTCCAGAGTTCCTGTGTCTCATTTTTGTTTTTAACCATGAGGCAATTTAACCATAAAAAAAACAGAAAATATGCAATGAAGCCTTTATCAGCATGGATATCTTATAGTCAGTCTTCTGAGCCAAAATTGAGTATCGGTTAATAAAACCCACTATTTCTACACTCCCACAGCCCTGTTTGCAAATTATTTTGAAAATAAGTTTAGATACGCCACAAAGAAGCTTCTGAAGTCAACTTCTACATGATTAGAGGGAAAATTTTGACTCTAGGATATTAAAAAGGGACAGGTCAGAGTAACATTATCTAAAAATAGTTTTGGTACCTGTATCCACTCGTGAAAGAGTTTGCTGCATGATTGCCTTTAAACCTGATGTCAGACTTGGATTTTCTCAACATATGCTTCATACTGAGGGTTTAAACGTAGCTCAGGGTCTTATAGAAAGCTCTTTAAAAAAAAAAATCTAAATATGCACCTTTCAGTGTTAATCTGCATTTAGGTTATTATGAAATTTCTGGCTGGAAGTGTGCTGCAGTAAAAGTAAGTATAAAGGGGTGAATCAGCCGAGTGGGCCGTGCCCGCACTTACTCAAATGATTTCCTCCCTGAGCTGCGAGTTCCTCTTAGAGGAGAAACTTTAGCACTTAGTGTGTGCAGAGCCTTCACTTAGACCTCCTGCAGTCCTCCGCAGGTCCGGGTGCCTCAAGATTTCATCTCAGGGCTGCTGCTCACTCTTTGTTTTCTATTCTTAATGTTATTCTCACAAGCTGATTATTATTATTATTATTATTGTAATATTTATGTGCTGGACTTCTATTTTTTATGTAAATAATGCACTCACGTGTCTTATAAGCAGAGATTCAGGTGATGATGAAAGGAAGGATTAGTCAATGAGGTGGTTCAGGAAAGTGAAGTCAAAGTGGGGAAACAGAGAGGTGTCAGATGGTTTTTAGAGAGGAAAGAGGTGATTAAACAGGAAGAGTGAGTGTGGGAAGAAGTATTTCCTGATGGTTGCTTTAAGTTGTGGAGAGGTGATGAGAAAGTAGGGATGACTATTTCACAGAGGAGCCAAGGTGCCACCAGCAACAAATCCTGACCTCAGACAGTGGCAGCTCTCAACCTCCAGAGAAAACATTCCTCTGGTTTTATTTTTAGGTGCCAAACCCGAACGGGACCACACTGCGTGCGTTTGTTGTTGCTGTCAGCACAAAGGCCTTTGTGTATCTGTGTGTGTGTGAGGAGGCTGGGCCGTGCTGTCGTCCTTTATAACTGGAACGCCACACTGTAAAAGAGCAGACTGCTGTAAACGGAAATAAGCTTGAATCCATCTGCTCTGAGAATAAAAGGTTTGGAGTTGGTTAAATCTGCAGAGCAGGTGGGTCTGACGTCACTTTGGTGCCGACGCTCCATTGGACCATTGTCTCCGTCAGACTCTTGCTGTAACCGTCGTGTTGTTTTTGTACAGCTGCTGTTGTTCTCGCGTCACTCGGCGGCCTCGGAGTGTGCGAGCGCTCTTTGTGTCAGTGCCGCTGATGTCACTCAGCGTTCCTCTTTGTTGTCTTGAGACTGAAGGATTACTGTATGTCAGAATGAAACCTGCCACAAGCACAAATAAATCAGATCTACCTTTATTCTGCTTTTTATGTTTTGGGTTTTTTAAAGTATGAGCGTTCTGATTGCATCTGAAATAACTAAAAAAAAAATTTGTATTCTGATTAGCTTCAGGCTAATGTTAGGCATCACAAAGCAAACTGGAAAAGCTCATTAAAGACTGTAGAAAATAAATGGTGTCTGTGCTTTGATGTTTTTCCAGCTCCACGCTGCCCCCTGTTGGCCCTGCAGAGCTGAGAGTTCATACTGTGTCAGTGTGTACCAGTGAGCAGGCACAGACTGGAAACCAGTAGCTCAGTAACTCTCAGCAGTGTTTCCCAACCTTTTGGAGCCACAGTACATATTTCACATTAGAAAAATCACACCGCACACCAACAAACAAATGTCACAAAAAGCATATTGATAATTTTTCCCCGCCCACCAGGTATAGCGGAATTGGCTCAGTTTGTCCCCAGTATACCTTTTTTGCTTTCTTCTGACCACTAGTCATGCTAGGGCCTTCATCTGGGTCAGAACTTTCTCCAGGACTCATCTCAGATTGACTTTTTCCTTTTCAAATATTTATCTATTGCTATTTTGCACTGCACAGTCTTACAGCGTGACTAATTTCTCCTTCTGTTTTACTAGGAATTGTCAACCCATTTAATCAGAGCAGGTACTAGTTTTTTGTTGTATTTATCCGCGACGCCTTAAAGGCCGGTCCGTGAAAATATTGTGGGCATAAACCGGTCCGTGGCGCTAAAAAGGTTGAGGACCGCTGACTTACTAATCGGGTAGAACCAGATAATCGTCCACAGCACACAGGTTGGGAAACACTGCTCTAAAGGGGTCCTGATATGTTATGTTTTTACATATTTTTGTCAAACACGCACGCACGCACCCCAACAACAGTGGATGCTGATTAAAAATGTTTCAAACACTTCATATTAACCTTTTAATATACATCATTATCTTTATAGGGTTTTTATGTCACCCATGTGTGTGTGAATGGGTGGATGACAGGTTGTGGAAAGCGCTTTGGGGTCCTTAGGGACTAGAAAAGCGCTATACAAATACAGGCCATTTACCATTTACCCACCATCAGTGTGAATGGTAGGAATCGGGCTACAAAGACTAATAAAGGCTCATATATGGAAGCTGATATCATGACCACTGCACCATGGAGCTAAACACTGGAGGACCAAATGTGAGCTGCTGTGCTCTTAGCACCAGTCCCAAGCCTTGTTAAATATAATGGATCAGCTCAAAGTACCTTAAGAGCTTCTTTCAGTTCAAAGGTCACCACAGCGGGACAATCGGCATATCTGAGTTGGCACTAGCAGAGGCTGATCCTACATACTCTTCCTCAATCAACCCTCCCAGGGATATTTGTTGGGTACATGTAACAACTATATAAAAACTGATGACCTTTGTTCCATGTTAGAAGAATTGTTTCAGCTTTGCATTTTAATATTTAAATACTTCATTGATTTGCTTCAAGAACTCCCACTCAGTGGACGTCTAATGAGATAGTCCAGACAGTAAGTTTCTTTGACTGTTACAGCCACTAAATGACATTTTGAGAGCATGTGACATAAATAAGGATTATTTTAACTGACTCATACAGCAGTACAGAGTCTAAGAACAAAACCAATCAGAGCTGAGCTCCTTTAAAAGGTCAAATCCACTCAGTTTTTTTGTTTAAAAAAAAAAAAAAAAAAAAAACCACACAAAAAAAAAAAAAACACAGCACAACATACAGCGAGTAGTAAACAATGGAATGCATCTGAAGTTACATTCAGCAGAACGACTCGCAGCCATCAGCAAAGTGCAAAGATGCTATTTAAGCTCATACAGAGATCATACAGATGGATGTACAGTGCATGCTGCCCTGCCAGCTACCAGAAGTCCTACAGGAATAATCCACTTCATTAATTGGACACAGCAAGCAAGTTTACAGATTTTTTTTGTCCTTCTCCCCACCCAGTGTCATAAAAACACATCACATCTGCCACCATGAGATACATTCAGATCCAAAAGTATCTGGACAGGGGGTCCATAGATGGTTTTGGAGATATTAGCTGTAAAGATGTCCACCTTCACCTAGAACTAGATGGCACTCGCCTTCTAGTGTTTGAAACAACCAACAGCAACATCTGTTTCCACTAATTAGACTCATCCAGTTTCTACCAGTTCTTTGGGTCTAAGTCACAGGAGCAGTGACCTAAACGAAGACGCCAAGGCCACACATCCTCGCTGTACCACCCAAGCCAGCAGACATGATCTATCCAAGCAGTCGTGGGCCTCAAAGTTATCCAGGACATCCACTACACCTCAACCAATGCCTTTAAATGTGGCAAAGCAGCTGCTCTACTCAGACACCCCCAAAAGCCCAAAGCCTTCAGAGGAAGCTCATTTCCACCTCTGGTGTCCTGGACACCTTTCAGTCAGCATCCACAGCTTGTGGATGTAGGTGTAGATCATCAGCTCGCTCTTCACAAAAAACAGATCAGTACAGCATCCACAGCACCAAACCCCACAGCCTCTGTTCTGATATTCTATTCATGAAAGCTGTAAACAGAATCAGCGTCAAAGGTCAACCCTGAGGGAGTCTGGCTTATTGATGGAGAAGTGAACCAAGCTCTCGTTGCAGCTGCAGGCTCCAAAGTGCTTTTAACAGCGTGCCTGATATCCCGGAGTCCAGGAACACCCCCTACAGGTCACCCCAGCCAAACCATCCCAAAGTCCACAAAACACATGTAGACTGGTGTGGAGAACTCCCACACACCCTCTCTGAAAGGAGGAGTCACGACCCACCTACTCAAAGATCCAAAAATATGATAGGTGATTTATAGAGTTCCATAATATTTAAAAGAAGACAGACATCTGTACAGCTCACCCCAAAGCAATTCAGGCCAGAAGAGAAGCACCCAACTGTCATCTACAGATTAATCACATGGTGCGATTCAGATTTAATCAAAGCAAAAAACTAAAACTGCCCCGCTGCCCAAATACTAAAGCACCTGAGTGTTCCTTCTTATTATTGCATTTTACTGAAAACAAAAAACAAATCTGTGCAGATGGACTTTTTTTTTCTCCAGGAAAACATAAAATCTGATATTTTAAAATCATTTATAGTAAAATATGAAAGTTTTTGGTTGTTGTTATAGTTGTACCGTTTAAAAGTTGATTTCCAAACGTGATGACAGAGCTGACCTATGAGCCCCATGGTCTTCATCAGCAGAACATCCTGTGCTGATGAAGACCATGTGAAATGTGACAGCTCCAGAATACGTAGTGAACACACCTTGAAGTGACTGTGTGTCAGAATAAAACGTACTGCAGCGATTTAAGAGGAGACGCTGCAGGCACTTTTTTTTTTAAGCAGTCTGCAATTTACACACATAACTCGTTGTGAGATAATTAATCTTAATTAAGATTTTTTTTTTTTAAAGTCTGGTTTTGGAACTTCAATGGCTTCAAAAAGTGAACAGTTCTGTTAGCCTGCAGTGTCTTATCTTAAAAATATAAATCTAAACTGCTTTTTTGTCCTTTTTCTGACTCGTCATTGATGGAAATCCACCATCAGCATCAAACTGAAGGAATGAACTCAAACACTTTAAGTGTCTGCTTGTTATTTCATTACAGTTAAAACACAATCAGCAGATATTCCTGCTGATGACGTCCACCCGGAGACCGGATTCTCAAACATTCATGTGTCTAAAATGAGCTCAATGCTAGTGCAGGTATAGAAAGAATGTAAGAAGCTTTTCTGCTGCAGCTAAACACGCAAACAAGTTGAGTTAGAGAAACTAACCGGATATTAACCAGCAGCTCGGCAGCAACATAAAGTCTGAGCAAATGGAAAAGCTTTCATTTAGCCTGAAGGACTTTCAGAGGAAGACAGTGGAGAACAGAGGAAAGCTCGTCCCACCTCAGGGTTAGCGCGTTTAACAAACCAGCATCCGACTCATCTGAGCCCTTAAATCTGAAGGTTTGAGGTAAGACCAGCAATAAGACACAAAGATCACATAAAGCGCTCAAAACTCCTGGATGACCCTGAAGTGGTTCTCGATGGAGGGCGGCTCGTCCTTGAAGTGCAGCTTCTTGCTTGGACACGCCCCGAACTCCTCCAGAGTTTTGATGAAGTGTCCGTGCTCGCGGCCCACCCAGGCCCGCATCGGGTCGCACACCTCGTAAGGGGTCACGTGGGCATGGATTGACACGCCGCTGCCGGCCAGCTCCTTCAGGACCTGCTTGTCTGTCACCCAGGTCTCACTGCCCCCCGGGTGGCCACCATCCAGCCAGAACATGTCAGAGATGTGCTTGACGAAGGGTGACATCTGCGGATCAGCACGGGCCCCGGGCAGCTCGTACACCATCTGGTTCAGGACCACGCAGCCTTTGCTGAAGCCCACCAGGGTCAAGGAGAAGCCTGAGGGGATGCTGTCAGCGCCGCCCTGTGGTTGGAGCGGGTCTGGCAGGCTGGCTCGCTCCATGCCGTGGCTCAGCAGGGCCCTGTGGTCAGAAACGCTGCTCAGACTCAGAGAAAAGATCCAAAATCATCTCAAAGAATTACAGCAACATTTTCCTGTCCTTCACACCTTTAGACCTGGTCATGTTTTCCAAAAACATAAAATTTGGAAAACTGGAAAAAGACACGGGAAACGCGTTCACCATTAAATTGCCCTTTTCTGTGTCATCATCTGTGAGCTAGATGATTTAGCTTGCAGGTGGCTTTTTAAGCCTCTACACCTTTCTTAATTTATTCTTAACTGATATACAGGCCGGATAAAATTTAGCCAAAGTAATCAAGTTAAATAATATCTCAACAAGACAAAATGAGCTCCAGTAACAAACCTGAGGTGGTGAAACGCTCCAGAGTCAGCAGAGTATGGAGAGTGCTCCGGAGCCCCGAACATGTTGCTCTCCACAAAGTTCTGGTAGCAGCTGAACTTGTGCAGGTACATGCGCGAGGCTCTCACCACCCACACGTGTCTATCAGGGAAACGGCAGCCCAGAGTGAAGGCGACCCTCTCCAGGCTCCAGGAGAGCCACTGGGCACCCTCAGGCTGCAGCGCCATCTCCTCCTGGAAGTTCTGCACAGAGAGAAATGAGAAGTTTTACAACTGCTTTTTGCAACATAGAGGTCCTACATGATCTCAGAACAAGAGCAGCACAGCTGAGTCCTGTACTTTTTCCTGACCATTTTCAGGGGAATAAAGCCTGAAGCCACATCCGAAATGTCTCACTGTAAGAAAAGGCTAAAGTATGCGAAACCACACAAGAACTGGACTGAAAATGAGTGGCAACAGGGCTGATGGAGTGATAAGTCCTAATATTTGGTTCAAATTAGAGCTGGGCGATATGAGATTTTTTCATATCACGATATGTTTTTTTCATTTCAGGCGATAACATATCTATCACGATATAAGCCAAATAACTATATTTGTAAGATTTAAATGTGCCGTTGCTCACAAGTAAAATGTGAAATAATCAGCAGCTTGTTTTTATTTAAATATTTATTTCCCATAATAAGTTCAACAGGGTAGATGTACTTAAGGAACATGAGACTTTTTCAGATAAATAAAGGCAAATATTGCAAACTACACAAAAGGCAGCCGCTAAAGCGTTTAAGTTTCAAAATAGAACAAACAAAACAGACTAAATTGTCAATTCCACTTAGAAACAAAATATTAATTCTAAAAATAAATCTTAGTTTGTTTTACAGAAGAACAGACAAAACTGACTAACTTTTGTCAATATCAAATAAACTGAGAACTAAAAGGAAATTCTCAATCTCTCCTTGTTGTATAGCTGAGCTTTTCAAACAGTTGTAACAGTTACTTTAGTCTGACAAAAGCCGAATGACGAATTAGCGCTTCCAGTCAGAGACTGAGGCTACGTCCACACGTACACGGGTATTTTTGAAAACGGAGATTTTCCGTTTACGTTTTAAAAATAATCCCGTCCACACATAAAGGTAGAAATGAAGGAAAACGCTGCTATGAACATGCCAAAGCAGCAGGTGGCGCTAGATTCCTAACCGTGCAGAAATGTTGGCCAATCAGAAGTCTAGAAGCCTCGGTGGGAAAAAGTAAACAAAGCTGGGGCATAGAAGCAGAACCGAGTCGTATGTGTGGAGGGACAGTAACTGTGTGTATATGTAAGCATTTAAACACTGCAGAGAGTAGAATTAACAGTAACAGTATTGTAGAAATTCATTTCACCGAAACAATAACGTGGTGCACAGTGTGACGCATGCACCAGTTTACTGTATTTCCAGACTTGCTTTCGGCACAATTTACAGTGCACGCTACTCTGTTTTTTGTCAGACTTGAAATAGCCGAAATACCTTCACACTACGGAACTTCTATGGCTCTTCCGTTCGACAATCTCTCCGGCACCATCATCTGTTTTCTCTTCGGTCACGCTCGGTTGATTTTTCTAGTCAGCACACTCATTTCCTCCATTACGCGCTGGCTCCATTACCCGCTGGCTGCTTCCCAAACAAACACACGTGCGGCTTGGCACTTGTGCTGTACGTAACAAGTCACGCGACGTGACGCTGCGGCTGTGATTGGTTCGGCTCTGCGCTACTGAATTTGGATTGGCTGACCTTTTTTTTTTTTTTTTTTTTTTTGAGGACAAGAGCGGCGAGGTCTATCGCGATAGCTTAATTTCTCTATCGAGTAAAAGTTATATCGCGATACATATCGTTATCGTTCTATCGCCCAGCTCTAGTTCAAATCATCATCAGTGTGTACGGAGGAGATCAGGAGAGAGTTAGCACAGTGAGCATCTATCTGTAAAAGAAAGTGGAGGCTCTGTCATGGTTTAATTTCAGCCAGTGGTGTTGGAAATCTCGGCAAAAGTGAACTGTCAGATTTTGATGCTCCATGAAATACCATGGGGAAAAGGTCTGATTGGCAACAGCTTCATTTTTCAGCATGACAATGATCCAAAGCGCACTGCAGAGGCAGTAAAATCATACCTGGACAGAATCACACACAATGGAGCACTATCAGCCATGGACTGGCCTCCCCGCATTTTTATTTGGTTTGTTGAAAGAAATCATTGACTGATTCCAACATTAAACACACAGGAGGTGGCACAGAGCTGCCTCAGTAATCGTATTCAGTGATTAATTTCGCCATGGCAGCCATGTCCACCTGAGACCTTCTCCATCACTCTCACCTGAATATCCCCGTGAAAAAACACCGCGTGCCGGTTGTTGCTCTTTTCCTGCTCCTCCGGGTCAGGCCGCAGGAGCAGCAGGTCGTTCACTCGGTTGGGGAGGTTCCCGGGCACCGCGGGCAGCCTCTGCAGCTTCTGCAGCGGGGTTCCCGACAGTGCATCCCGGCTTGCCGAGGCGTGGAGCCCCCGGAGCTCGGAGGGTGACGTCGTCATCGCTTTGGCCGCAGTTATTAAAGTCAGGTCCAGTACTGCTGCTCGTTCGGCTAGCATGGACTCTAAAATAAGAAAATGAGCTGGCGTTTTTCCTCATCTGCGCACTCGCTCCATGCTGCTGTCAGTTAGCATCACATTATCAGCGGGTAGCGCCAAACCGGGCCACACAGCCTTATTATACGCAAACAATTACAACTACACGGCGTCTACAACCGCTGTCCGCCTCACATTACGACACCTGCGGAATAAACGTCCAAGATTTACTTCACTGTCACAGTTTTAGAGTCTCCTTTTGTCCACAAAGAGGCGCTGTTTAACAAAAACAAACCCACCGAAATAACAAACGACTGCAGTGACAGGAAACGTACGCGCTACTGCGCATGTGTTGAGTTTTCTCGTCGGTAGGAATCGGATGAGTCCCTCCTTTGTATTTCCGTTTTCGTCCGCGCGGTCTAACGACGCCAAGGGAAGAACAAAGCAATCGTATAAAACACCACGTTTGTGGTGAGAAACGTGAACTGTCATCGATGTGAGCCGAGGATATTTATGGATATAAAACATAAATAAAATTGACACTGATTAAACCACTAATTAATTTTTTTTCGAATGTTTTCATAATTTTATGGAATTTGTATTATTTTCCAAAAATAATAAGTAGGTAACAGCATGTCCAGGAAAAAATATTTACACCCCAGACCTTTTTTATTTTTTTAAAAAATACATACGAGGACCGCACATACATAAACACATCTCAAAATGTCTATGGTTGGGATCGGGGTGGAACCATCTTGTGCTGAGACTTCCAAAGTTTAGCTGAACACATAAAATGAACGTGTTTACCTTTCCGTGGATCTTGATGTGGGTGGGTTCGCAGCGGCTGCGCTGAAGCGAGTGCAAAGTGAGTGTTTTCCCGCAGAAATAGTTTATATTGCCCCTTTTTCCTTATAAACGCTGCACATACTTCAAGTGTGCCACTGACATGTTTGGTTCCGCCTGCATAACACAGCAAATTAGTTTACACCAGGCTGGACTTTGTACATGTTCTACAGCTGTGCAAACAGCTGTGCAGACACAATGGGTAAACCATTGCACCGCCACTCGGCTTAATAATTCCTATAAACTGCACTGAATAATTATATGACTGATAATTAACCATATAAACTAATCAAAGTCATTCTGCACATAAGAAGAGTTCCATTCATCTGCTGGAAGGTAACTTCAGCTTTTAAACACACTGTGCAGCAGCTTATATTTATTGGAGAACTTTTCATAGCCCATGTACGTATTCTGTTGCTGCTTGAGTATCCATGTTACACTTAGAATTGCATTAAAAATCAAAAGTATTATTTCACTGCTTCATTTTTTGATGGGATGAAGATGCAGCTCTATGAACTGTACCATTTATCATCAAACAGTTGAAATAAAAACAGTATTTCCTGAACTTCTCAAAGGAATGAGCTCAAAGAAGTGGGTGCAACAGCAAAAACATGGGGAAAATGTCACCTGGCTGGTACTTTGATACATGCTGGGATAATTACAAATTTTAAAATGTAACTAATGCAGCCATTTTTAGCTCGTACCAATTGTACCAGTTGTCAAGCACAGTGGTGGAGGGTTGGCCTGAGTTGACCATGAACTCTTCGGCATACCAAAGTATTGTAGAGTGAAATGTGAGGCCATCTGTCTGACAGATAGAGTTGGTCATCTGAAACTGGTAAATAATGTTAAGGATTTTTAAAAATGTTGTCATATATGAACCCTTGGAATTGAAAGAATATGGACTTTCTTTTTCCCATGATTGCGTTTTATTGGTTACACATTCAAATTTTCATCTAATGAGTGGCTGCATTTCTACTTTCCCAGTTCTGCATACCTGATAAAACATGGCCTCGAGCTCTTTGGGCAGGAGACTGGTGGCGTGTCTCCTCAATGTTTCTGAAGCTCGCAGGAAGGATCTGGTGGAGACGGTGGCCAAAGCAGCGTTGTACAATACTGAAGGTGAGTTCAAGGTACCAGCGGAAAAAAAAGTTTGAATTTCAACACGAGCTAACTGCTGGTAAACTATTTACAGCCTCAGTTTGAAGGGCAAGCCACTACATATACCCAACTCTTAGCTGTAAAATCACTGCCTGTACGCAGTTATGTCATCCATGATGGCGCCAGATGATAATCAGATAACCACCCTACTCTAAGCACTAAATTTGCCCTTTACCTGTAAAATATAACCTGTTATTAGACATTTATTCACATGTATTGTCTTTATTGTGCTTCAGGTGTGAGGCGTGAGGGGACCACGGTGTTAAACATCTTTAATGATTATGACTACAACCGCTCTGTCATCACTATTGTGTCCAGCATCGACTCGATCAGTAAGTCCTCTTTGTATTTGTGCTTCTAACATGTTCCATATTCACTCTCTTGCTCCTGAGAGATGGATGAATGGGTTCAGCTCCAGCTTCCAATCCTTTAATAAGCTTTGTGAGGGATTTAAAGACACATAAAAAAACCCCAGTAAGAACTTTTTTCTAACAAGGATCACAGAGAAAAAAATCATTTCTACGAATCCTTGTTCGAAACACGACAGCCTTAACAGTGAAAGCAGTCAAAGTTTGCAGCTTTTATTTGGTGTTGTTTTTTAATGTTTTCCAGGGGAGGCGATCCTGTGTGCATGCGAGAAGGCGTGTGGGTTGATTGACATGCAAACTCATACAGGAGTCCATCCATGCATGGGCGCTGTTGACCTCATACCCATCTACCCACTGGGGGAGGAGGTGAGGGCAGAGGACTGTACTAAAGAGGCGCTCGGTATGTGTTTCACAGTGTTCCTGAGAGTTAATGTACCCCTGAAACACTGTACCCTCCTTAAATACCCCGTCATCAAATGAAGTGTTCATTCAAACTAATTATTGTTTGACTAACCTTCTGAGTTTCTCCATTAATTCACCTAAAATTTTAAATCATGCTTTTTATTTGTTTTTGTTTCTAATGTCTCTGTAAAGTACTTTGAATCACCTTGTTGTTGAATTGTGCTATACAAATAAATTTGCCTTGCCTTGCCTTGCCTAAAAATTTAGAATAGAATAGAATAGAATTCAACTTTATTGTCATTGCACATGCACAGGTACAGGGCAACGAAATGCAGTATTTCCACTACTACTCATACTTTTAGCTAATAATTCCTGTGTTTATTAACCCTTTAATATTCAACTGCTAACCCTACTTTCATTCATAGTTTTTGTTTTGCTATTTCAATTAATCGATACTTTTATCGTATGTTTTTAATTGCTAGTAAGCTTGTAGTTTCAAATATTTATCTGTTTAGCTAACATCATTTAATTATGTTTTAGCTAATAATTTCAACTTTTAGCTAGATATCCTTTAGCTAAGTATTTAAAACTTTTCATTTATAATTTTTACCCATTTAAAATATTTGTCTGTCATGTTAAGCTAACAATTTTATTTGTTAGTATACATTTTAAGATGACATTTTCAACTGCTAGCCCTTTAACCTAATTATTATTTAGCTATTTCAAAAGTTAATAGTTGGATATTTCCCCCCTTCGTTATAATTTTAAAAAGCAATTCTAATTATTTACTAACAGCACATTTTTGGCTAATGATTTTAACTGCTAGCCTTGCTTTTTTAGCTAGCGGTTTAGCTAAAAAAAGGTTTCCATACTGTTAGCCAGGTGAGTTATTTCAACAGTTATGCATTATATTTGTTTAAAATTTGAATTTGTTTATTATATGAAAACTTCTCAAAGGTTTAGTTGTTATTTTATAAATTCAAGCCTTCTCCCTTTCTTTCCAGTCATTATTTAACTATTTATTTATCTACCTATTTAAATCATTTATATATTTGAGTTACCCTGTTGCTACCGCTGCTAACTTTTCCAGTAAAATATTTTAAGATCTACTTGTTATTGCATTTTTTTTTTAGATTAGTTGAACACAACTTCCCACATAACCCTAAAATCCTATCTAACATGTACCCCTGGTTGGGAATCACAGCTATATTTTAAATCCTCACTGGCTGTCAGTGCTCGTAATTTATTTTTAGTTCTTTAGACAAATATCACATGTGACTTAAAATAAATTCTCAATGTGTGTTCACAGACATATTCAGCAGGGTGTATGTAGTTTTTATTATTCCTCAGTACATTTTCGGTCATGAGCTCATCCACTGTGTCTCTACAAGCATGTCTCACCTGCATGTAGCTGATAATGTGACGTCTTTTCTATTTTCTTGGGCTGTTGATTACTTTCACAGTTTACCAGCTGACTTCGCAGCCATGTGTCTATCTGATAATGAGCAATAACTCAACACTTTGCCCTCATGCCTGCAGACTGCACTCTGTATGCTAATCTGTGTGGTGTGATTGAAAAATGGTAATTGGCCAACCCACTAACAAGCACTGTATTCATGCATGCATGTAATAAGCAGCCCATGTGTCCGTATTTTCCATCCGTCTGAATTACATTCCCGCGGGTGTGTTTTGGTCCGTCACGGTCTTTGCACCTTTGCGTTACTGAATTTGTGTGCACGTGATGACGTGCACTCCGTATGCCAGTCAGCTGAAATGTGTCTGTGCTCTTGCTTGGGCTCAGCTGTGGCTCAGGGACTTACAGAGAGGGTCCGGGGCACCAGTGCCTTCCTGTTTGGCTGGGCAGACTTCCCCTTACAGCGAGGGCTGGCGCACAGGAGGAAGGAGATGGGCTGGTTCAAGAAGATGCCAGACCTGCGGGCGATCAGGGCCGACGTGGGGCCGCAGCCACAGAAACGATTCGGCCTCACAGGTGAGCCAGAGGTAGCAGGTAATGAAGGTTAGAGTGTCTCTTTGGTGTGATTACACAACACAGGTGACTTTATCTTTGTTTGTTTGTTAGTCTGACCACAGGCTGTCTCCCTTCTCTATTCTGACCTTTGAAAGGAAAAATCTGAAAAGTTCTCACAGCTAAAAAAAATAACATTGACGTGTTACCAGATAAAAAGAAAGTCAGGCCACTGAGCCTGTTAGCACATTCTGAATCTAACTAAAAGGTGTTAAGCATCAGATTCACACAGCCGAGGTATCCTGTTGTTGCCTTTGCAACATTTAGTCTCTATTATAAGCACTGCTGGATTTGTAAAGAAAAAAAATAATTTACTGGAGGCAAACAAGACAGGAGATCGAGGATTCATAGTGTTCCGGAGAACATCTGGTGAACTATATGTACCAAAGAAGTCGTCACTATCCAAGAAAAATGACTGTCAACCAGTTGCCCTCACTTCACATCTGATGCAGAGCTGGAGAGACTAGTCCTGGCTCACCTCACACCACCTGATAGACATGTAGTCTGTAAGACTGGGCAGTGCTCTGTCTGACACGGGGGACTGTGCTGTGTCCATTCCTCTTCAGCTTTCAGTACAGCTTCTGCCACTCTGACCATTTTTTAGGGCTGAGGACTGCAGAGCACTAGTAGAACAATCTGTTTCTGAATGTGAATAAGACTTCAGAAGGAAGAGGATTGCTATGCAACTTTTGTCTCACTAGTAAAAATCTGCAAAAAATGTTGTTATTGATTTAAAGAAGCTCCTTTAGTTCCGATTTGTCTGATCTCCTGCAGGTGTCGGGGCAGGTCCCTACGTCATGAACTGCAATGTCACAATTGACACCCAGGACGTCTCTTTGGGGCGCAGCATCGCCAAAGCCATCAGGGAGTCGACGCCGGGAGGCCTGCCTGGAGTGCAGGTGCTGGCCCTACCACACGGGGGCGCTGTGGAAATCGCTTGTAATGTGGAAAGCGTGAAGGGGACCCCGCCAGATCACCTCACCGCAGGTGAACCCTGGCCGTCTTTCAGCATCGGCGGCGAGTCGTACTGTCACGCTCCGGCTTCCCTCATCACGGCGAGGGTCGCCGAGCTGGCAGGGAGACAGGGGGTCAGCATGAAGGGCACGGCCTTGGTGGGGTTCACCCCCCGTGATTGCAGGGGCCTAGCAGAGTATGCTCTGTCTCAGGGGATTGCCGAGTTCTGGAAAGAGCAGCGCAGGATCCGCATGTGAAAACAAAAACTAAAGTCGATAATCTGTGATAGATTCCGCCTCCGTTACCATGGAAACTGACTGTTATTGAGCCCTCAGGTACCACCGATGCTGCTTTATGTTCTACCGCTGCACAAATACAGTTTATAGCATCAATAGTTTTTCTATTTGAAGTAATGTTTGAGTCAGGAGGTCTTCACTTTCAGGGTTCTCAGATTTAGATTTATGAACCTCTGTGTTTCCCCAGAGCAGGACGAACCCCTGATATAGCAATATATCATATTCCTCTCCCTGTGATATGTCATCAATACACTAAACTTTATTAATAAAACATGAGGCATTCTGTTGCATCATCTCCTCCCAGTTTGACCTACCGAGTCACTATTTTGTGACTCCTCGCTGTGGTGCCTGTTAAATAAATGAGCAAAAAAGTCAGTCAGAAGAACTGAAAAAACAGATAAACTCACCGAGAGAAACTGAAACATTGAGTGATGACTGATCAGTTTGTGTGATTACCTTTAGACTAAAAACATCACATTTAATAAAAAGTTTAACAGTTGATGCTTTTCTTTTGGTATTTTTTTCACAAGTTCACATAGAGTGCAGTGGAGTTGGAATGACGGATGGGGTCAAAGGTGAGGGTGCTCTGAGTTCCTTGTTTGCAGAGGTGATGGACAGGTCGACGGGTAAGGTCAGGCATTAGCGTCTGTGAACTGTGACGTTGGTAGACGACAGACAAAGTTATAGAGACAAGGCTGAGAAGGTTTGGACAAAGGATGCTGAGGATGGAGCTGCCAGGCAGGAGAAGAAGACGCAAACCTCAGAGAAGATTCATGGATGTAGTGAAGGAGGGCATGCGGATGGTTGGTGGATCAGAGGAGTATGATAGGAATACTGCAGTGACCCCTAAAAGGGAGTCACCAAAAGAAGAAGAAGATATACAGTTATGTAACTCCATAAGTAGATTTTAAATCAACCAAACAGCATGTGATTGAAGTGCAGAATGTCAACTTTAATTCAATGAGTTTGACAGGAGTGTTGAACCGTTTATGAGTTACTGCCACTTTTATACTTTTGGTGGGGTTTTTTTTTTTCAAGAGTCTGTGTAGAATAACACACCTGACCTCTGAATGCCTTCCTGCTTTGGGAGTATTTACTTCAAAGTCTCTGAACTTGCCAAAGAGTGAAAACGGTGACATTTTGAGCGTGTCGCTCTCCAGAGTGAAATTGGAGACAGCACTCTCCACATGCATATGTGTCATATCCTGTTTGGAGCAAATAGGACGCTTGTGTTTACTGATGAGTCTCTGCTGATGAGTTTTTTCCCATCATTTTTTTTGCCATGCGTGACTCTGTGGGAGAGTCGCCATCTGTGTGAGAAACGGCTATTTTTGTCCCGCGCCCGTTTAAAGCCTACCGAGTTTTCTGTCCTTTCGTTAAATTTTCAGAGCTCCTGCTGCACGGGATTAACCCTTTAATGACAAATCTGGCCAGAGGACAGGTCAAGAATTAACTGGGGCGAAATGATTCCTGTCATTTTTACATAATGCACTGAATAGCTGCAGAGTAATAGAGTGAAGGGGGTATGGGTTTGGTTCATTATGTTATATTAATCTGGGCTATATGGAGGTAAAAAGCCTCAGAAGTGTTTAATTTTATGCCATATGGAAGGGAAATCTAAGAGCCCGTAACAATCTAATCTACATCCATAGTGGGCGTTAAGCTGTTAAGCTTTACACCCAAACGGTGGAGGGGTGATTCACTGAGTCTTGCATGGAGAGGGACGAGCTTTGGCATCAGGGCTTGAGTTTACTATGCTTTCGTTATGTTGTGTAATTTTACAGGTTTTCTGCATTCAATGTGACGTAAGGTTGCAGCGAGAGGCTGAAGACTTGCAGTTTTTGTATCCCTGTGTGTTTGGATTAGCTTTCTTGCTGTGTGAACGGTCACCCATTTGTATGTCATCCAGCTGAGGCTCTTAGTCACACAGGCATCGCAGCCGTGCAGCTTCGTTTCATCTCTCTCTCTCTTCTGCATTTAGACACACATGCATTTACTCTATGGGATGCCACACACACACACACTCGGATACACTCTGCCTGACAGACTTGGGAGCATCAAGGCCTTATCTAGGTCACAGCATAAGCCCAGAGGTATCCTGTTCTCCACACACACGCACACACACTGACGTATGAACGTACGTTTTTAAATTTGCAGTCAGAGTGACGTGTCTGGAACATTGAATCTATTTTGACTCATTCCTCCTCGGTTAACAGGGAAAGGATTTTTTATTTGGATTTCATATTTGTGCACCCCCTTCTTCTCCCTCCCACATTAACCTCGTTTTGTGACTCAGTCAAGCGGCTCTCATGATTGTCACAAGGCCATCATTTCCTTGATTAAGCACTCTTCCGTCTGCAGATCCCGGAATCAGAGATGCTTTGCCACCGAAGCCTGAACGAAATGTGTAATCTGCTCGAAATAAAGGCAAATTTCTCTTTGCTTGCTGCTGCAGAGGCACCATAGGATGCCTTTGATTTGACTTAGCCTGACAGTGTATCATCCGAGATGCAACCGGGTGTCACAGCACAGAAATAGAGCTTATTTCTCCGCTTCAGTCTTCTATAAATATTCCAAAGCTCTCTTTTCTCCTCCCCCCTCCCTCTTTCCACTGTTTGTCCATTTTTATTCTGCCTCCCACATCTTCCCTTTCCCCTCTGCTCCTCTTCTATAACGTGGAGTACTGTGGCTCACTCATCCCTCCTCTCATTTCATTCCTGCAGAGCTGTCCTTCCACAGATTTCCTTCAGCCTCATGGTTAATCTCATCTAAGCAAGTGTTTGCTTCAAATATAGGAACGTTTACAAAGACGGGAAAAAAAAGAGGCCAGGCTCTGATTTTTATCTTTAAACAGTTAGCGCAGGGTGCCGTCCTCCCTAACCTATCAGTGGGAGAAGTAAGAGTGCCACCTATGAAGTCATTAGTCCCCCAACCCCCATCCTGAACACATGTTCAACATCCTCTGGGCACAGGCAGAGCGGAGTGCTGAGACACAGCTGAGAATTAGAGAGGAAGAGCGGGAGAGAGAGAGAGGAAGAGGGCGCAGTGAAGTGGAAATATGGGTGAGCATTAGAGAAAGACAGAAATAGAGCGATAAAGCAGTGAATTAGGCAGAGGCAGGGAGAGGAGGAGGAGGAGGAAGAGGAGGAGGCAGTCTTTCACTGATGCTTGATGCAGTTAGATTCTCATACAGCAGCAGAGAGCCGTCGTCGAGCGTGGATGAGAGAACCTCATGGATTTGCTCCCGTCTGAGTCTCGGTGGAATTCATTGCATCCGAAGCAGCTGCAGACGGAGGAGGAGGAGGATGCTGCGACTGCGGCTGGATGTTAGGATCCATGCGGGCCTGTGATGTCTGCGTTCTTCTTCAGGATGACTCTGACCCAGATCGTGGAGTCGCGGCACTGCTCCTCCTCGGGTGGTCTGCCGATGTGAGGCGGACGAGGGATGCTCTGGACCTCGGTGGTCGCCGCTCAGCCTGCTGCCTCTGCTGACATCTGTCTCCGTGGATACGCACAGCAGCTGGAAGGGTGAGGACGCACAGCACTGACCTGCGCGCTGAAATGTCATGCTCATTGGTTTTCTGTGTGTGTCTGTGTGTGAGTGTGTGTTTAAATACCAGGCTTCCTGCAGATTCTTAAAAATTAACAAGGTTTTGAATTCATTAATCTGAAAATGAGGCCTTATAGGTTTCAGGATGTCTCACACCAGGCTCTAAAGTCCTAAAATTAAAAAGATGTTAATCGTATAGTGCAATTTTAAAATCTCTAAAATACACATGTTTTAAATAATGAGAACATCAGGATATTTGATCAGAAATAAATAAACTGTAGAAGAGTGGAGAACATTTAATATGATTTCCAGGCCCCCTGAGCCTCCATATGGGTGTATTACTCAAAAAGAAGCTGCATAAGTATTTAAAGCTCAAGAATATGAAAAAAAGGTTGCTGAGACTTTATATCCAAAACATCTTTGTACTGTGTTGAAGAGATACCTACTGAAGGTGAACTAGGGTCAGGCTGTACTTTTATGCCATGCAAATTAGCACCACTAGATGGTGTAGTGAGTCAACCAGACAAATCATTATTTTTGTTTCACAATTTACTCTTGAGGAAATTTGGGCGGAGTTAAAAGGAAATATTAAACGTTTAAAAAAGCAGCAGCAGATCAGAAATATCTTTGCACTAGATGTTAACTGCTGCCCCCTGCTGGTGAAAGTTTTCAGGTAATGAGAAAAAGTACCTTTCAAAAGTACCTCTGATAGGTACTTTTTGTAAGGTACTTTTGTGAAAGGAAGCATGTTGACCCTTTACCTAGAAGTCCCTGTTTAAGCACAGATACATTAATACCAAATTATACTTAAAGTACCAAAAGTAAAAGTACCCTACATACATGAATATGGTAAATGGTAAATGGCCTGTATTTGTATAGCGCTTTTCTAGTCCCTAAGGACCCCAAAGCGCTTTACACAACCTGTCATCCACCCATTCACACACACATTCACACACTGGTGATGGCAAGCTACATTGTAGCCACAGCCACCCTGGGGCGCACTGACAGAGGCGATATATATAAGAAAGATTGGTCCATATGTTGTTGAAGCAGTAAGTCTGTTACCTTGCTTGACAGAAGAAGAATGTATAATTATTTCCCACCACTGAATAAACAAATTTGTGTTTCATTCTTCTGTAAATTAAACCCACTTTTAAAAATCCAGTTAATATTTTTAAAACCACAGTCTGGATGTTTTTCCTTTTTGTGGAGGTTAAAAACTCTTTTACGCAGAGGCAAATACACAACATAATCAGATTTTCATTCATGTGAATATCGCTTTAATGTTGCATCTGGAGATGATTTTACTTACTGTGTATACTGCTGGGTAACTTTATCTAAAAATAATACAGCATCATATATTTTTAAGCCTGCTAAATAAAAATGAACTAAAGCTTTACAATAAATGCATCAATACTTGATTGTTCCACCGCTGGTCCTAACAAAGCTCTCATTGTAAGACTGACTGGCTCGCTCTAGTCCAATAGGATTGGTTGTCAGGCTCTGGTCACACGCCAATCAAAATATCCAAAATGCAGGTTACTGAAAGCAGCAGCACTTTCTGCTAGCAAGCAGAGAGATGGAGTTTAAGTCCAGTGACGTCTGGCCTTTCTGCATGACCAAGTATCGCTGGGTAAGATACTGAACCCTGAGTTGCCTCCAGTGCATTGGTTGGAGTGTGTGAGGTTAGGTTAAATGAGTTTAGGCATAGAATGTGTGTGTATGAATGGGTGAATGATGCTTGCAGTACAAAAGCTCCATCTATATTACATTTGTATTAATGTGCAGCTGTGTTTATGACTGAGTGCCATCTCAGGGAACGTATGATTGATGCACATGACAGTGACACACATCATCACTGTAAGTGTAATGCGTCCTTTCAGTGCGGCGCTTTAAGCTGACCTTATTTCTTACTTGTTTCTTGTGCTGACTATAAGAGACTATAAGAACTTAACACCAGATTATGGTGTTCCCGGAGATTATTTAACATGGTTACTTAACAGACTTTGGATTAATTAAAAAACAGGTATGTCTCTTTAATTAAGTGAATTTCCATTAACTTTAATTATAAAATCAATGAAATATCTTAATAAGAAGTGATGTCAGCCTGCCACGGCCTGCTGGGGAGTGAATCTGGACTTTTATGGAGGGACAAAAGTGAAGGAGAATGTGTGAAACCAGACAAAACCGTGTTTGTTGATGGACTAGAAGCCAGAATTGTGAGCGAAAATGACAGTTTGATGAACTGCGCCTCCCTCCATCAGCTCCATTACAACATAGGACTTGAAATTAAACATAAATGGCCTCGTTCTCTGTGATATGAGATGTGGAGGATGAAGAAAAACCTAGCAGAGCTTTCTTTACTTGTCGCATCTAAACGCACCAAAAACACCCAACAACCTGAAGGAAATGATGTAATTTTCTCTGGTTGTGTCAGCTGTGATGTGGCATTAAAAACAGTGTTAGAAATTTTAAGTGTTTAAGCTGTTTTTAACCCTGAATACATCACAAAACATCACCTGCAGTGCTGTGCAAAAGTCTTGAGCCACCCCTCATTTCTTGATATGTTGTTGATATAGCTGCAGTGATTTATTCAGATACGTGCCAACACACATGAAAATACAGGATTTAAGGTGAAAACAGCGTTCTTGCCAATTCTAATGACTTTGAATGTCAATATTTAGTATGATCACCTTTATTCTTCAGCACACCCTGAACTCTCTGAGGCAGCCTTCTTATAATTTCATTAAATAATCTTCAGGAATAGTTCTCCAGGCTTCTTGAAGGACATTCAAAGCTCTTCTTTGAATGGGGAGGCCAATCCATGACTGATAGCATTCCACTGTATGATTCTTTATCCCAGTATGATTTTACTGCATTGGCAGTCAGTTTGGAATCATTGTCATTCTGAAAAATGAAGCTGATGCCAATCAAATGCTTTCCAGATGGAAATGTAAGGTGGATCAAAATCTGATGGTGCCTTCTTGCATTCGTTTTCACTGATATTGACAAGATGTCCAACAGAGCCTCCCCCTTAAGAATGGCTTCTTGGCAGCCACTGAGACCATTTCTGATGAGGCTTCAAGCCAATGTCTAAAGAAAAGATTTGGAAGACCTTCAGAAAGTCTGGAGATCTGCTGCTCTAAACCAATTAAAAACAAAAACGGTGCAGAGTCTGGCTTCTTGGTAGCAAAATATAAAGAAATAATGGGTGGCTCAAGACTTTCACAGTACAGCAGCTCCAGTTTCATGGCTGTGATGACGAGTATGCATGATCTGTGCAGAATAGCTGCATGTATAATGTATGGCCTGGGAAGTGTCATGGAGAGCAACAAGTCAGTGTGCTTCCCCCAAAGTGCCAAGAAAAGTAGGCTAGGATGGCACAGGCGGAGGAGACCCGGATTAATAATTTACTCGAGTCCTTTTTTAAAAGCACTTGGCTTCATTCTGCTTGAATGAAGAAGAAATCCTATTTGTTTTTCTTCCTGGAAAAGATTTTGATTTGATGATTTTACTCAGATGAGATCGCACTGATCCCAGGGAGCCTCTCCTCCTCCTCAGCGGAGCTCAAATCAGTTCATTCATGTTTAGTGAAAAAGACACACATCAAGTCACATATCAGCTCATCAGAAATTCTAAAAGAAATTAGCAGTGGGTGTCACTTGATCAGAGGTCAGATGATGGTGAGCGTAGGAGGCTGATTTCAGTTAATGTGATGTTTTCTGTCTACAGTACTGGCACGAATCTAGAGAAGCAAAGAAGTTTGTTTTATTTTGCGCTCTGTCTTTATTCATCATGTATTTATTTATAACATTAACATGTATTCATCACAGTGGGTTGTCAGGCTCTTGATAAGAAGCTCCCCGGGTA
Source organism: Mchenga conophoros (assembly GCF_057382185.1). Lineage (NCBI taxonomy): Eukaryota > Metazoa > Chordata > Actinopteri > Cichliformes > Cichlidae > Mchenga > Mchenga conophoros. Next base: position 32,777,703 of record NC_140541.1, read on the forward strand.
TGTATTACTCATAACCTTATCAGCATTTTGCAGTCACAGACACAGACGTGTCAGTGAGTCAACTTATAAGTTTAGAATTCATAAATCATACAACTTCTTTAAAGGAGCTATCATCAGACAAAGATTTTTCTCTTTATTTGGGCTCTTGGTGCAGAGGCGGACAGGAAGTGGATACGTGGGTGAGAAAGGCCATGACGTGCAACAAAATTCCCCCCAGCCGGGGGTTGAACCAAGGACACCGCTACTGAGATGTCATGAGATGTCAATTTTTTAATAATTAGGCTTACAACAAGTCCCCCGCTCATGTTCATGTCTGAACAAGAAACACAAAATGTCCTTTTACTCCTGACCACCTGATTGGTTGGGCAGTTTTTACACCCCAGGCATCATCGGGAGCAGCAGAAAAACTGGAATTATTAATAACTTGTCTACAACTTGTCTTTTGTGTTTGCAAAGCCGTCCCGTGGCCTGGATGCTTTGGTCAGCCAGTCATCAACAAGGATAATGCCCCTGTTAAACATAATGTCACCAGCTGTAACTGTATCATCTCGCTCAAAATACTCACTCAGTATATAAAGTATTCTTCCACTGTAGAGGATGTGTATTTTTCCTTTTCTCGGCTCTGTCTGTACACATTTAGACTCACTTGGATCAGCTCCAAGTCCAACATCAACAGCTCAGTTCCCTTGTGATGGCACAGCAGTGCAGACTCAAGTATAGATACAAACAACATTAGCCACTATGGCGTACACGCCCCCAGGATAAAAAGCAGGACAAAAACATGGCTGTAGCTTTCAGGTCTGAAAAGTGAAACAGTCTGTGTGCCGTTCATTCACCAATAATCTGATGTAAAGATGGTCGACACCAGTCAATCCAATCCAAATCTGGGCCACATTGTCAGGTGTGCGAGTCCACATTTACTTCCTGTAGTTACATCCAAAACTGGTCTGCACACATTGAGCGATATAAGAGTTTCGTGGTCGTCTGGACTGTAACAGCAGCGTTTTCAGTGGCCATTTAAGCTCACTGCTGTGGCTTCTTCCTGCAGGAAGAGTTAAGCAGGAAGGACTTCAAAAAGAGAGCTAATGTGACAGCTGCGAGTTACAATAAATTGGGAAAAGTAAACAATTAGGTCTTGTCCCTCACGGCGATAAAAAATTACCACACAGACCGAACTGTCACACTGATGCAATTACTCCACTGATAAGTAAGACACTTGTAATCTCACCACATTTACATTCACTTATCTCCTCAGCTCACACTCATTTAAAGACATATCAAAGCTTGTTACGTGTATATTTAATGGATTTATTTAAGATACATATTTAAAAAAAAATAGAGTCCAGCAAGCTGCATTATTTGAGTCACGGCAGCGGCATGGCTGACCTCATTTCAATGTACAAGAAAACCTTTAAACAGTGTATGTAGAGTAGCTCCAGGGCAAAGATTCAACCATTGTCTGCTGCTGCATCTCTTCCACGGCTGCCACATAGAAGCAGATACTCTAAAACATCTGATTGGGGGAGTGTATGAGTGCCCCGTACAGCCACATAAAAGGGGTCAGCGGTAGCCTAAAGGTTAAAGAAAAGGAAGGTTTTATTGGTTCTATCGGTGCTCTGTATTATAAGGCTTCAGATCGAGAGTAGCCTCTACTTTTTAAGATATCAAGAATAAAATGAGTCGGTGAGATCAAAGATTATTTTTGCCTAAATTCAAGATAGAAACTCACAGCTGCTACTGGCCAGATCCCAAACCAAAGTTGTGCTGCTGGTTAAAAACATCCAAATTTAAAGCAAAAATAAAGATCTTTAACTGCAGCATGGAGAACTTGAAGATATTTAGCTCAGGCCTGATTGGCTACAGGTGAACCTAATGAGGGCGGGGCAGACAAACACATGAAGGGTTAGCGTAGACGACTTGACGTCACTCCAGTGTTTTGGGGAGAATATTTAGATGAGATGGCGGCGTGCTGTAATCAGCTGATACCTGATCATTAGTGCCAGGGAAGAAGATGCCAGAATTTTAACCACCAAAACTGAAGCATCGACTTGTTCTTAGTACATTTAACCACACATGCAGGCAACTGGGTGGATACAAGTAAACCCCAGACTGGTTCTGGGATGAGACCCCCGATACAAACTCAGTCCTGAGGTCCAGTTCAGGGACTCCAGTTATCTGAGGTGAAGCCTGATAGCTAGAAGCTACAGTTGCATGTGTAGCCATCCACCTGACAGTCAAAGTAGTCAATTCCTGCAAAAGCATTATTTACAAAATATCAGCTTTTTTCCGGCAGTCATTAAAAGAAAATTTTGATTGATTTTGAGAAAAAGAAGTTGGGTATCCTGCCAGCAATTGAAAGAATTTCAGTTTCTTTGGCTTCAACTCTTAGACTTAATCAGCTCAAACATTTCTCTACACATTTCCTTAAAATATGCTAATTCCATGTACAGTGTTAGCTTCCCCACCGAGCAGCACATACGGTTTTCACTTTCTTTGACAAACAGCTCTTGAGTTAAAACACCTGCTGGTAAAACACTCCCCAGTTTCATCCATTTCAGATGACGGCAGGGAGACCGTAGCTACAGCTAGCTCTCAGTCTACAGTCAGTCATCATCTCCCCGCCACCAAAAACCATTTCACACTCTCTGAGCAGGCCGGAGGAATGATGAGCTGGGAAAGGGTGGAATGAGTATTTTAAAGTGGAGCTGAGCACACCTGAGTCACATCCATGCATTTTTCTTCAGCGTTCCCACTCAGAGAGGATAGCACAGCTGCAGTGATGCTGAAAGCCTGCAGGGCCCCTCGTCGATAGGATTCCCGAGGCAATTCAACAACTCCGGTTAACGTTTGGTTATTTAAACCACAAAGTCTACAAACCCAAGGTGATGGGAATTTGCACGTATCACGTGTCTTTGTTTTAATTGATGGTATCTGAAAGCACCATTGAGGTGTCCTTTAAGTGTGCTGTGAGACACCTCCTGCCATGATTAGCTTTCCCAGTATTTTACCTTCATTCACTGATGTATTGTTTGATTTATTTTGCCCAGCAGTGTTAGGTTTTTGGTATTTTACATCAATGGAAAAAAAAGCACATCTCTGATCTGTACAGTAGCACTAACTGTGTGAGCACAGTGTGGATGACTGATTGTTGTTTATGGGAAACAGTTGATTCTTCATTGCATTGTGCTGAATCGCTTCCTGGCCTGGTCATGTAAAAAATAAAATGGTCTGTATTTGTATAGCGCTTTACTTGGTCCTAAGGACCCCAAAGTGCTTTACACTATACACAATCATCCACCCATTCACACACACATTCACACACTGGTGATGGCAAGCTACAGTGTAGCCACAGCTGCCCTGGGGCGCACTGACAGAGGCGTGTAAACTAAAGAAACAAAAGAATACCCAGACACTGAATGAGCGGGTGGGTTTTAACCTACTGCAACGGTTTCCACAGCAGGAGGATGCTGGCAGTGAGAATGAAAGTCCAAAAATCAAAAAATAGGTAGTGGGAATACACGGTGAGGCAGACAGCAAGACGAGCGATCAAAAGGAGAGCAGGCAGAGGTCGTTCACACCAAGATAAGTGCAGAATGATCCACAGGACAAAGAAGCTGAGAGGATTTAAATGAACGAGTGATTGAGGGAGAGGAAGCAGGTGTGGAGGACAGCACAGGTGAGCCTGATCAGGCCGGGATGGACGATTACCAAACAGAGGAAGTAAAACCGATAACGCAAAATAAAACAGGAGAATCCAGAACCACGATAGGCGTTTGTCATTTGCTGCCTACGCTTCGCCTGAGGTGGAAAACTGAGTCACCACGAAACCAGAAGCTACGCAGATTTTGGTGTAATATGATGAAAAACCAGTGATGAAGGAAACGCAGCCAAAATAAAACTGAAACTTATGTTAATGACTGAAAGGTTTTTCTCAGAGAGTTTTCCATCTATTTTCTATGTCACAATAAAACTGTAGCTCAAAGCAAGGTGTCCAGTCGATGTATGTTCACTAAACGATTGATTATTAGACCAAAAAACATCTGAAATAACAGATAACATTGGGGATTAGGACTAAAGGAGAATATGAAGACTAAACGTTAACTTCTCTTTGTGCTCAGTGCATTTCCTTCCTTCCTTTACATTGGTAAAGCAGTGTGCACTGTCACCTCACAGCAAGAGCGTCCTGGGTTTGAATCCGGCCGGCTGAGGCCTTTCAGTGTGGACTCTGACATCCAGAAACATGCATATCGGGTTACGTGCTGAATGTGAACTGAACTGATTGAACTGTCCAGGGTGTACTCCGCCTGTCACCCTGCAGCCCTGTGACCCTGAATTGGATGAAGGCTTAAAAAAATCGATGGATGGGAAGATTGAATAAAATAAAAACCTCTTAGCTTTACGTCCCACACAAGTTTGTGCTGATCACCATACACACAGGCTGTGATGCGAGATGTATAGATCCCCCTCTCCCTGGCCTCCACCTCCAGCCGTGTCCCTGCAGACCTCTGGTGTTTGAACATAAACATACTGTGGGCTCATTATCTGATTTTTGCTGTAACAACTGATGACTGTGGCATTTTTGTTGGCTTGAAGCCTCACTTTTGATCAGTGCAGTGTGGGTCCTGGAGTCACAGCAGGGAGTAAATGAAAAACATGCAGTGAAGCTACGTGGAATATGATTTTTGTAGAGACGCTGACCTTTAGTTAACCAAAAATTAGTGTATAAATCATGGGAGTGTGGCGTGAAGTGTTTTTTGGAGTGCAGACCAGATTAGTGAAGCTTTAGATAACTTTAGGAATTTAATTATTTTATTTGTACAACATTTTCTGGAACTGCAGCCAAACTGTTGTCTAGAGAAGAAGAAATAAGCCATGAGCTTTGGTGGAAGATAAATTCCAGTAAATCTGCATTGGTATCGTGTTTAAGCTTCAGTGTAATTACACTGTTCGACAGAGCGAAGCTGAGAAAGAGCTGAATCATTCCCTGAATTTAAAAACCAGTTAAAATGATGAAGAATCTGTAATAAATAGCTCTGCATCAAAGACTGAAGACTGACTGTTTGCTGCAGAATCAAATTGGAGACCGGGGGACGACAGAATGGTTACAGCACTTCTTCAGCATCAAGGACGCATAAAAAAATAGCTTAGTGCTAAAAATATCTCACCCAAGGACTATTTATGGGATGAAAGCAGAGAGGGATGCATAAAATTTCCATGTTTACCAGATAAATTACAGTCCTATACTGCCGTGAAGGAGACGGAGCCGTGAAAGGTTCAGCGAATAAGTAATATAGCATCACCTGTTTATGTTTTTTTTAGCTTCACGCACATTCGATTTCTCAGATGAATGAAACAGATCTTCCAGTTTGCTTTCTGTCAGTATATAAAAATAATGCTGTTTAATGCACAAAGGCGTAAAAGGTCTGAGTTGCCAGCTTGCACTTCCAGTCACTTCATTTGCTCGTACAGTCACCGGACTGGCTCGCAGCTCTATCAGCAGGATGTGATTTTAGGGGAGAAGTATGCCTTCATTCAGTACCCAGGGGGCACTTTGAGCGAGCGCCTGTCCTAATTCATTCCTACATCAATGCCAGAGGCTGAACCGCTGCCTTGATTATACCAATTTACCCTCCCACCCGCCCAAAAGGAAGACATGTAATTACCCTATTTACACTGGAGAGCTTTCCTCTCCGAGAGCGGCCAAAGTAAACACACGCGAGCTTTGTTTCTTCTTCTGCATCAGATGACAATAAATGTCAAACTGTTTGTCTCTGTGACACAAAGGCAGAGAAATGTGATCAGCTCTGGGTGCATGAGGAGATGAAGTACTCTAATGCGCATGTGCTATCTAACTTTGGCTGCTGTGGCACAATCAGATTACAGCTGTGCTTGCTTTACAGGTAACTTGATTTACTTTAAAGTCGTTACCCTCACAGTGCTGTTTGTTTTTATTTAACCTGTCTTTATTTAGAAACCTTTCCCTCGTCTCCACTGAATAAAGTCTGTCTTCAGAGGATGTTTAATGCATGGCTAAGGGACAAAAGGAAAACCACAGACAGGACCTTTTTCCATCATCACAATCTTCCTAAAAAACAGATGTGATGAGGTGGGATGGGTCACAGATAATCCTCCATTCTACCTTAGCAAGACTACCCCGGGTATTTTATTTCTACTTCTTACATTTTAACATAAATATCTGTACTTTCTGCTTTTTACATTTTCAAAACAGACTTGTTACTTTAGGTTCCGCAGTTTTCATTTATAGCGTTTTGGGGGGTTAAAGTGGGCCAGAAAGGCGTGCAGGTGTCTGTATGTTGTGAGCATCTAGGTAGAGCTCCAGAAGAGGAATTAGCATTTTACACGGCATAATGTTCCTATCAGCTCAACAAACATGCAAACATGTTTGTGTGCACTTTGTCACACAGTGTGTTGCTAGCTAAAGGTCCAGCTGCTGTATTTTACGGGGAGAGAAAAGAAAGAAAAGAGTTAACTTCGCTAAGAAATGGAGAAAGACAAGAAAGACAGAACTGGAGACGAAGAAGAGAGGTCGGATTAAAAGATGCAGACTGTTCAGTGACACTTGATAGTCTGCAGATTATATGTAATATCATAATTTTAATCACATATTGGACTTATATATAATGTGTTTTGATAAATCATATATTTTAATTTTATATAACGTCCTGCAAAACAAACTAAGCTATTCTAACTTTGTGATATTCAAATGTTGGATAAAAATACTGGCTAGTTTTGTCCAGGATAAACAGGTAAGCTTGCATTAATGTGGTGAATTCACAGCACAGCATTGTGTGCACAGTGGCTGTGGTGCTCATGGTCAGAGTTAGGTTACATTAAGTGTAGCAGAGATGAATTTGTATTTAAGATATGATGCTTTCAGTTTTCACTTTATATGAACTGTATCATTTGAATTCAGTTGTGTAAATCCACTCAGGTCAGCTGATCACAGCCTGTACACTATGAAAATCTACTGAAGCTCATATTAGGAATTAATTTGAGCCATTACTATTTTGGTAAATGCACTGGGTCTTATATAGTGCTTATGTAAGTGCTTCTATCTAACATTCACACACATTCATACTCCCATGGATACATCAAAGAGCAACCTTGGGTTGGTTTCTTGCCCCAGGATAGTTGGCATACAGATTAGTAGGTGACCTGCTCAACAACCTAGCCCACGCTGAGTCACTACACAGGTCTCAGTGTTCTCCCACTTGCCAAGTCTCACTTTTAACCTCTGATTGTACTAATTTTTCTGTTTAGCTGTGGAGGCAACCTGTAGGCAACAGAATATATATATGAATTCTCTTTTACTCCTTGTGTCCTATATAACAAATTGAAACTGAGTCTTGTGCCTCAGGGAGCTACTTTTTACTTTCTTACTTTGAGTACATTTCAGGGCCACTACTTTTTTCATTTTTACTTGAGTAAAGAAGTCGAATCAGTACTTCAGCTTTTACTGGAGTATTTTTTAACACTAGTATCTGTACTTCTACTTAAATCCCGAATGTCTGTACTTTGCACCCTGCCAGAGAGTCACAAATACACAACAGCGGGCAGAACCGATGAAAAGTTTTACAGTTTTACTGGTGTTTACGTTTCCTGCCACCATCTTGGATTTTTAACTTTGGTTTAGTGAAGCATGGTGGCACGGTGGTTAGCACTGTTGCCGCACAGCAAGAAGGTCCTGAGTTCAATTCCACCATCAGGCCGGGGTCTTTCTGTGTGGAGTTTGCATGTTCTCCCCGTGTTTGCATGGGTTCCCTCCGGGTACTCCGGCTTCCTCCCACCGTCCAAAGACATGCAGCTTGTGGGGATAGGTTAATTGGATAAATTGCCACTAGGTGTGAATGTGAGTGCAAATGGTTGTCTGTCCCTGTGTGTGTTAGCCCTGCGACAGACTGGCGACCTGTCCAGGGTTAACCCCGCCTCTCGCCCTATGACAGCTGGGATAGGCTCCAGTGCCCCCCGCGACCCTGAAAAGGATAAGCGGAAGTGAATGGATGGATGGTTTGGTGAAGCAGCTCTGACTTTTCATGTATTAAACCCAAGTTTTGGGGCATTTCAGATTAAATTTCGGATTTACAACTCATTCTGGAATCCACATTTTTGCAACCACAACTATCGCCCTCTGGTGGCCTTCAGCTAGAATTTAAGGTTTAAGACACCTCTGCATTGGCTTTATGTTACTGGAAGCTACAGCCACATTTATAAGGAACCTTCATTGTTATGTCATGCTACAAGTTTTATGAGGAAAACACAAACATAAAGACAAAGTATGGAACCAGAAATGGACATATTTGGATAAGAGGATAGAGGGCTACACTATCAGCTGTCTTGGTTAGCAGATGTGCTCCACAGATACACATCTGCTAATTAGTGCTAAGCAACATCTGAAGGTAAACCTAGGATTCTACTCACTAAAACTGAAGTATGGGGTTCTTGCATGGCCTTTTAGTACAATTAACCACCCAGCAGACTACATTATTTCTTCGATAATCCATTAAAATGCTCTGGAAGGCACTAAGAGCACAAATAAGATGAATAAATCCAGTTCAGTGATTTAACAGAGATTAAATCTAAACAAACTGACCACACCCCAAATTTAAGCTTTAACAATATCCAGATGGATGAGCTATTTAAAAAGAACAGTTTTACAGCAGCTGGATTTTTCTGCTGTGAAGTTGGACATTTTAAGCCCATGAAGGCATCCTGATTTCAGTATAACTGGATAAATTGTGTTCTTCTCTTTTTTTGGTCACTGAGACAAAAATAGTATTTTTTGTGTTACACATGCACTTTTATATTGTGTTCAACTCGCAGCATTGTTTTTTTAATTTGCAGCAGATTTCTAAATCCAGATGTAACAAAAGGTCTAACAGTTGGGTGGGTAATTTTGAAGTGCTTTTTTAGATTACTGTGCATTCTTGCTACCCGAATACTCTTGTGCCCACCCTCAGCTCTTTATATCTCTGTCGTGAGGGGAAGTCTCTATTAAACCCCTGCTGAGACCCATGAATTGAAACTTCCCGCTGTTTGTACCGAGTGAAAACAAAACTGACCTCTGTTGGTGACTCTTAAAGTGCTTTGAGAGCTCAGAAAAGCACTATGAGAACCAGTCTATTTACCATTTGTTGCGTTGGTACAATGATGCACTCTCGGCCAAAGAACTGCATGTCACTCTGTGTATTAACAGAAGGAGTCTAATAATAGACGCCCTGCAGGATATAATCGGTCTATAATGATGTCAACTCATAGCTTCCTCTTGTAGTATAAGTTAATACTAGGTGCACTTAGTATTTTATACGTGTTTTATTTTTATTAGAAGTTTGGACACTGTGAACAGAATCATAAACCTGTATTTTATTTATAATAGAACAGAGAAAACATATCAAGTGTTTAAACTAAGACATTTTACTGTTGTATGAATAATATGAGTTCATTTTGAATTTGATGGCAATAAGACATCTTATCAACGTTGGAACAGGGGCAACAGAAGGCTGGAAAAGTAAGTGGTACTAAAAAGAAACAGCTGAAGGGACTTTTTGGGGCAGAAGTTCACCAATCTGCAAAAAGCTGTTTGCAAATTGTGGAACAATTTCAGAATGATTTGCACTTTTGTGACAGCCTCCTCATTGGTGGGTAAAATACATACTGGTCCTGAGTGAGGGGCTGGTGAGTGAGGTGTCAGAGCTAAAGATGCTGAGAGTTTCACACATCAGACTACATGAGAGAGACAGCTCAGGTCGAGCATAGGCAAAGTTAGAGGGACAAGGCTGAGATGATTTGGACATGTGCAGAGAAGGGAGAGTGAATATATTGGATAATGCAGGGCAGGAGGAAAACAGGAAAATCTCAGAGGTGGTTCATGGATGTAGATGTAGATATGAAGGCGGAATAGAGAGGGTTGGACACTCTAAGGGAGCAGCTGGAAGAAGAAGATGAATGAAAAAATAAAAGCCAGTCTTGATGATCGTGACCTCACAGTGGAGAGGTTTGTAGCTGAGAGTGAAGAGGCTGGGATGAGAATTAACACCTTAAAGTCACAGCTGGAAAATGGACAGCAGTGAAGAGTAGCTGCTGCTCCGAACTGAGTTTAAGTCAGGGGTGCCTCCAGAATTTTTTCCATCAGGGTGGCCCCCCCCCCCGGGCCCCCTTTGGTGGCGCCCCTGGTTTAAGTATGAGGAGAGTGAAGCAGGAGACTCATCGACTGCTGTGGCATCAGCAGGTATGTGGAAGCTGTGCTGGTCTGTAGTGGTGAAAGTAAAACTCTCGATTTACTGGTTGTTCTACATTTCTACTCTCAGGCCGCGAGCTCCTGTGGATACTTGAGGTGGAAATGAGCTTCTTCAGAAATGTGTCTGGGCTCTCCCTTAGAGAGGTGATGGTGAGCAACTTGGTCATTTGGGAGGCGCTCAAAGTAGAAACGGCTACTCCTCCAAATCAAAAGGAACCATTTGTGGTAGTTCAGACATCTGAGCCGGATATGGATGCCTCTTAGATGATGTGTTTTAGACATATTCTACTGGGAGGAGGCCCCTGGAGTAGATCCAGGACATGCTGGAGAGATTACATCTCTTGGCTGGCACGGGAATGTGTCAGTGTGTCCCTGGATGAGGTTAAGGAGGCGGCTGAGGAGAGGGATGGATGGATGATCATAACGGTTCAAATAAAAAGGGGGTTTAATACAACATCAAATAAAAGGCACAAAAGTAGATAATTGCTTTTAAAATTTGTCTTGAATATGAATTCATTCATGCAAATAGTTTTGGCTTATTTTCTTGACCTTCCCCCCCCCCCCCTCCCCCACATTTAAACTGTGGCAGTTTTGGTCCTCCATATACACAGCTCACTCCTCATCTTTTATTCTGGTGTTTACGCTCAGAAACAAACAGAAATAAAGATAAAATATCATAAATCGGGATCACATGTCATTCTGCACCACGTTTGTTTAACATGTATGTTGCATGACTCTGAGCTCAGGACAAAAGTCACATGATTCCTTTAGAGATGTCATGTGACTCCAGATTACTGAGGAAAATGAGTGAAGAGCTCCATCTGCTGGACAGCTATTGAAAAACATGCTTATGTTTCTGTTTTTTCTCATATAAAATTAATATTCCTGTCCTGTATTCCTCGCCTATGGTTGCTCACATGTATGTCTGCAATACTTCAACACCAAACTATGGATGAACTGGTCACTCTGTAACACTCTGGTTTGGAGATGTGAAATATGTTTCAGATATTTGGAGTTATATATTTAAATATTTTGTGAAAAATCACTTAAATCAGATTCTTCTATAATGTTAAGAAACAAAAACATCGAGCTGGACCACATGAAGCTTACATTTGTTAAATTAGTGTGTGTTACCTAGAAAAGCCACAAGGGGGCGCCAGTGTTCGGCAGCCTCGCCTCTGTCAGTGCGCCCCAGGGTGGCTGTGGCTACAATGTAGCTTGCCATCACCAGTGTGTGAATGTATGTGTGAATGGGTGGATGACTGGATATGTAAAGCGCTTTGGGGTCCTCAGGGACTGAGTAAAGCGCTATATAAATACAGGCCATTTACCATTTACCATTTATACAGCTATTTTATGGCACCATAATGAAGCTGTTTTAGAATTATTACAGTATCACAAGACAGAATCTACAGGGGGGAAAGTGTTTCTGAATAAAGTGCAAGTAAAAAATGAACCTAATAACTTGTAAATCATTTATATTCTATAGTTAAATAAAAATAAAGTGCAACATTTCAGAAACATTAAGACAGCAGAAGATTTCTCTCTCTGCTGATCTTTAAAAATAAGTATTTTTACAGGCTTCAAATCCATCTTTTTGTTTTCCACTGTTGTTTTAAAAATATAAATTTTAAGCTCCACACTCTCGTGTAACCTCAGTTTATTAAATCACACGTTTCTGTCCAGCCGACCTTCTCAGGGTAAAAAGAAAAAAGGGTGCACCTCTGAACCAGTTCTGTTTCCCGCTGCTGTGACATGAGGAGTGAAGCTGTTGCTCTTCACAGTTCAAAGAATAATAAAGCTGCCCTGACGATGGTGCCTCAGCACCCTCAAAACCTTCATAATTAATTAAGAGTATAAATTATAAACACTCATGTGCTGTCCAGCTTTTTTTTTTTAAATAAAATAAAATAAAGCAGAGCTTCAAGGTGTATTTTTCACAGCACAGATCACAGCAATCATCAACATGATCTGACCCAACCAACTTCTGTGATTCTTCATTGTCAGACTTTTTCTCTGCTGCTTTGTCGCATTTTTAAAAATATTTTTAAATATGCAAAAACAAGAAATACGTTTGAGCAGTCCTCAGGAATAGTTTTCCAGGCTCCTCGAAGGAAATTCAAAGGTCTTCTTTGGATGTTTCAGCTTTTTATTCTGTTGTCTGTCAGGATGATCCCACAGTGCTTCAATAATTTTAAAGTTGTGCTGTAAAGCTGTTGTCAATCAAACTGAAACTAAAAAAGAAAAGAAACGAACAAACAAACAAACAATCTTTGAAAGAGCTTCTGAAACCTGAAAAACTGTTGCTCAAGAGGACTTGGGCGCACAAGATAAAGAAATGAGGGATGGGTCAAGACCTTTGCGCAGTACTGTATGTAAAGTAAATCACAACAGCTAAACTGTAAATCAAAAAGAGATTTTAGGACTGTTTCCTTTGGATTTTGTGTCAGAAGAAATTTATATTCCCATTCTTCTTTAAGAAAATAAAGAAGAGAAAGTTGTCCTCCATGTGATTCTTTCAGCAACAACATTTTTTCAAGTCTTTGGCCTAAATGTCCTGAAACATTTCAAACCTCAGTTATCCTGCTGCGCATCCACTCAGCAATCACCACTAGATGGCAGCCTTGAGTCAAACTTCACCATGTTTGCCAGTTTCCCTCAAATGCTGATTTATATCCCGAAGGCCTGAAAAACCTTGATTAACATTTTAAGAGACCAGTCCCGTCATATTAGTTCACTTAAGACCAGTTCCTCCTTCGCATGCTTTAATGGGTTTGTCCCTGACTTTGTATGAAAACAGTGAAAACCCTCCATCTTTATTCTCTGATTTTACAAGCTCCTGCTGGCTACAGGAAAAACAAACTGTGACTGCAATTCATTCTTTAAAAGAACAACACTAATGGGAGGAATAATTAGAGGAGAGCCATTAGTTTTTTGACCTTTTGTAGTGGCCCTGTTTTGACTCACATTCTGATTCTCTAAAAGTCTGCAGTTTTAATGGAGGCAGTGCTCTTATGCTTTTGTCCGCTTGTATAAATCTTTTCCACACAGGACATTTTGAGACTTTACAAAAAGAAAAGCACAAACTCACTTTAGCTGATAGATGTGTTTGATGTGTTTCTAAAACACACATTCGATTTTTCCATTTTAACAATTCGACACATCTGCTTTGTTACAGTTGTTTGTTACTTTATCCACTCATCGTGGGCATGAATAGTAATTTGGGGCTTTTTCCAGGCTGGAATGATTGTGCAGCAAACATCTTTAATGACTTTGAAAGACGAGAATTGGGTGCACAACTTTGAATATATGTAGGATTTTCTCTAAATGATAATTGCCCACTAATATTTGGTTAAACTTCAGCACATTGCACCTTGACCAGATACTTTTGTTGGCATCAACGAGCTTCTGGCATTGTTCTCGCTCGATCACTGGTTTCCTGGCACAGGATCCCTTCACCCCCCCTCTCCCCTCTTCCTGCTAAAGGGGAGTTCTTCCTCCCCGCACTCACTAAATGTTGCTCATGAGGAAGGAAAACCTGCTGCTTGGTGATGTTTCCTCTCTGATATTTTAGTGTCTTCACTTTGCAACGTAAAGCACCTTGATGTGACCTTTCTTCTGAATTTTTGCTTTATAAATAAAACTGAATTGAATTCAAGCAAACTTAACAAACCACCCTTTAAAAGTGAAAAAATCTCCATTTAATGTAGATGGGCACATATCAGTGCACATGACACGGGTCAGGTAAAAAAAGGCATGAACATTTATGTGCAGAAACATATTAATAACACCCTGCATTACTCTTCTTCTTCCATGTTTTTATTGGAATGCTAACAAACGTGTGAATCTAAATATTCAGGGCGATGATGCCTCATGCATGTCCATATTCTTCTGCTGGATTCTCTTCTGCACTGCAGCACTGCATGGTGGAGGACTGCTGATGCAGTCTGATTGGTAAAGTGAGTCACAGTGAGCCAAACCTGTGGCTTGAGGCTTCCACTCATGCAGAAAAATAGAAATAAACCCACTCAGCCAAACTGATTATTTCTGTAATAGCCTGGAAACTGTTATCATTATGCTTAGCTTCCTCATATGGCTGCTTAGACTGACTGACACTAAAGAAGAAATGAACTTTTCTAGATGGAAAATTCCCATGAAGTTGATGCAAAACGAGACAAACAAACAAACTGGAAATCCACTTATTTATGCCAGGTTTATTAGAGCTATGAGTGCTGCTGACACGAATATTGGCCACGCTTACTGTAAGTGTTAAATTCTCCCGGCCAGCAGCTTTTTTTCATTTGAATACCATCCAGACAGGTAAACACCCAAAGGAGCAGCCATGAGGTATTATAGTCATTATAATATTTACAACACCTGAACTTTTGCTACCATGACAACATGCTTTTTCTTCTTCTTTTTTCAACATGCACAGTACATGGGTTTGACATGACAGATTACCCCGAGGCCCTGTTTTAAATGTCATGAGTAGGAAGTCCAGCTCACAACCTATCAGCTGTGGGGCAAACAGGGATGAATAATTTAAAACTACAGTGTGTAAGCTGAACAAAGGAGAAATGGGGGGGGGGGGGTTGATGTTCAGTGGGATTATAGTATGTGAGATTAACAACAAGCTAACTGTGTTTACTCCTTTGCCCTGCAGCTACACCATCAAGACTGATCCGTGATAATAATCCCCAGCTGGAGAACAAACAACATCTGGGTGTGGAGAGAAGGGAGAGGGCGAAGCCTCAGCTGGGTGGGCGGCAGATGGTGACACTGCAGCAACACTTCTCCAGGTAGCACAGTCATCACGCTGCACTCACACTACATCCTCTCCTAAGACTGTTTATGAATGTTTTTGAGGGAGATGCACAAAGTGTATGGAGACTGTGTGAGAGTCTAAGAGGGCTTATGGACTACACAAACTATGACGTGGCTTTGTGGGGACTGTCTCACCAGAGATTGCAATAATGGTTTGCCCCAAACGTCCCACTTTGCAGTCTTCTTTGGGCTCCATTTGGGTTTGGTTGACAGTGTTCACTCATGGTAAATGCAGCTGCCTCTGCCATAGGCTGTTCATATAACATTTACTAGCAGTGCAACCGCTCTTTCAGTGCCATAAGTATTCCACACTGTGCCTAAATTTATCTGCTATCATATCATATGTGGCTGTCTCAACTTAGCCATAGCTTTCAGGTATGATGTGACATTTTGGGCCACATCTAGCCCCCAAAAAACTAATCACTGACCATTTGTTGACTCTGGCGTCTCCTCCCAGAGGCAGCCGCATACCAGATGACCAAACCACCTCAGCTGACACAAAGAAACACCAGTTCTGCTCTGAGAGCCATCTGGATCTCCAAGGCTCACCCTATCTCTAAGACTGAGCCCAGCAACCCTACAGAAGAAACTTATTTTGTCTGTTTGTATTCATCCTCCTGGAGCAACTCTAAAGTTTTTGCATGGAAGAAAGAAGTCTGGAATACTCTGCTTAGCCTGTTGCCACCACCTTCTGACTTTAGACAAGTGATGGATGGATGGCTGGATGGATGGATGGATGGATGGATGGATGGATGGATGGATGGCTGGATGGATGGATGGATGGATGGATGGATGGATGGATGGATGGATGGATGGATATGACTCAGGATAAATATGGCTGTCTTAATCCAGCCACAGTTCCACATTGTATTGTCTAAGTATCTGAAGTGTTGTAACATCTGAGCCACTACTGCTTCAATTTGAAACCACGTCATGACTTTTGACCACATCTGGCTCATCCAACAGCTGTCATGACCCATATCGAGCACGGCTCATGACTTTTGGGAGAGCCAAAAGTAGGCCTGAATAGGCCCAAATGTGGTGGTCTTGACAGCAACATCATTACATCCATATATTGCCTGCTGCTTATCTGGCTAACAGAAGCTAGCTTGTTTTTTCAAGATTTTTTTTTTTAGAGGAACTGCACATGTGACCAACAGTGCTGCATTCAAATGCCACCAGTCAGTATCCAGAGCTAGGTGTAGACAATTAGACCCATTAATCATCTACACCTTTATTATATTACATTACAGTGTAATTACTTCAGTGCCATTACATCACCACATAACAAGCCAGTATGTCACTTAGGGTTGCATGAAGTTTTTTTTTTTAAACTTTTCAAAAAGTTTCCCCTCTAACATCGCACCTCATACCTCAGTTTATTAAAATCCATTGGCCACAGCCCATAAAAAACTGTCCAGTTGGGATGCAAACAATCTAAAGCATATCCATCAATGCTCGCCACAGCCCAATGTGACGAACCGCTGGGCTTCTGCGGTGTCGTCCAGCGGTTTCATTAAGGTAAGAGCCCACCGCAGGTCGTCTTTGAAATGAGAAGAATCTACTCAGTTTTAATGGAGTGCCCCACACTAAAAACTCAAACTCATGTCCACTTATTGATCTCCCCTCCTGGCATCTGATAAAGGGGAAATAATAACCAAGCATTATGTCCAGCCAACTGTTAGGCTACTGACGGTGCCCCGTCATCCGAGTTCGATCTGCATATGCTCAGCGAGGTGTGAGATTAGGCCTCCAATATTTGTGACCGTAAGTTAATTCCCTCCCCTGCCAAGCAGAAGATATTTGATCTGCTGCCCAATATTTAGGAAAATTACAGAAGATATTAGCCATTTTTTCACTCTCTCTCTGTCCCTGATGGATAGCAAAGTGTCAGGCAGTTAAAAATTATAAAAAGAAATAAATAATTCTTAAAATCAGAAAATAACAAATGAAGCATTCACTAAATGTCAGGGTTTTAAAAACAGCTTTATTCAGTCTTTTTTTTATCTTGTTACACGTCTCATCCAATGCAGTGTTTTGAAATAAATCCTGCCTCTCAGTGTTCTGTTCATTACACTAATTTTGCAGCCTCTTTAAGCTGAGCTGCTAAAGCTCTGCAGGATATTTTCAGTCTCATCTTTTATTTACAAAAACATCTTTATGAGATATTTTCAAAATATCTAAACAGCTTCAATTTCATGCTAGTACATCGATCAATACCTGAAAAAGCTAACTCCAAATCAGGATGATTTGGCTGAGCATCAGCTGGGACAGTTTTTATTTTTCCTCCTTTAAAATGATGTTTCATAAAGATACAAAGCAGTTCACCCGATGGATTCCTTAAGGTTCAGGCACCAAAACAACTTGATTAGGTTAAGAAAAAAAAAGCTAGCTTCAAGTTCCACTCCATCTAATATTTGATTAAATTCTTCTGTATTTTTATATCTCCTATTTTATAAAACAACTCACATGGCATCAAAACTGCTAAATAACACACACATCATCATGTAGTCGATGTAATCCAGCTGCTGACTGACAAACAGAGCCTCTGTGAGAGGATGCCACACTCACACTTAACAGGATAACTCAGTGAGCTGAAGATAAAGACTGTGAGCTTGAGTGTATTACACCAAAGTAGGGAAAGGGGTCATTACTTAAGGGGGAATGTAGGCCATTCATTCATTCATTCATACATTGTTGTGCGTGATAGCTGAGGGTCAGGCTTTGGAAAGTGCAGCCTGTGGCAAAACATCACAAAGCGGCAGCAGCATCATCTGAGGGGTGAAGGAAGAGTCACTGAAGACCAGTATCTGCACGGCTGCTGGAGCAGTGTGACACACGTACTGTAAACACATGCATGACTACACATGTGTGTCAGTGGATGGTGAAATAATAAAAGACAATTTCATCTATCCAGATGTGTAAAGTAACATTTTTAGATTGTTTTTACTCCCATAATTATTCTTAACGCTTTGTTATAAAGTGATAAACTTCTGGTGTTGTAGAATGAAGCCAAATGAAGCACAAGTACCAAAAACTGCAGTTCTTCTACTGCCCAGTGAGTCAGTCCCCATAGAACCCAGTTTTAAAATGTCCAACTTTACAGAAAGAATAAACATGTTTACAACCTGAGACGAAAACATTTTGGTGCCTATGGACAGTTTCACGCTTTTATGACAACTGTACAAGGACTAAGTGTTCGATAACATGTTTTAAATTTAAGGGCGCGGCTGTTTTGACCCACAGGTAGGCACCTATAGCTGCTTTGTTTTTCGTACTCTCATGTTGGCTGGTTTGGATGATTTTTAAGGGCATTAAATAACAAATAATATGGCTTACTTATAATTACTACTACTGTCACACACAGTTGCTAAGCAAGTTCTTGTTTTTAGCATTAGCTAATAACTTAGCATGGCATCCTCATGGCATTGGTCAATATCCTGCATGTGGTACTGGCACATTGCACAAACTTCACCTCCAATCAGTAGCTGGAGTTGAATCTTGGACACAACTGGGTGTTCCAATGATTTCAACAGGAATCAATGGACAATGATTCCAAACACACATATCACACATCAACCTGGTTTTGGAATGGATAAAGCAGGCTAATGTTTAGCTTCTGGAATAACCTTCCCAAATCCTTGATCTCAACCCTGTTGGAAATCTATAGACTGTGTTAGGAAACTAACCAGTTTAAATGGATTCTTCCAATTCTTCCTAGATAAGTAGTCAAATATCCATCCATCCCAAGAGCATTCCATAATACATTCTGAAAAGTGTTGTACGACTAATGGTCACTATCCAAGCACTGCATCATGCATCGTGCTGAAGAGTAGAGCCTCACTACTGCCTAATTCACCCTTGGTCTAAAATTGAAGCCCCAGAAGACAACTTTACAACCAATCGGTGACATCACAGCATCTTTTGAAGTGTAACAATTATAATCTCTGCACAGTTCAAACTCTCAGAATAATTTCTGTCTCTTGACAGCAGCTTAAGTCTGATAATTTATCTGAAGTCACAATAATTTCTGACCTTTGTACCCCCAGTAAATATGGGCTTGCTACTTTAAATCCAAATGATAATTGAAAAGCCTTATAGGTCTTCTGCTGAACTCTTTTATTATGCAGTCTTCTTCAACAGACAACAAAACAATGAGCACCACATTTGTATCAGCCGTTTCAAAAGAATGCAGCTGTAATAAATAGGCGAAGATATTGAGGCTTTTATTATGCAGAGGTCGTATTTCATTGTTATGCTATGTGTGACTGTTGTGGATTGATTTGTAGAGGTAATCGTCAGGAGGAGTTGGTGTATTATACGTCTGAAATCGAGAGTAATGAAATTCTTTAGGAGCTGATTGTGAGAACAGCTACCTCGACAGCTGCTGAATGAAACCAGAGCTTCTTTCTGGTGTATGGACTGACTCCTGTCAAAGAAAAGGTCTATCCAGTGTAACAATCCAACCCTGACTACAGTTTAAAACGGAGGGACTGGGAGTGAAAAGACAAAACAGGAAAATAAAACAGAGTAATATGTTTAAGGAATCCAATCCTGTTTCCTGAGCTCGGTGGGCAGCAGCTCTGAAATGAGGTCTGCTGGACAGTCAGATGTCTCAGCGATGAGTCTGCGATGGCGTGGCATTTACGAGAGCTCGTTATGACAGAGCCAGACAGGGCGAGTGCTTGTTTTTTTGAGAGCACTCAGCTGCACATTATATATTTTGAACACGGCCCACAGAGAGATCCTTAGACCCACTTTCCCTTCAGCGATGGACTGATGACTCGTGCAGCTAGCCTCATTTCAAATGACCAGCGGTCAGTCGGAATGCAGCGTGGCGTGAGGGAGGACCGATTGGGAAGAAAGTGGAGGCAGTAAAAACAACATGAATTTTGATGGGAATCAGGTGGACCTCGTGAGGAGCAGATGTAGTCTTATGACAATTGGATTATGCCTTTATAACCATGTCTTTCTGGCCCAAGTGTGACCCACATGTTCTGGCACTGACTCAGTACGAGTCTGCCAGTTAGATATTAGGTGTGTGGGAATATTTGAGCCATACCTGGCCAAGCCAATACGTGAAATAACCCTTAGCAAACATAGCATATGAATTTCGGTCTACATAACATCTGGCAGTACTGTAACTAAGCCATAAGTCCTAAAGATGTGAAGTTATAACTGGATAAGTCACCAGTATAATTTTATGTCACTTTTAATTATATAAGATAAACCAAAACAGAAAATACTGGAGCCTTGACAAGCCAGTGACAGACTGGCAACCTCTTGCCCTATGACAGCTGGGAAAGGCGCCAGTTCCATGAAATGGAAAAGTCATAGAAAATCAATGGAAGATAAGATAAATTTGGGAAATTCCTGTGTTAAAGCGACTAAAGATGTAAACACAAACACTAAGAAAATATCTTAAAAGTAAAGAAAAGCTCAAATAAACTCAAATAAATACACATAAAAAATGTAAATATATAACACAAAAGTGTCTCATTACAGTTATAAAAAGTTCCATTAAGAAAGATAAAAACTAACATGTTGACAGGACAGCATACCGAGTCCAAAACCACCAAAGGATGACATCTTCATCCATCTTTTATACACAAGTCCACAAGCCAAGTTTCAGGAAGATTATTAATTTTCCTAAGTGGTCACATGACAGGCTGGGACTGTTGTGGAAGGCTGAGTTTAGCTTATTTGTGTGACCCTCCACAACAGTCCCAGTCTTTCCCAATCGACAAGCCCCTAGGAAACATGATCTGAACTTTATTTCTCCTTAAATATGAACTTTAAGTTTAATCATAGTCAAAGGACATCAGTATATCTTTGTGAAAAGAATTAGCTGACTATCTATAATTGTCAAAATGTCAAAGTAAAAAAAAAATTTCTTCCTCAGAATGTACTCGTGTATGACCAGGAAGTCACTACCGTACATATATATAAGATGTCCTAGCAAAAGCACTCCATTTGTTTTAAAAGAATAATCATGTGTCATTATACAAACTCATTCAAACTGCAGCGTTTAGCTTCATAGCACGGTCGATTTTGCAGAGAGCATTCATCGTGTGGTTGTTCATGAATTTAATGTTTCATTGAATTTTCCATTTGGTGGATGCAGTAAGATCCAAAGTGCTTCACTTAAAGCACCACAAGTGCAGTGTGGGTAGTACCGGCAGGATTTTAACCCCCAACACTTTACAGCACTGATGGTCTGCTGAAGCTGTTGAGCAACATACAGTGGAATCTGCATTTTACATCTGGCCTCTCAGACCGCATGTATCCAGATTAAAATGCATTTTTCTGGGCTTTAAACTCAAAGATTGCTCGAATTCAGTATCATCCCCTCCCACCACCATCCCACCCGCTGTTTTCATTTTAGCTGAGCTTGTTTCAGGTCAGTGGCAGTGACTGAAGAGAGCAATGCCTATGAAGTGCTCACAGTCGGCAGCCGGCGCTAATGGCTGTGCCGCACACATCTAACAGAGGGAAAGGCTGGCCTGGAAGTGACAGGGCAAAATGTCACTGCGTACGACATTACGGAGGCATGGTCAGCGTCCATCAAGCATACATAGCTCCAGGGGAAAATAATTACAAAAATAACAGTCAAAAGCTACACAAATATAGCTGAAGCCCTTTGAAGAAATGTCAGCAGCGCTTTTATGGATGGCTTGAAATAAAATCAAACAATAAAGAAAATCAGTAATTGATTGTTAATTTGTCCTGCCTGTGGATACTCTCATGATTCACATGAGTCAGCTGCTACCAGCCAAAAAGCTCTTTAAGAACCTTTGTTTTCCCCAAACTAGTGAGTTTTGTAAAACAGCTACACCACCAGATATAAGATAAGATAGAAGATAAGATATGTCACTTCATCTAAAATAAAAAACATAATGTAAAAGATTTTACCCATTGGTATGTAGATTCCTGTTTCTGAAGTCTCAGCCTTTTGGTCAGCGCCATATTAGCTCTATGTAGAATCGTGTGGAGCTTGATAGTCAAGGCTCCTACTGGGTTAGTCATCAAGGTCTATCCTAACAGATGGGTGTTATTGTCTTAGGCTGGTGCTAGGTAGCTCCTTCTGTTACTGAGAGGAAGACAAAGTGGAGGTAGAGAGTAGAGCAAGGCTTTAGCTAGAGATTAATCACGCTGCTGTTATTGTGTATATGCTGCTGTTATTGTGTATATATTTATTTATATTTCTTCATACATTCTTATATAGTTCTATATTGTGTATTTTGTTGTACAGTTATTTTATTTTCAACTTTAATTTATATATTTTATCTTATTCTCCCAGTTAAATTTACCCTTCATTCTAATTTGTGTTGTACAGTTATTTCATTTTTAACCTTAATTTATATTTTATTCCTTCCTAGTTAAATTTACCCTTTTTAATTTTTCATATTTATTTCCTATCTTATTCATAGCCTTTTCCTTTTTTGTTTTCTTTAGGTCACGAGCAGTTGTCCAAGCATTTCACTACATATCGTACTGTGTATGACTGTGTACGTGACAAATAAAATTTGAATTTGAATTTGAATTTGATTAGTGTTCGCTAGCATTAGCCTCTTTGCTCACGTGTCATATTAGCTCGGATGCTCATCTTGGCTAGAAAAACAGACTTAAAACAAAATGTGCTAATTAGGACAAATGATTCCTTCAAGTGCCCCCTTTTTTTTTTTTTACTTTGTTTGACTGTGGATAGTACTGATGACTGATAGGACAAGATGGACCAGGAAGTCAGTAGCCAAAGCTATTGCTGCTTGCTAATACACCAACTCTTTAGAGTATGCTTTAGTTTTTCATTTTTAGATGGACAGGACTGTATTTGTATAAGAGGGTACCACTGAGGTGTTGCTAGATAAAGTTACTGTAGCAAATAACAAGAGAAAAAACAAGTGGAAAGAAAATTAACTAATCCAAAAGACATGCTATCTGACATTTATTTTTTAATCAGGAAACAACTGTATATAGTAGGGTTTTTTTTTTTAAGAGGAATTAGCAGACATTTGAGAGAGTAGCTAATGCAAGTGCTGGATATCTACCTTAATTAACAGGGGGAAACAAAATCCATTATGCAGAAAATCTATATTGTAGCACAATCTTGTGTTTTTTTTTTTTTCAAGATTGATGGAACCATAATTGGACACTAGCTTTGCAATGGAAAGTTAGTAGCTAATGCTAAGTGGAAAAACCTAATGACTAATTGTGTTTACAACTGTGTAGCAATGCCCTAATAACATACTCTCTTTTTTTTGTGTTTTTTGAAGTTAACATCATGTTATATTGTAGAGGACCTAAAAAATTATGTCTTGTTATTAGTTGTGGAAAACTGTCCTCTCAGTGGCAGCTTATGCAACTTATGTCAAATTCTCATGCAGCCAACATATAAATTATAAAGTGTGGAGATGTTCTATTAAAGATCAACTGGTAACAGCTTCATATTCCCTGTTCTACACCTTTGCTTCCAATTAGTGAACTTCATTACTTTGTCCAGCAGCCTGGAAAAGTTACATTGTATTGCAGACATGTTAATGTCTCTACTCGCTATCTGCCTTATCATTAACTTTTAGATTAAGGAGAATTTGGTCAGTGACCCAAATGTTAAGGTGTAACCCCATTATCAAAATTTAAACAGAGGATGGAGTCTTAGTCTGAGGTTAGTTTTAATATATGAATGAACAAAAAGTAATAACAACTATATTTTTCCAGTATGTCTGTCTCCGAAATGTGTTAATGAAATTGTTTTTATAAGCTGTATTGGCATTATGAGTTAAGGGGTACAGCAGGTCATCTAATAATCAGAGATTAAGATTGGTTGTTTGATCCACAGCTGCTCCAGTCTGAATGCCAAAGTATACTCAGGCAAGACACTAAGCCTTGTGTGAATATTAGCTAGAAAGCACATAGAAAAGACAGAAAAACACTGCTGGTATGAATGGGTGTGAATGCTTAGAGTACTCCAGTAAAATTTAACAGTACTATATAAGAACCAGTCCATTTACCATTTACTGTCAGTGAGGTGGCCCATCACTTTGGTCCAGTTGGGTTCTTTTAAAGTTTTCCTGGTACCCAGATGATGAATCCAGTGATCAGTCTCTGACTTTCCTTCAAGTTTCTGTGAGATGTGTTAAGAAAATTTTGGTTACTAAACAGTTGTCTTATTGGTTAATCCACTGCCTGGAGCGGGTTCAATGACTTGGATGAAATGGATGCTTGGTTAGGAATTCTTGTTGTCACATGTAAATGCAGTTGATTCAGAGTAGTGCAGTTTTTCAACATGAAGAGGTTAATGTTGCAAAATTGTGCATTTTAAACTAAACCTTCATGTTTTCCTGAACCTAAACAAGTATTTTTGAGGCTTAAACCTAACCTTTCACCAGGGTCTTGGATTTTTCTACGCATGTCCCCATTGTGAGAAAGGTGCAGGCTTAGGTGGGCATCAATAATGTTGCCGCCTGTGCCCGTGTCCAGTATTTCCAGTTGTGAGAAGAGTCTGAAGCGTTTCCTGCTCTGTGCTACATGTGAGAAAGGGAAACTTTAGGCCCTTTTTTGGCGATCATGTGTGAAAAATGTAAAACACCACAACAAATGGTATTTGGTGTCAGCGGCTGAAAAGTCTAGCTGTATCCCAGACACCAAAATGCACCTCATGTATATCTCAGAGAAGTTAGGGTTTTTTTTAACAGCACTGCAGAGACTGAGTTGCCCACAGAGGCCAATGCTCCCTGATTCTAACCAGTGATAGCAGGATAACATAGAAAATGGTAATAGGGAACAAGATATAAAAACTATTTCCCATTAAACTGAGATTAGATTTTAAGTCATGAGTTTCACAGAGCTGCTAGCAGGGATATAACCTTACTCCCTCTGTTCAGCAGCCTCCTTGAGCACTTCTGGAAAGAAACCAAGTCAATTGAGAGCCATAGAGGTATAATCTCTCTAGTTTTCACTGGGTCTCCTCCAGGATGAGGGCTGGGGGGTTCCGGGCAGCGCTTGAACCACTTCAGCTGGCTCAAATTGATGTGGAGGAGCAGCAGCTGTGCCATAAAATGTCTATGGTTAAAATGTATTCTAAAATATAAATTATCCACAATAATAATTAGCCTTTTACATGTCCTGCAACACTTAATTGCAATTAATTTATCTCTCATTAAGAAGATTATATTTTAACAGGTTTGTTTTCTTCCTAACCACAGCATGGAGGAGACGGTGCGAACGCTACTACAGAACCAGGACTCACTGGAAGGGCCCAAGGTGGACCCACTGGACCTAATGAAAGCATACAAGGTACCAACACACTTTCAGTCACAAGTTCTTTCTTTCGGGTATGGAAGTTTCAGAAAAATCTGAAATAATGTGAAACAGACAAATTACAAACATTATTTGCAATAATGTCTTGAACTCTAACAAGAAAATAAATTAACAGATGATATTTTTCATTTACTATATAGATGAAATACACGGGGTGATTTACTTTTAGATACACTATTGATCTCACTTTAAAATTCCTTTTTTGTTTTTAATCAAGTTTATAATACATTTATGCTTTGTGTAGAAGTGGGTGGTTGATGTGGTTCATTTTCATGTGCTTGCTGGAGTATTAAAAAATATATATAATAATGGACACTTTGCTGGGATGATGCATAGTTTTAAAACCTGCTGTACGCATGGGAATATCCATCCATGCAACTGCATATGACTAGGGATCAATGAATACATTTAAAATACTTTTTCCACACAGTCTTTTTAGATATTTATGTTTATGAAAAAATATCGTGTTTATGGAACTACCAATAATGATGCAATAGTTTAGCTTGCGGGGGTCTGCGTTGTGTCTCCAGATAGATCCAAGTCCCCACAATGCAATAATTTTATTGTGTTGTGGGAACACAGAGTCACACATGCTCCAGATCTTCAGCTTTGATGTTGTTTATGAGTAATGTTGGTGTGGCTAAATGTGCAAATCACAGGAGCTAATGAACCGTATAGCAAATGCAAACAAGTCTCATAATTAGGAATCTCAGCGTTATCCATCTTGTCCTTTTCATACTTCGATCCATCTTCTCCTGTTTGAGTCAAAGCTTTTTTTAATGTTTGTATTCTGCAGTTTTATACTAATAATGCAAAGTGAAAGATGATGCATCATTGTATTAAGGGCCAGCCTCATGTGCAGGCAGTTTATCATCTATGAGCGATGCTCCAAAAAACACATTAGAGTGCAAAATGCATGAAGCTTAGATTGCTTGAACTGTGTGTATCAACCAAAACAGTGATGGGAAAAAGAAAAGGATGTCCTACACTGCTACATATACTCCATGTATTGTATGTTATCTTCTTCTCTCAGCGCTCACTTTAGTAGTCACCACAGTATTTCTAGGATCTTTTTGTGTCACAGCATCCCCTGCATGCCCTCCTTCACTACATCCATGAACCTCCTCTGAGGTCTTCCTCTTTTCCTCCTCCCTGTCAGACCCATATTCAACATCCTTTGTTCAGTATATCCTTTATCCCTCCTCTGCACGTCTACAAACCATCTCAGCTTTGACTCTCTAAATTTCTTTCCAAATCCTCAAAACCAAAGAGTCTCTCTGATGTATCTATTTCAAACTTGTCCATCCTGGTCAATCCCAGTGAAAGTCTGAGCATCTTCAGCTCTGCTTCCTGCCACTGTCTCCAAACATCTACATACAGTACTTTTATATTCTATGTTGTAAACTCCATTTACTCTGTAACTGAGTATCAGTAAAATGATGAGAACATCACAGAGGCAGCTCAGCTCTTTTTAAGGTCTTAACTTATATCCACTGAAAGTGTGGGAATTATTTTCTCTGACATGGATTATCACTAATCTCAGACTAAATACTTTTCCCAGTTGAAGTTTAATTGAAAGTTTTAATTTAGTCTAAGACTATGCTTGATCCATGACTGGGAAAAAGGCTAAGTGCTACTTATTTCACTGCTAAATCTGTTCTAATACCATCTAAAGAATAGGGACTGTTTACTACTAACATGTTCTTATTCCTGACTTTCCTAGAGTAGCTTTGCATGATTCACAGTTCAGAATAATCCTTACATTACATAATTTTCTCTGGGATCGATAAAGTATTCTGATTCATACCATAATAATAATAAAATAGTAAAACAGAAAAACCATCTTAAGTGTTGTCAAGAGCATGTCAAAGCAACAGGAGGTAATATAACTCTAACCTTGAAGAAACGTTGACCAGTCCAGTCCACATACAATAACACATTCTGACATGAAAAGAGGAGATAAAAGCCCTTTTTTTTGGAGACTATTTTTTAGGGGCACATTTGTGGTGAAGAAAGTGGAGAGAGAGATGGAAGGCACAAACTGTGGTCATGTGGCATACCTGCTCACCCACTGAGCTAAACTAGCATCCCAAAGGTGCACACCTTTGATGCTGACTTTGTTCGTGTCTAAATGCAGAAACTGAGTCTTTGAAAATCTTCACTGTGGCAGGAGTTTGTGAAAAGCTCAGTTTTCAGTGTCCAAAATGCCGTTCATGTGTCGACAAAAGTCCACAGCACACAGAAAAAGTGCCAAAATACACGTGTACGAGTACAGACAAACCATTATAGCCCCTCCCCCTTTATGCCAACTTTATTCTTATTGGCTGCCACTCGCAAACAATATGTGGGTGGAGTTTCTGTGCCCATAGCCAAAGCTGTGTGCCTTAAATGACCATAATAGAGATATCTCATCTCTATGACATCATAGAGAGCCAAGATTGGAAAAAAAATGTGTGAAACTGAATGTTTAGAGCAGTGTGCCGTCTGAGCTTTTGTCTCACAGGGATTACGTCTACATTCTTTGACCTTATTATTTTAAACCTTAGCCATGTTTAATATGAAAATCCATCCCAGTTACAGGTAATATGAGACAATCAAAAAGGAAAAAGCACAGTGGGTCTAATTTAAGTGTAGATAAATGGTATGGAGTTCCCCAAGACTCCATTTTGGAGCCTCTTCTTTTTAATGTCTACATAATCCAGTAGCCTAGAGCACTAGCTGGCACATTTTAGCATAAATAATAGAAGTTTAATAAATCTTTGAAGTGAAGCAGGGCAGCTTTATTGATGCAGTGGCTGCAGCTCTCAGTGTGCAGCTCATCAAGATTTATTGCTCTTATAACTGGAGCTTTATGGAATATGGAGCATTTAGTTTTCATCTCTTTGTGACTCCAAGGCATGCATGTTTGATATGCTCTCTGCTTTCCAGGACAAACTCCTGGAAGAAATGTGGAAGCAACAGGACAGTCTGGAGGGTCCCACATCTGCCACACCAACAACAGAGATGTCCACCTCGCCCGAGGCCGGTGGTGGCGACGGCGGTTTAGAGGACAATTCAAAGGACAGCAATCCCCTGTTGGAGCGGCTCAGAGCGCTCGAGGTAATAAAGTGGATTGCACGGTCCAGTTCTTAGGCTTCGTCCACAACTTTTCACTTTCACCATGTCAGACTGAGAAATATGTTTAATTAAACATATTACATTTGATGGGTAGAAATAAACAGGTGGCACTGGATGAACATAACTCTGACTGCTGTATCTTTATGTAGGAAGGGTTATTGAGTAGGTGTTAATGGTTGCAAAATTATGTGGTTGTAGGCCACCCCTAATGCTTTCACCGTGACCGGTTAAGAATATAAACTATGTGTTAGTTTTTCCCACTCTCAAAAACAGTGAGGTCAACAGCAGGTAAGCCGATTGTGCTGTTATAGCTTCAAGATGCCATTCACAAGGTGTCAGACAACATTATGTGGTGATGAAATGTAAAAGTGTTAGCCGAAGCCTAGGGTGCTTTACATTATTAAAGAAATCAGAAGAAAAACTCAAATCTCCCAGAAGCAGGGAGCATTAAACACATAGTTTTTAAATGTCTATGTTATTCAAGTCAGCCTCTTAACACAGAGTTCCTGCACCATTATTAAAAGAAAACGAAAGCAATGCTTCTTAAGACCTTACGCCATAAGAACCCAGATCCATTTCTCCTTTAAATTATATAGAACATAAAACAAAGCAACCACGAGATTCACATGACACTGAAGTTAATTTCTTTGGATTTCTGACTTCTGGGCAGAAAACACAAGTAATGTGAAAAAGTCACTTGAATTTAGGATTTTCAGTAATTGTCAGCAGGGTTTCTGTCATACCCAGCAGCTGCTGGCCCTAAAATTAGCATTAGTTCATCTTATTTTCCTGTTTTAGGAAAGCCATTTGATAATGGCGCTACATTTTTTTATTTTGGTAGGTAAGTCACATTTATATATGTGCTATATATATTCAGCTGGAGCTGAAGAAGTTAAATTTGATGGGTGGTGCATAGTTAATTGAAAACAATTAAAACTAGGTGTTGTAAACCGTTTGGGTGGGTCATTATGTGGGACACCACAGAGCCTGTGGACAATAATGGAAACAGTTCAGTTTCTCTGTGATTGTTGAAGGTTTTTAAGTCCTTGTATGAGCACTGCTGATAAATAAAGTTAAAGACAAAAGTGGCATCGTTGGTTTTCTTGTGTTATAAATAATAGTTTTGTTGATCTTTACAAAATCCAGAGTTTTACCAATAGCGGTTTTCACAGATAAAAACAAGATGAAACAGTGGTTGGAAATTGAAGCACAACCAGAATTACCAAAGCTGCGATCTCATTGCCTCTGAAATGGCTGCTTTGAAGACAAGACCAGTATTGCAACCAGTCACAGTCAGCCGCCATCTTCACAGTGACTTTGGTGAGTCCGAATGGCAATAAGATGCGTTCGTTCTGTCAGGCTGGCAATTACATGCAATTTGTTTGTGATAATAAATTATTAACTGTGAAAAATTGGTCAGTTATCTGTCACTTATCTGTTTTCATCTTTTGCAAATCTGTTGTCCAATCACATCCAAAGAAATTACCATTAAATATAAAATCACTACTTACAGCCAGAACCACAGATTCTTCCCGATAGTGACAAATCTGCTGCAGTGTGGGAGCCCAGCAAACTTGCTATCACCTTGTAATAGAATGATGAGTTTGAGCGTGCTGAACTATCAACCATCTAGTTTTCCTTGTCGTAGGGTGGTTGCCATCCTATTTTTACTCTAGTGCGACTGGGTTATTGTGTAATAGTAGAACTATTTTAGTAGTATAGCACCCCCTAGTGTTACAGACCATGTAATTACACCCTAAAAGAAATTTATTTGATACGGATTTACTAATATATAGAAATTATAGTCAGTAGCAATATTTTTAACCAATTTAAAACCTATTTAAAAAATTTCCTTTCATTTCAAAATTTAAGACTTTTTAATGACCCATGGGAACCCTACATTAACTAGGTTACACGTTACCTGTTCAGATTTAGATTTAGGGTCACATTTTTGTATGGCATTTTCAGTTATTTCGCATATTCAGAAGGAAATCTTGTTGTCCAATGGCATGTACGAGACTTTAAATTAACACATAAATCTTCTAGTTTCTGAAACTATGCTTTTTTAGCATGTGGACAATGTGCAGGCATAACCCTACCCCTACATGGTTTGCCAGTAACCTGGTGGATGTTAAGGGGTAAATTGAATTGCTTGCAAATGATAATTAACAGCCATTATATGTTGCTCAGAGCATCCAAGTCTGTATGGTGCTTTCATTTTTTTTAAACAGTGAGCAAAGCAGAAGAAAAACAAGCACACACATCGTGTTTTGTAAGGCCTCTGTCCATCTTTGAATAGGACAACAAAAGAGGCTCTATTATGTTGAAGCGCGGTCCTAAGGGCACAGAAACTGCAGAAGACAAAGGAGTTATTCATATCCAGGAGGTGATAATTAAAAGGCTGCCAGGGTAGTTAACATTTGGAGTCAGTGTTCCAGTGAATGTACAGTATGCACCCCCCCA
Organism: Mchenga conophoros; assembly: GCF_057382185.1. Lineage (NCBI taxonomy): Eukaryota > Metazoa > Chordata > Actinopteri > Cichliformes > Cichlidae > Mchenga > Mchenga conophoros. The sequence goes on from NC_140541.1 coordinate 32,808,679, forward strand.
CCCCCCGTTACATCTTCCCTGCTGAATAGGTCATAGGACTCGCCATCTGCTGAGATCTCGGGCAGCCATTATTGATGGAGCTTATATCCACTGAAAAGCCTCACAGAAGAAAAACAGAGAAAAAAAAAGAGTGAATTCACTCGGCTTTGCTTGTGTTGTTCTGTTGGCTGTTCAACACAGTCTCACAGCAGTCCATGAAATACTCATGAAATTTAATCTGCTGCTGCTTCAGGGATACAAATTCTTCTTTTTAATGGGGTTACTGATCATACATTTCTTTCTTTTTTAAAATTTAACAGTTTTCAAAGTTTTAAATTTTTTTTAAACCTTTTGTATCAAGAAATGACTTAAACAGAAGCTGTCTGACAAATTGAAATAGGCAAAAAGATCTGAAAAAGCAACACATCTATCAGTATGGTAAGGGTTATAAAACCATTTCTTAGTCGTTGGATTCCGTTGCACTACGGTGGGAGCCATTATCTACAAATGAAGAAAACTTGGACTGGTGGTGAAGTGGCCACAGGAGTAACTGGCTGACTAAAATTATTCCAAGAGCACATCAACGAGTCAGGAGGTCAAGGTCACAAAAGAACCCAGAACAACATGGTAAATGGTAAATGGCCTGTATTTATATAGCGCTTTACTAGTCCCTAAGGACCCCAAAGCGCTTTACATATCCAGTCATCCACCCATTCACACACACATTCACACACTGGTGATGGCAAGCTACATTGTAGCCACAGCCACCCTTGGGCGCACTGACAGAGGCGAGGCTGCCGGACACTGGCGCCACCGGGCCCTCTGACCACCACCAGTAGGCAACGGGTGAAGTGTCTTGCCCAAGGACACAATGACCGAGACTGTCCAAGCCGGGGCTCGAACCGGCAACCTTCCGATTACAAGGCGAACGCCCAACTCTTGAGCCACGATCGCCCCATACAACATTAAAGAACCATAGGTTTATCATGTCTCAGTTAAGGTCAGAATTCATGATTCAACAATAAGAAAGAGACTCTGCAAAAATGGAATCCATGGGAGAGTTCAAGACAAAAATCACTGCTGACCATAAATAACACAAAGGCTCATCTCACATTTGGGAAAAACCATCCTGATGATCCCAAAGACTTTCAGAAAATATTCTGTGGACTGACAAGAAAAAGCTTAACTTTTTGGAAGGTTTGAGTCCCATTACATCTGGATTGTAATGGGACTCAAACCTCATACCAGCAGTCAGACATGGTGGCGGTAGTGTAATGGTCTGCGGCTGCTTTGCTGCTTCAGGATGACTTGCCGTAATTGATGGAACCATGAATTCTGCCTTTTACTGAATTCATGATTCTTCTGAAGGAGAACGTCCAGCCATAAATTCCTGCCTTGAAGCTCAGCTGCTCTTAGCCTATGAGGCAGGACAATCATCTGAAACAAAACAAGAAGTCTGCCTGAAACCAAAATTTGAGTGGCCAAGTCAAACCCTGGAGGTAAATAAGAATTGAGCTTGAAAAACCTCAGATGTAGGTCGAGGCTGAAATAAAACAATTCTGCAAAGAAGATCAGGCAAAAAATTCCTCCACAGTGATGTGAAAGACTTGTTGCCAGTTATATTAAATGCTTGATTACAGTTTTTGCTCCCAAGGGTGCCCCAACCAGCTAATAGAGGCCAACAAGGGGGGCGATTACTTTTTCACACAGTTTGGATAATTTATTTCCTTTAACAAATTAAACTGCTTTCTTTATTAAGTCAAGTAATCTTTGCATGGCATAAACATTTGTTTGGTGATCTGAAACATGTAAGTGTGACAAATATGCAAAAGAATAAGAAGTCAGGATGCTGGTGGATACTTTTTCATAGCACTGTACAGTATGTGTCTCTAATTTTGCATCCAGCATGAGTTTAGTGATTTCCGGCATCAGTCCATGCATGATTTGCAGTGATATTTTAGTGAAAGTTAATTTTCCTTGGTAATAACCTGGTCAAAGCCTGTATAACGAGTTTGTCATTAATGATGGTTTTTTAAAATAAAAGAACACCTTAAATTGCATCAATTTTCCTGCCTACTCTGATGACCCTAAATGGATGATTCGGAGTGTGTTTTTGTGGCTTTCACGCTGTTGCTTCTTCATGGTAATTAAACTTTAATGTCAAACTGAAGAGTGAGAGAGAGATGCACATTAGAGAGTTTTCAATTTAGGTTCAAACTACTTTCCAGTCATTATGGCACACTTGGGCACCTTCCACATAGTCCGCCACAGAAAGTAAAATATTTGCTTTGAAAACCTCCAAAAAGTGAGAATATAAATAATAAAAACAGAGTGAACCGACTTTCTTCTAACTGAGGGGAACTGCTGAACTGCTCAGCTCCTCCACCAAGTCTGAGTTTTCAGTGAAAGTTGACAGTTAAGTCTGAAACACTGATTGATGTGATGGTTTCTGCAGATCGAACAAGTTAACGGTGCACAAACAAGGACGAGGGAGCCCGACTGTAAGCGCGCTGCCAAACATTTACAGCTTTGCAAGTGATTTATCTGTACATGCAGGATCACTTTGTGGGGGTTTAATATGTTTCGCAGATGCAAAAACAATTTATTTCAAGCCAGATTGATTGACACCTATAAACTTTTTTTTTACTTGCAATCTACACATTGACACATTAATCCATCAGGCTCATTTGTAAAGATGGTGTAATGCAACTGCAAGAGCAAGTGTGAACTCATAACATAACAGGCTGAAAGACTCAAAGTACAGTACCAGAACTTGCACACGCACAAACGCACAGCTTGTATTTGCAAACACTATAAGACATGCATAGGACTGTATGTACTGCGATACCAGCAGATATACTTCATGCAAGTGTAACGTGAGGGTTCACTAGATGGTTCGGAATCTCTCTGAATAATTAGGAACAGCAAGATGGAGACGGATAACTTTTTAGCAGCCGCGTTACTCTCAGCACACAGCAACAACAACCCACACTTCCTGTGTGCCGCCCTCATGAATACTTCACTGGCCTCTCAGAAGCCAGGAAATCTTATACTCAGATCAAAACAGGGAAAACAACCAGGTAGATATAACACATACTTATTACATGTTTGAACATGCATGTCTAAACATTCAAACATGTAAACATGTAAATATCAAAACACGTAACCACCAAATAGCTACATAACTAGCTTTATAACCTTTGTAAACACCTCTTTGTATATCAAATTAGATTTAAATTTACTTCTACACTTTACACAAGTATCAGTATAATGACAATTCAGTCCAGTTCAGTTCATTTATATAGTGCCAAATCACAATAACAGTTGCCCAGTTGCCCAGACATGAAATTTCCCACTCGTGGGACTAATAAAGGTATCTTATCTTATCTATCTTATCTCAAGGTGCTTTGCATTATATATATAAAAAAAAAACCTTCAATAAGATAGAGCAAACCCCAACAATCAAATGACCCTCTATGAGCAAGCACTTGGGGACAGTGGGAAGGAAAAACTCCCTTTTAACAGGAAGAAAGCTCTGGATGAACCAAGCTCAGGGAGGGGTGGCCAACTGCTGTGACCAGTTAGGAGCGAGAGGAGGAAGACAGGACAAAGACACACACTGACACAGCCAAGTTGCACAAGACACAGCAGCCAATGCCAGACAGATGCTAAGTTAGAGCTGGCTAGCTAGGATTCATAGACAGTATGAAAGATGCCACTCAGTGGTTATGAAGCTTCAAGATGTTTTGTCCATCGCCATCTTGTTCTTTAAACCAGGTGTAACCAGCGAGTCTGACGGGTGGACTTCATTTCTAAGTTGACTTTAGCCGGCGTGGCTTCCTGTAGATGCTTTAACCAAACGGGGAATTTAGGCACTTGGAGCAGAAAGTCACAGATCCCTCTAACAGTCTATGTGAAGGACAAAAGGTCAATGTGACCTCAGTCCTCTTCCAAAAGAGTCGGGGGATGTCTTATTTATTAAGTTAGTCAGTTTAGACTTCAATAGAAAATGAGGGTTTAAAACATGACAAAGCTACCTAACCCACATTTAAATCTCCAAAGTTCTCATTTTAAGAGTCAAGTAAACCGTTTCCTCACGCCTGAAGCCAGTAATCAGCATCATTTCAGCTGCTGAAATACTGTGTTGTTTACCTCTGCCTGCTGCACAGGGATACAGGTGGTGTTGATCTGTGTGGGGCGAGTTCTTCTTTGAACTCTGTTCATTCCTGTGATCAGCCATTTCTGTGATCTTCTGTGAACTTGTTGTTCCGAGGAGTTGCCCACAACACTAAGTGAAAACAAGCCAGCTCAGGTGGCCTGGCCTTTCAGATTTACAAGAATAATCACTTGTGTAGAAAGTCGCCCGCTGAGTTCCCAGAATGGTGTCGGGCCTGAACCTCTGTCAGTAATTGAATTATAGCTGAGGTACCTCAGGTCAGCCTCGCAGACACAGTGAGGGTCTGCAGGATTAAGTTGGGATGCCTGAAATTTAAGGCATCGTTCATTTACGACCATCTCTCTCCAGTGAAACCAACAAATCCAAGTGCTTCAGGGAGAGTACTGTCTAGATAGACAACTCACCTCCATCCAGAGAAAACAGCATCAAGACCTTTAACGTTTCTCATAGTTCTATAATTAATCACATTTTCTATCCTACATATTTTTGTTTATTTTCTTATTTATATGAGTGCGTTCAGAAATTATTAATGCAGTTTGCATGCGTGCGTTTTGTGTCTGCAGGCAGAAAACTCGGCTCTGTCAATGGAAAACGATAACCAGAGGAAGCAGTACGAACGCTGTTTGGATGAGGTGAGTGATCCCACACTGCAGAAGATATACAGCATGTATTTACAATGAAATCACACTTTTATTTTTCATTAATAATTAAGGCTTATAAGGCTTATAATTAAGGCTTATATTTGCACTGATTTGTACCACCAAAAATGGTCATTCTCCAGTAAATGGCATTTTTAGGGTCTGAAAAATTTAGCTGGTATACAGTACCAACCTACAGTGAGTCAGTCCTCATAAAACCCTAAAAAGACTGCACATAAAAAACAGAAGTTTACACCGTTACACGTTTAGTTACGAGATCTAATGCTGGCTAGCTTGATAAGCAGGCTGCATCCATAGACTGTACTGGACTTTCCATAGACAGACAAAGTCATAAAAGACATAATGAAACTCATCTGTAATTCTTATCAGGTCTAAAAATGAAATAAAAACAACCTGAGATGAACAAAAGCACATGACATATGACACAGAGTCATTTATTGAACAGTAATCAAGCCAAAATGCAGAAGTAGGTGTATGGTAGCAGAATGCTGAGGACGACAGACATCAGCAGTGATGCCCAATCAGTTCTGCAAAGGGTTATAAGGTTCTTTCCAAACAATTTGAAGTCCATCATTCTCCAGTGAGAAGGATTGTTCATGAGTGGAAAACATCAGGACAGCTGCCAGTCTTCCTAGGACTGAACGTCCCAACTAATTTATCACCAAGGTCGGAACAATGTAACGCTCAGAGAAACTGCAAAAAACCCAAGACATCAATCTCGGACTCAGTTAGATATATGTAAACTTTAAAGGGGCCTCCCTTGGTGGAAAGCAAGTTAAGAAAAACCTCCTTGTGATTGCCCTGCGTCACCTGCAGGTTAATCAGCTTATCTGCAAGCACTGCCTGACTATCCAGTGTTTGCAGACAAGTCAGCATCTTCCAGCCAAACTGTTGCAGCTAAACCCAGCAACCTGCTAGTGATCAAAGAAATTCCAAGGAAGTTTTTCTCGCAGCACCACGTACCTGTTTGCAACCAATTTCACCTAGCAATGCCCAGCAACCACTCTCCAACCAATCAGGGGATACTATTTTTCTGAACAGGTGTGTGTGACCGAGGCCTGAGTTTGTCCTAATGCTGTGGATGCCCTGTATATACTCTGGATGCAGCTCACTGTGGTAATTTACATGTTGTTTTCACATCAACAACCTTTCCAATTCCAACCATCCAAAAGGTAAATGAATGTAGAGAGGATTATTTCTTGGAGTGTAAGATGAATTACCCCCCCCCCCCCCCCCCAAAAACAAACAAACAAACAAACAAAAAACTAAAATGTCCACACAGTGCTGTCTACTTCTCAGGACTCCGACAGTCTTGTGATTGTAGCTACAGCAGGAGACGCACAAACACACTTTGTTTATTATGAGCACTGGTGGAGTCTACAGAGGGATGCCCAGGGCCCTGTGCTTCGTACGTCGCTTACTACATCCAAGATCAAATGAAACATCCAAGACCAAATCATCGCGCTAACTCTGAGCTCGCTATTCCGGTTCCCCGAACACACCTGTTGTTGATGATTAGTATAGCTGGATGAAGTAATGTGAGATCACTGGGTGGCCCAACAGGGGCTACGCATCGATAGTAGAAACATTGATCGGCAACCCTTTGATTGGTCGGCGAAAATGTCGAAGGAGCGCGCTCGGTATTTTTCGGCAGCAGAGCAAGAACTCTTGAGTGAGGGATTTCAGGAGTTTCAGAGTTTAATTAAAACGCAAGGGAACACTGCAAAGGCTGCAAAAGCAAGGAGAGAGGGCTGGCAGAAAGTTGCTGACAAATCAAACTCGTAAGTAATTCAATAATAACAATAATAATGGAGTGGATTTATATAGCGCTTTTCAAGGCACCCAAAGCGCTTTACAATGCCACTATTCATTCACTCTCACATTCACACACTGGTGGAGGCAGCTACGGTTGTAGCCACAGCTGCCCTGGGGCAGACTGACAGAAGCCAGGCTGCCATATTGCGCCATCGGCCCCTCTGGCCAACACCAGTAGGCGGTAGGGTAGATTTATCATATCACACCATATTATCCAATATTATATTACATTATATTATATTATAATATGTTATATTATATCCCCTTTCACATTAGAGCCACAACAGGACCCACTAGAACATGGGAACAAGTAAAAGTGAAATATAAGAATATTCTACAGAATGGTAATATTTATCACTTATATTGCTTGTCGTCTCTTGGAAAGAGACCCTGGAATACTCTGTTTGTTTGTTCATAACAGCAACCAAGAAAAGGGCAGAGCAAAAAAAAAAAGACAGGTGGTGGTCCTGCACCCCCTCGTCAACAAGTTGGTTAAGTGAATAATACCCTCACGGGAAAATCGATATCTCTCTATGAGCACACTGTCGCGCTGAGCTAAAGGATCCTGTCTGTCCCGCAATATACGCTGAATTCTGAGGACTCTCCTTATCAATCTTGCACCTTCCGCAATGGGTTGCTCGCGTAAACGGACAGGATATGACTGCGACAGACTTCCCAAATCCACCTTCGCTTTTATAGCCGTGGTCTCTCATCTTGATTACACGAAGTAATTTACAATTACTACTCTGAAATATGAATTACATCTGTAATAATCACATACATGTAATAGAATGTTAATAGTACATTTCCCTTTTTTAGGGAATGACCTGTATGTATCTGTGTGAAATCAATAAAAGGATCAAGTGCTGCATTATCTTTGGTTACAGTGATGTTATTTATTTATGGTGAAACAGTGGTGGAATATCGCTGTTGCTTTCGTATGAATGACGCGGGCATACCTGCGTGGCCGCGATCTAATCCTGTTTACATAAAGTAAACCTGCTCCCCAGCAGGTTTACGCTTACGGCTCTGTTGCTATGACAGCAAGTCCCGGATGGGCTTCGGGGAACCGAACGATCCAGGATCACGCGAAATCGTCAACAATCTAATCCAGCTAACTCACTTAGCGCGGTACGAAGCACAGGCCCCAGATCTTTAATTGAAGTAGACAGACAGCAGAGCTCCTGGCGATATGAAGAAGTGAGTCTCGGCGTTCAGGAGCACGGACTCTCACCTCTAACACGAGGCTGTCTAACTGCACTCCTTCCCTCTGACAGCACTTTGAAAGTCTCTCCATCTTTTCCTGCATCTCTCTCCAGCCACCACGACAGTGCCACTTTAGTTTTTTAGCAGCCTTCACTAATGGGCTTGGTACCATGGAGATTGCTGCCCATGAGAATCTGTCTGAGGACAGATATTTCAGAGTTTCTGCTGTGGGATTAATTTCTCTGCTACCGCCACCGCTTCTGCTGCTTTTCAGTCTCATTATGCAGATGATTTTTTTTCTTTTTTTTGGGGGGGTGGGCATTGAGATGGTTTCCTGTCATCATCTGAATGAGCTGAGGCAAGGCGTTTTGATAGAAAGATGAAAGAGGTGGAGGGAAATAATTTTGTGGCCCACATACAAAAGAATCAAAACATACTTATTATTCCAGTGCCAAGATATATTGTATGCCTCCACTTCAGAAATCAAAATAAGCAGGAAAGAAAGCGTTTCAGATTAGTCTTCTTCTTCTTTTTTTAAAAATCAATCCATACAACTGAGCTGAACTTTTTCTTCTTCCTGCTGAAATTCACACAGAATACAGAATGAAAAAGTTAGGACATCAACATTAACCATGTGTATATTTTCTGTGGTCAGACATGCAGTAACCGCGGGCAACAGCTGTGTGGTTTCAACGAGCCCGACTCTGATGCAACGCCATGTCAGTTTGTCCTCACGGCACCGTCCACGCCTCTAAATCCTCATTTTTGAACTTTATTCTCGGTCGTTTTACAATCTCTTTGCATCTCAAAGTCACAAAGTTCAACTCTTAAAATAATGACCAAACTTTTTTAAACACATTGTTCCTTCTCGTCTCTTTCAGGTGGCTAATCAGGTGGTCCAGGCTCTTCTCACGCAAAAGGTTTGTACATTGTCGGAGCATTACGGCTACCGTAGTCAGGAGCCTCACGGAGTAATCCGAGACCAAACTCCGCTTCAGGTCCCAAAGTCAAACAAACACTGCGGCATCACTGAGAGTTAAAAACGATCTAAATTCTTTCATCTTTAATAAAATGATCAGTGTGACTGCTTTACCAGGTGTAACAATTAAGTTGTACATCCAGGCATCCATGAAAACAAAATTTATTAGAGTTAGAAGTTAGCAGGAAGTTAGCTCGCTAGTTTCCACCTAATCATGATATACCATGTTCTGACTGAGAGATTTCTGGAAAAATTCAAACGTACAGCTCTGCTATCACTTCCAACATAAATGAAGAGAGAAAACTAAACAGAAGTGACGTTTGTAGTGTTACTGAAGTTAGGCTAACTGGTATATAATTATGTGCTCTGTGATCGCTAGCGACACAGCTATGTGTTTATGTTTGCATAACATAAACACAGTGAAGCTGTAGGATGAACGCTAACTTTTTTCTACTCGATAAAAGTTCAGTCAGGAGAACAACTGAGATAATCCATCAATAATACGAGGTTAGTCATTAATATACTGCAACGACACGGGAATAGAGCATCTGTGAGAGAATTCAACATTAAAGAATGAATGATACGGAATTGGAGGAAGCAAGAAGAATGAGTTGAGTAAAGTTTGACTTATCTGACTGTTTTGTTTCGCTTAATGCGCCTTATGTATGAAAACAGACCCGTTCATTGACAGTGCACCTTATAAACCGGTGAGCCTTGTGGTCCAAAAAATACGGTAAATTACACCAGGACCATTTCAGAAGCAGTCTTTTTTGAAAATGTACTCCATTCCTGCTCTGTGCAGCTCTACACAGGCTCCTTAAAAAACAGAACCAGCACTATTTTAAGCAATGACAACCTGAGCTCTGTTTCTGGGTCTCTGCGGCACTGAAATACTGTCTTGAGTGGACACGATTCGATTGAGCACCTGCAGTGGAGTCAGAAAGAGACGCAGCCACGCCCAGGGTATTCTCAGGCAGGCTGCACGCTGTATGCTCTGTTTATTATGACTGGATATGTAAAGCGCTTTGGGGTCCTTAGGGACTAGTAAAGCGCTATACAAATACAGGCCATTTACCATTTACCATTTATCATCAAATATTCTCATTTTCTCTTTCCCTGGTCTCGTTCCTGGACCCACTCTGTGGCGAAATCCTGTAAACAACCCTGGCAGAAGTACCCTGTCATGACCAACAATGCTATACACAGAAAGTCTGATATTTAAGTAACATATGAAGGGTTTTGCTGTAAGTTTATGTGAAGAATGGTCACAGCGGCTGTGAGAAATTGACTATAGTTTATAAGTATACTTCATGCGGTATCATGGGGGTTTCGCCACCTTAGCCCCCCTCTTAAGTCACACCTCTGTAGGTCCTCCTTTCCAGGTTGCTCATGTTTTCGAGCACCATCATGTGCATCTTTAGTTGAATACACCGTCGTTCCCTGTGGCTGCTAAATTAGCATCTGATTTACGTGTATGTCTCTGAAGTGCCACCGTCAGTCGCCGTCATCTGTCCATTTTGTATTTGTTTCCAGGACCTCAAAGAGGAGTGTGTGAAGCTGCGGACCCGTGTGTTTGACTTGGAGCAACAAAACCGCATACTGAGCGTGCTGTTTCAACAACGTGTCAAAATGTCCACTACTCCCGTCTCCCAGGTAGGAGCACACGGCGCCGCGGATACAAACACAAACTGACAGAGCTAGCATGCTCCAAGGCTGTTTGAATTTTACATGAGCAGCGCTCCACTTCTAAAGGTTACTAACTTTCAGCGAGGACCACAAAGACAGAGAAACCCGCCCTGGATGTGTTCAAATGAACTCACAGAGAGGTACAGCGGGTTTACAGCTGGATTTATATCCTTCTTTCTGTCCTAATTAGTGTCGTTTTTGTCACGGCTTCATGCTCGAGTGCACTGTACATCCTCAAACAAGGATTACCGGCCCTTACCCTTCTCTTCTTTTATGCTAATTATGCCAGACTTTAGCCTAATAGTGAGGCAGACCTCTCACACAGCTGTGGCAGGAAAGTAGTGGTGCAGAAATGGGAGACAGAGGCGAGCATGTTTTTCTAATTGGAAAACTCCTGAGGTTAAAACCTTAGCTTTTTTTTTTTTTCCATTTTTTCAGTTAGCTGTGATGACAGTTGATTGCTCAGTTTGTTGACCTCCATCGCCAGCTGTACTGTATAACTTCAAAGATGCACATAAACTTCTTTCATGTCGAAAATGACTAAAATCTTAAGGTCTTGCAGTGATAGACCCAAAGAGAATCATAGCATGACTGTTTTAGCTTGTTAGCTTTTAGCAGTTAGCTTTTATCAGCAGGTTTTCATCTTCTGCACAGCTTTTAAAAATTAACACAATAAGCCAGCAACACATGAACACAGAGGGGTTAAAGGGCAACTATTGGTCTTACTTTCTTTAGGTAGTCTCTAATTTTACTCCAACTGAATTCTAATATTACTTTTTGTCACCTGGAGGCATTAACCAGCGACTTAAGCTAATACATTAGCCTAGATAAGGCGGGGAACACGAGGATCACAGCAATCCCAAAATTGAATTCTGTATCAAAAAAAACAAAACTGAAGTTATAGCAGCACAGTAAAGTTCAATAGTTTGGTAATAAATGAAAGAGTTAACCCTGACAGGAAGCCTTTTGACTAACAACCCCTGCCTCACCCGGCCAATTAAAAGTGCCACCTGCATCGGGACAGTTGGGTGGGCGACACTAATGTGAACATTTTGCTAATAACAGTTTCAAATAATCTGGACATGAAAGCGGGTTAGAAGTCACATTATCAATCACAGATGCCAGTAACAGCCAAGCTCAGGCTTGTTATTTTGTCAGTTTCTTATTAATAATTGAGGTGATTCAGCTAACAGAGACTGTTTGTCCAGAAGGTTTAAAATCATATGGTTTGGCGTAAGTCAGGGTTGAGAAATCCAATCTTAATTAAAACAGACTAGAATGAAGTCATTTATCAGCTTTTGGTACTCATCTTTGGTATTATCTCAGCATCAGAAACATTAAATAATCTTAAAAACTATTTTAAGACTTTTAAGACCTTTTAATGTCTCATTTGTTGCTGTTATATCTTCCAAACAAAAGCATTTACAGATACAGGCCCAGAATGTTGTCAGCTGTTAGTTTCATGCTGTCTGAAACATGAAACAAAGCTTTGTAGGAAGCCTAGTTATTGCACCAGCAAAAATCTTTGGAAAGAAGCTTTGGTTGAGACAGAATAAGACAAAAGGCAAGACTATGCCGAGACAAACACTGATGAAATTGGAGGCAAGCTGCAAAAGTCAAAAGAAAATTAAAAGCATTTAAAGTAGTTATGGGAACATTAGTAACTGTCTGTCTTCATTTGTTATTTATTGACTAAATTTATTCTTAATTGCTCTTATTACACCTATCAGTGAGTGAAGCTTTAACTAACAAACTGCACAAACAGTTTTTTTCTTTCCCAGAAACAGTGACAGGCTTCCCCATACACACTGCAGAGGGCTAAAAGGAAAGTGAGGCTTAAATGAGATCATTTTCAGCATTTAGAAATAAAGCAGCTCATTAGAAACCCGAACAGATGTGAAGCTGAGTGCAGAACATTCCTTTTTAAACACTTCTCTACATCTCAGGTCAGCTAACATGACAGCAATAATAAAGTTTCTTCATCTGAAAAAAATCAAAATATTATCTTTTTCATTTTTGTGATGTTTATTTTGATTGAAAAGCATCAAAGGTTTAAAAAAATGATACATTTGTGCGATCCAGAGTAATTCTCATTATCGAAGTCATCAACCTCAATTCAGAACAGCCGAGTCAAAAATATTTTGCTTTCTAACTGCAGTGGAGATCATAGCCTACATGTTTTTAGCATGACTTTAAAAGTTCAAAAAAGCTCATAATGCAATGTACATAATTATAGATTTATGTGTTACAGATATAAAATTAAACAAAAATAAAATAAAGGTATTAATGCCGTGTTTAAGTTCACTCTGCACAGACCTGTTAATAATTCAGTTTCAAATATCCAATCATTTGTTTTCCTAGTTTGAAGTTCAGAGAGTTGCTGTAATAAAGTTTGAAGCTGATATGAATAAAAAGTTTAAAAGTTTATGTTGCAAAAGAAAATATTTTTCTAAATCAGGATTTTATGAGAATAAAAATTAAAATTACAGGAAAAGTTTCCTTCTTGGGATTCATGCTAGCTTATGTTAGCTTAAATTGTGCAAAAACCACGTTTCCATACATATTAACTGCAGAGCAGAGTTAAATCTCCCCGAAGGTAAGAAATGGATTAGCTGGTGTGGAGGAGGGTTGCAGAGTGGCTTGCAGGTGTGCAGCTGTTGCAGTATTCTGGGCTCGGGTCTGTGGCTTATCGAATCTAGCATTAGGGTCAGTCATGACGCTGAGGGCACGTCATGGAAGCGATGGTCCCCTGTGTAGTTTAATTTTACTTTTCATGCAGCTGTGTCGGCTCCACAGGTGTCTGTGTTTTTTATTAGATGTGAGTAATCATGCTGACAGGAGCCACATGTCTACTCTTCTCAGTGCCAAGTAATAATGAGTCTGAGTGCTGTTCTCTGATGGGCTGACTCATCTGCAACTGATCAAAGTTACGGTCGGCTGTGTCACACTTTCCAAACAGTTATATCAAGTTAGATTTAATCACTCAGCATGAATAAAATCTCTAACTAATTAAAATCTCCTAAACTCTGATTTAATGGCAATTTGAGCGTTGAGAAACTGAACAGCCAACGATAGCACATGTTCTGCTAGACGAGTTCAGCTGGTCTGCACAGCAGAGATGTGTTGCAGTGGAAAGAAACAAAAAATAACAGATTCATGAAGTTTCTCTGCTGTTCTGAGGTCAGCTGATGATTCTCCCATAAATAATTGACTTTTTTTTTGATGGACAGGTGCTTCTGTTTGTATTTCGAACTGACTGCTGAATGCAGAGATGGCAGAGCACGGTTTGTTACCCTTTATTTGAGCCCTGAATTCAAACAGGTTTTAGCTCTGCTGACAGAAACGCGTTATTAGCGTGCGCTGAGGATCTCTCGCTGTCACTGTACCAGCAGGAACGCTCGTGCTCATTGAAGCCAACTACAAACACATGACAAGTGTGCTGTACTGCTGAATACCTGCTCTGCAAATCACTGTGCAGCGGGCTACTACACCACACACTTTGATTAATTCTAGAAGGCTGCAGCGATGCCGTTCTCAGCTTTTTGGGGTATTCCTTCACTTCTTTCAGTTTTGATTTAGCATTCATTGAACAGAAAACTCTCAAAAATGTGTAATTTGTTTGCAGATTTGATAAAATATTTGTTGTGTTTTGTGGATTGACGCTTTCAGTCAATCCACAAAACACGCACTTCCTTCAAAGATAAAAGTAAGACTACTTAATATACTTCATTTTTTGAGCAAGATCCCTTTGATTTTGTGTGATGCCACCACATGTCTTTTATAGATTTTGTATCTAGCCATTTTCCTTCATCTGAATTATTTCATTTCTATTTTGCATCTTCATGTTTTTCTTTCTTTTTAACTTTATTTTATTCAGCCTTTTCATTTTCATCTAGCCTGTAAGCTTTCTACTTTCACCTGCTTTTCAAAGCACTTTATAAATTCTTTTTAAACAACCCTTTATTATTATTTAAACTGATACCGCTTTTCCTGTGCGCACAAAACTCATTCCTGTGGAAAAATGTGCACATGGACATGAATTTTTTCGTTTTCCAGACTTTAAATCTGATTTCTACCAGCAAGAAAAATATTTGCACCCAAAATTCTGATTTTAAGTAATCTTATTACATACCAATCACATTTTCTTTAATGATTCGTTTTTTGAATGAACAAAACTTGGATTTTATATAATTCAGATGCATTTTATTCAGAATTATTGCTTCATTGCAAATTGTTTGGATTCCTCCATCAGCTGACGGGGGGCTCATCCTAACGAGCGTGGGTGTGGTGAATGGATGTGGATAATTAATGGATCCTGACCATGCTGACCTCTTACTGCACATGCAGCTCAACACTGTCTTAAACATTTGCACAACATCTGTATTCATTGTATTTCTTATTAATTTACTGGCTCCATACTGTAAACGTTGCTGGTTCAATACCAGCAGGAGACACAAATCCCCTACGGTGTTATGTCAGAAAGGGTGTCTGTTGTACAAATCTGCCAAATCATACATGTGGAGCTACCTGCTGTGGTGATCTTGTATTTATTTCATTAAGCTAACTTGTTTTTGATGTTTTGGCTGCTGGAAAGCAGTTAATTTTCCCACTTTTGGGATAAATAAAGTCTTTCTTTTTATATCTAATAGCGACAGGAGACAGGAAGGTGGGGGGAGAGAGTGGAGATGATGAACAGCAAACGGCCTGAGGGGGAAACAAACCCAGCTGTGTGCTTTTCTGTTAGTTGTGTCTCTCAGTCATACTCTCAGGCTGAGCAGCATTAGGGGTCTGTCCTGAGACCCTGACCAGAGGCATGCCCTGACTGGTATTTGGACCCTCAATCTGCAGTAACTAATATAACTAATATACCATGCAGCTGCTGAGGGGTATTAAAACTTTAACACCTGGAAAAACGAGCAGATTCCAGCCCAAGAAGCCTTAAACTGCCAGGTCTCTGGAAATCATACATATCGTGCCCGGACGTGAGAGACGAACTTCTTTCATTTTCTCCTCCAAGTCTCAAAATTATTCTGCATCATTATGTGAAATTAGATCAAACATTTACAGGAAATTTGCACATTTCACAGTATGTTATATTAAACATACTAGGAAAGTCTTTTGGTTACTGAAGCCAGACAGAAGAACAAAATTAGAGCAAAAAACAAACACAACCGATTAAAGCAAGTTACAAACCAAACTCAGTGACCCAGTAAGGGTCAGGGTTATAAAAGCCTTCTATACTTAGAACATCCAAACTTCACAAACTTTGTGTGAGACTTTATTTGGCTAAAGCAAATCCTAACTGTACCCTCAGAGAGGTCGCTGGTGACCTGGTCGATGTTGAGGTTAAAGGGGTGAAATCTGAGTGTGTGGGGCAGAGGCGTGACTGACAGCGACAGCATGCTTTTCTACCTGCTGGGTACTGAAATAGTGCTTTGGATTGGTCTTGAACAGACTTGCAGAGGAATTTAAGCCAGAGCAAAACTCCTTGAATCCTAATGACGTGAGTTTCTGAGCCTCATGCTGTAGTCGTTACGCAGAAAGCAGGGAGGAAGTTTCAAAAGGTCTTTTTGGATTATCAGAGATCGCAGCATAATTCCTCCCCTCTGACAAACATTGGGGTCAGGGGACCAGTCTGCTGTCACAGACTGAACTGGTAATTAGCAAAAACATATTTCTTCAATTTCCTTCAAGGAAATTTTACAGGAAGGTCCAACAATTCCCACTCCAGGCTGTTAAGCAAGCTGCGAGCTCAGCGGAGTTGGACACGCCGTCCTTCATCTTTAACCTTTTCGTTAAAGGTCAGACTGGCAGAAGAAGCGTCTGCATCTCTGCAGAGATGCTCAGCTGCTTGTGCTGGAAAGAAGTACTGTACCTACAGACTTTTTCCTCTCATTAAACCCGACTTCTTGTTAATTTGGCTGCTCGTTTTGTGTTTGCGTGTGAAGTTTATTGAGTTGAGTTTGTTTCTCGAGCTTCTCTTATCAGAGGATCGACTGTTTGACCTGCAGTCTGTCTCTCCATCCTCCGCCAAACATTTTCAGCCGAATTTCCACTGATTAAACTCTCTTTCCTCACATTAATCACTCAGCTAAATACTTATTAGATCATTCTCGGTCCAGAAAATAAACTTTACTGTCATCTGTTTGTCAGTGTGGATGTTGAATCCCAAACTTTTGTGCTTTGGATGATTTTTTTTTTTTTTTTTTGTGGCAGAAAAAAGTTCAGAATATTAATAACCCAACATTGCTGGCAGCATGACAAAAAAAAACTTTTATGTGCCAAATGCCAAGCCTTTGATTCACTAATGCAGCATTCCCAGTAATCCAGGAGGCTACATTAGTAGTGTAAGATAATTATCTCACACCGCCCGAAGCTTGAATATTAACCGCAGTTGTTATATTTATCTCCAGTAAAGTCACAAACAAAAGTTTTGAGAACAAGACTTGCATTTTAAATGATTGATTCAAACTTTGTGTCTGTCGTCATCTGGAGAAAAGTTACTGATGAGACCTCCCACTGTGCAGCTAAGCAACAAACTTTTTTTTGTACTTCTGACTTACTGAAGAATTCACTGAAGGTGGAGAGTTTGCATCTCAGTCGTGGTAAAGAAAATGCTTACTTAAAATCATAAAGACAGATACAGAGTAGATGCTTTCCAACCATTTTCTACTGCTCATCCAAGCTTTTCCCCACTCACCTTCTCCAGCTCTATGACGAGAAACCAAACCAGCTCAGAGACATAACCTCTTCCTTGTGTTGTTGCTCTGCCCCAGGCTCTCTTGGTGGAAAGCCCCAAAACACCTCACCTGGGAGGTGCTCAGAGTCCTAGTGCTCTTTCTATCTCAACTGACTAATGGAGTAGCAGCTCTACTCTGTGGCAACATCCACCTGTTTCTGTCTCCCACAGCTCAGGGCCATAGGTCAGGATGGGGTCAAAGATTAACCTGTTAATTGACAGCTTTACCTCCATCCTCGCCCTCTTCACCACCATAGCCTGGTATCAATCCATCTGACATTCTTTGACTCCACTCACGTCCCACTCCTTCAGCTTATGCCCAGTTTCGGGGATTGTCCCTTTTCTGCGCCACGTGGAGGTGCCCAAGCTCATCCTGCTCATCCGGTGTGAGCTAGAGGTTGTCACTGGCTGAATTCAAGAGAAACTACACCAGCTGCAGAAAGCTAGAGACGAGACAAAAGACTTACTGACTGACTTATTGCCGGTAACATGAACCAAGGTGTCGCTACAGGAATGAAAGAGCCCTTGTTACGTCTGGTTCAGTTTGGGTAAGAAGGAAAAACAGCCGAGTCCGTGTAGTTGACAAACATAGTGATTTTATTACATGCTTCTAAGACAGAAGCATGGGAAGACAAGCGTACAGCCACAGATCTCCAAAGAGTGGACCGTTCCCCATCCTTATATAACCCATGATGACATCACACAGTTAGACCTTACTGGAAATGATAACAGTCTCCCCATAGTCCAAAGTTCTCCTTATACAAACATCAGATGATACTTTAGAGAAAAAGAAGTGTGTGACATGTCATGTTGTGCAGTTCTGTGAGCCTGTGTGTCCAACTAGAGAATGTCCTGACATGACCTCCCTGTGTAAATAAGGGTGAACGTGCGTGTTTACATAACTCTCTATGTGCATGTTCTGATGTAGGCCTGCAAATGAATTAGAACAAGGTCCTGCTGGACCCTCCAGTTATGGACGGTGAATACAATGCTGTGGATACCATTTGAGACTTGATTACAATGATGATAATATGCATACATTAATCTTTACTCAGATTACCATAGATATAAAACAAAGATTATACTGTCATCAGATTCCACAATGGTAAATGATTAATGATTGATACTTCTAATTATAACTGTGATCATAAAAATACAAAATAAAATATCTCCTGGTCACATTCCTCCTCTTTGGGCTGGCTTGCCAGCCCAACTCACACCAGGATTTGTCTCCAAACCAAACAAACACGTTATGACACTTATCAACCCCAACACCTCCGTTGTTTTCCAATTTTCCCACAACCCAGCTGTTCTTTTAGCTTCAGACTCGAGTTTCAGCCTGTCACGCTTCAGGCCCCTTCACCACCTCCTCTTGGAGTGAAGAAACGCCCTCGGATTCTTCTTTCTTCGACTTCCGGGGTTAGACCACCCTTCAGTCGTTACACAGATCTGGGGATTATTCTGCCCCACTTTCAAACAAAGATCTGTGTGTTTGTTGTCCGTTGTCACCGCCGTGTCCCCCTTTTTGCCAAAAGCCTCTCGAACCTCGTTGGTCTCTGGTGTTCCTAGTTTTCGCCAACCCCTTCCTGGTTATCGCTGTGGTTATGGGATCCATCTTCTCAAGGAGCCCCAAGGCCATGACACTTGACCCCAGTTGCTGTGAAGGGTCCCCATATCTCCGTGTCCTCGTCTGGTGTCTGTTCCCTTCTCTGCAAGAGACAGAAAGCCAACACCTCTCCTGCGCTGGCTCTCCTAACCTAATGTTGTTGACTTTGTTTATTCCAATCCTATGCCATGCTTATGTGTGTAAGCGTGCATGCACTTAACCCTCTTCACTTGAAGTCAATACCTCCAATATATCAATCCGATCCTTCGTCAACTGGACCATCCCGTCTCCTTATAAGCACATTTGCAATGTGTGTATAAAAGTGAACAACAGACCTCAAACAAATTGGGCATTCTTAATTCTAACTTAAGTTTAAGTCTAGTACTCAGTTTCTGATCATCTAATTATGCTTCTCACTGGTCCCCTAAATTGTCTAAAAACCTTTAATTTGCCATACCTAAATTATTAAAACACAGACCAAATCATAGACCCCCTATATAGCTTTTGCCTTTATGAGCACACTTCAATAATGAGCAACAACCTGCAATCTGTACCAAAAATCTTCATGGTCACACCTGCAATTAAAGATCAAATGCACTTTATACCTGTTTTAATTCTTCCTTATATAGAACCTCCTCAGTGTCAGGTTAGTTTTAATTAGTCTCAATTAATTGTTCTAGTTGTATTTTGCAATTCAGCTAAAAAGCAAACCTATTAAAGCAAACAGCTTATTTACAACCACCTGCAAATCATAAGAGTAATAAAAGATTCAGCACAACAGACAAGTATCATGTTCAGGATTTCTCTGATCATTAAATCACTATTATTGCCACAATTTGTTTTATTCACCCTTTGGGCAATGTTACTCCAAGAGAGAGAGAGAGAGAGAGAGAGAGCCCCTAATGGCCAGTTAGTGGGCTCTAGGTTAAACTGTCCCCAAATTAGTTATTTGTTATTATTACTTGTTTTCATGTCACTTGTCTGTTTTCTACTGCACCCTTCTCACGCATTCTTAACAAAGCAAAGCAAACATTAGCAGCACATTGACCGCAGTCAGGCATCCACATCCCATAGGTGCTATAAAAACATTTCCTGTAAAAGAATCACACATAAATTCATCCACCCTCTTGTTCTATCTCGGTGGAGGTTAACCTTAAGTCGTAGTCAAGTCTTGTCAGCTTTTACCAGTCAGTCCGTTTGTTTTATTTCCAGTCTTTCATCCATTCATTCATTCATCCATTTTTCTTTCTTTGCTGATAGCGGAAACCATCGCCGCATTTAGATTTCCGCCCTCAGCAAAATGAGCTCATTTCAAAAAGAAAAAGAAGAACTTGAGATCGGATTACCTCGCTGAATCCTTTTTTGGGCAGGGACTCTCATTTTCTAATTGTCCCCATAAGTGGTTTCCTCCAGAGCCAATTTTAATGCGGAGAAACTCACTTACAACAATTTTCTCGCCGACGTGTAATGCTTGTAATTTCCGATGTGCAGATCTGCTTAAAGAAAAGATTCACAAACAAAAATCAGTGCACTGTTCAAAATATAAAACAAAATAAAATAAAAGATAACAAAAACAAAAATACCAACGCCCGGGTCTTAGGACTTGTCACTGAATATTCCTCCCATCAATAAAAATACCAACCTAAACCTACACAGAGTCAAATCAACTCCACCTCAACCTTTTCATATTCCTAAACCTATATGTTTTGCGTTCGTGAAACAAAATAGAACCATTTCCATATTAAGTAATTTGAGCTCTTGAAATGTTTTAATTCTCTTAATTCTGCCTGTTTATTTCAACACTTATTCAATGACTTTTATTCAACTGCTACTTGGTCACTCAAATCTTAGCTGTTCAAATTGCCTAGAGTTCAACAAAGTCTAGATCCCCGTTATCATGAAACTTGAACGGGTATACGATGATTTACTTACAGTAATTTAGAATCATCACTCAACCTAGCTCTACTACTGGCACTGCGTGACTTTTCTCACACTGGAAACCAGAATTTAGTACAGATCTTTAATACCTCAGGCAATCGTGTTCAAGGGCTGCCCCCCCTTTCTCTTCTTCTTTGTCCGTGTGTTCCTCCTTTTATTAAATCTCCATCACAATGATGTGGCGCTCTGAAATAAGACTCACACTGTTAATTCATCGTTTTCACTCTGCACCCCTGCTCAGGCTGTTTTCTTTTCTTTTTAGTGTACAGTAAACAATTGAGTCGAGGCCTTAAGCCCCAGATATCTCGCACGGGCATCGTTTTCATAACCAAACCGCTCTGGACTCTGCTCCCCAGACCACACAAATGCCCTCTGGGCTTATTATTATAGCAAATTCTGTATTTGACTTTGTCGTGTGCAGCATTGAGCCTTTGTCAGTAAAGCATTCTTCATTGCAGCAGCTGGAGCATTGTGTGTCACTTCTTAGTGAATTAAATCAACATTTTGATTTTGGTGCATGGGTGTGTATCAGTTTTCACTCACTCAACGAGTGCATAAGTGTTCATGTGTGTGTTTCTCTTTTTGTGTGTTGGGGTGTGTTTGTGTTCATCACCTTCCTGCTCTGTTGTTTGGGTAAACCAGCGGCCTGAAGCATGCCCTAGGGTCCTCCCCTGGTCACACCCTCAAGTAGGATGACTCAATAATAATGAGGATAAAGGTTTAGATGGTTTGGAGATGTCTCATTTAGAAAGATAGATACTTTATTGACTCCATGGGTGAAAATTCTTGTGTTACAGCAGCATGAAAAAGAGTAAAAAAACTGACCGATTAGATTTTTTTACCAGGAGGAGCTGAACAGGTGGCACGTCTGCACTTGTACACCTTAAAACACCTAAACACCTAAAATCTATACTAAATAAGACCTCTCTACTCAAATCATGCACGAACTGTTCACAGGCAGTTTAGTTTGTGTCCATCCTTCTTCTGCTACAAGAATGAAAACGTGTCCAGAAAGTGCAGCTTTGCAGTGGCTGCCATCTGTGATTTGATCTTCTACAGCACTGATTATGTGGGTTAAAGTTTTGAAACCCAAAATGCTCTCCAACTCAGTTTTTCTCTGCAGTGACGCTTTTCTGTAGAAGTGACACTTTCATTTAGTTCTTGCAGTGCCATAAGGGTGACATTTACCCAAAATTAGTCTACTGACATATTTATATTTGATATATAAGCTAGTGGGAATGATTTTAAACACCCTCATAGTTCCTAACCATCTCTGTGGTGCACAGTCGGTGGCATCAGACACAAATATTTCATGTTCATTATTATTTTGGGTCCCGTCTTTCTTTGTCATCACCTGGTGTGGTGATGAGCTCGGGCAGCAGAGGACCGGTGTGATTACAGCAACAAAAGATCACGGCCTTCGTACTTCCACAAAGTGGGAGCAAAGAGGCCAAAACCCATTAGCCCCTGCACTCTGATCCAGCTGCAGAGAGCCCTTGAAAAAAATGAAATGTGTCATTTCATTGTCCCCATAGCGGAGGGACAATCAGCGATGTGGAGAAGGTAATGTGGAGGGCTCTGATATTGGAGACATGACACTCTGGCTGTGTATCAATTTGTCGGGTAACACAGGGGTAATTATGTATGAATTATTGAAATGGAAAATTTGTTTTTGACTGCGAGTTGTGCTTGTTAGGTTCCGTAATCACTACGACAGCACACCTGTTCCCCGTCAGGTTGACTGACTCCGAGTGAGGTAACAGCAACGCCGCTCACAGCTCAGGAGATAACAAGCGAGAGACAAAACAAATCGTTTTTTTATCTAGCTGTTAGTCTGCTGTGCCTTTTACTGCAGGACCACTAGAGCCAAAGGAGAACAAAGAAGGAGATGCATAAATAAGAAAAACATTTCCATGTTCACAGGTACCTGCTCTGATTTATATTGTCCTTGTTCATACATTTATTTTTAAGATGATCACCCCTGTAGAGATGATTTCTACTGCAGGAACTATCAGGTGGGACTTTCAGGATCCTTATTGAGGGATAAAGAAGTCCTGAGAGATCCTTCAAAAGCTCATTGGTGTGGCTGCTTAAACTAAGAGATGACCAATTGTATAAACTCAGCAAGCTACCAGAAGCAAGATGGAAAAAAGTCTGAAAAGGAACAATGAGGTTATTCAGGCTCTTTTGGGGATTTTTTATGCTGCTGATGAGGTCTCAAGAGATTTAGAGTCTTAGAAAGAGCACAAGGGAGAGTGAGAGGCGAAAACAACCAGAATTTATATTTCAGTCAACAACTCTCATCTCATTTAATCCAATTATTATTATTCATTCAGAAACACGCTTTTATTACACTTGCCAACAACTACAACACTCAGGTGCGTCCGCCTCCCCTGCATCGGCACCGCAGACCACGCCCCACCACAATACTTATAGCGGCAGATCCAGATTATCAAGTGTTTTCCAACATAAAGGTCGTCTCACTGGGCCAAATTGAATCCCTGCCAGCCCACGGCATCCACTGTGGTATGTCTTGACATAACCACGTGAAGTCCCACAGCCAACAAACACGTCAGTCACAAAGTTGAAACAGGAGTGGGTGACAAAACACCACTGTACAGGTGAAGGGGAGTGCTTTAACTTTGTAACTTTATCTGCATGAAAAGAAAAAAACACGAGCTTTATAGTGAAAATTATCTTATTTTGATAATCGCTCATTAACAAAAATCATGACTGATTTTAAGACTTGATTAATCACCCAGTCTTAGTGGTTGATTACTTTAGGCTTTTATTTCATTACTTGTTTCTGCAGTGTTTGATACAAAGTGTTTGCTGGACTTTCACCCAGGCAACTGGAGTTTGAGTCCTATGTGGCCATTTGTAGGCTCGTTTACTGTTGTTTGAGTGTTTCGCATCGGTAACTTCCTCCTGTGCGTGCCCAACCTCAGTGAAATAAACACACAACCTGGGTTCTGTAGTCAAAATTTCCCTTTAAAAAGTGCAGTCAGTAATTTTTTTTAGGTTATTTAATTTTATGTAGTACTCATAAATATACACAGATTAGTGTGTAGTCATGTTGACCAGCATTCTCATAAACTGGGTGGGAAGGAAATCACCATCACAGCTAATCGCATTTTACGTGCGTGGCTAGAAACTGGCCACGACCCTCCCATCCCCAGACAGCTGAAAAGAGCCTTAAACAACAGCTGCAGCTGGTACATTATTTCGGCTAATGTTAGGTTCAAGAGTCCTAAAAATCAAACAGTTTCATTATATTCTCACATTGTATAAGAGGTTATTACTAAGTGTCAGAGCCCAGCAAAGTTATATTCACTTTAGACAATTTCACTAAGAGCAGCTAACAGAAGCTAACAGCTGCAAATATAGCAGCACTTACCAACAGAAACGTTCTTCTCTGACTCTTTGGCCACGTCTCACTCCTTTACAACCTCTTCCAGAGTAAATAAAGGTGCACACTTCTCACCCGGCATTGACAGCTGAGTTAAACAGTTGATTACACCAATTCACTTTACACAGACAGAGAGAAGCTCCAGATCCAGTCAAAAAATCTGCAATTTACTGAGATCTAAATTTTACACACTGTAATTTTTAAAATAATTTTCCATTTTAGTTGATGTTCAGCTGGTTAATCTCACACATGTGCAGTAGTCCCTATAGTAGCCCTATAGTATGCTTAAGGACCACTATGACATGCGGGTACACGCTGCCAGTGCCTTCTTTTCTTCTAGGATCTGGCCATGACACCTCTGGCTGTTTTTTATTAAACAGTTGGACTGTTTACAACAGCATCCTTGCCTACAGTTGACTCTGTGCCAGAGAGCCATCACCGTTAAAAGTCTCACTGCTCTGTCACAGGGTCGTCTGTCTCCGTGTTATTACACTTCAGCCGCCGAGCGATACTCGAGAGAGACGGTGATGCGAGGTTGTTTAAACAGTGGCAGGTGTTTCTTTCCTCAGATCAACTTCCTGGTAGAGCTGCAGTGACAGATAAAGGCAAATACATAATAAAGTCAGATTTATTTGACCCTTTGAAGGGCTTCAAACAGCATTTGATTTTGCAGTTCTGTGAAGTCATATAACAAAGTCCAATTTATTTTTGAAGTGCTGGAAAATGCATGTAGATTTACAAGACAGGTGCGATCTACAACACAAACAACAGCTTTTCTCAGTAACCTCTTTTGCATACGGTTCACAAGCACAGATTTTCTGCTTCTAACAAAGCTCAGAAAGCTGAACTGGAAATTTGCAGTCATGTAAATCAGTGTTAACTTTCTTTAATCAGCATTTTTTTTTAACATAAATATTAACGATATTAAATATTAAAGTGCGGCAGCACACCTATATGGAAAACTGAAACTAATAAATGTATATAAATATTAATAATAAGAAGAAATAAGAAAAGAGACTTCTGTTTTCGTGGAAGACCAGGAAGCAGGACAGAACATTATCAGAAAAGAGAGAAGTACGACCTGAATTGTGTGACTGAGCCCATGAAGCCATCAGGAAACTGTTTCCACAGGTCAGCACAGAGAACCTGAAGTGTTTTTGCAACCAGAAGAGGCACCCCCTGGTGGCCATTGAAAAGAATTCCAGTTTAAGGCACTTAGGCATCTCTGTGTTAAAACACTCAAGTTTACAGCAGAAATACTCATGTCTACTGTCTGCTACACCAAACAGTTTTAGCATCTAGCTGTCTACTAAGTTTAAATCTGAATCTTTGATCTGGACCTCTCCAAGGTGTTTGTGATGCTGGAGCTTTTAAGAGCACTTTCTAATGCAATTCTATGACAAACAATCTAACCTGCTATTAATCTGTTACTTTGCACAGATTAGCAGTTATCCAAGTCTGTGCTATGGACCTGTACACTTTGTGGGTGCAGCTTTCTAATCACGTATGCCTGCATTAGCTGATAACTTAGCACTTCGCTTCGCTTGAAAGAAATATCAACTTATATTGAGACATGAAAATGCAGAGTCCATGTTATTTATACACTCACCGGTAGGAGCACAGATGAACCAGTAAATCACCAGATTCAACCTTCAGGCTGAGCTCCGACTTCACTACAGCAACAAATACAAAAGTTAACAAA
Source organism: Mchenga conophoros (assembly GCF_057382185.1). NCBI lineage: Eukaryota > Metazoa > Chordata > Actinopteri > Cichliformes > Cichlidae > Mchenga > Mchenga conophoros. Next base: position 32,834,574 of record NC_140541.1, read on the forward strand.
TACAGAATCAATTTAAAGCAGAAATATAATTTTTACATTTTAAATAAAGGTTATTTTGATATCTGCGGTGCACTTGATATCATATTTGTTCATTACCATTTATTTACCAGGCCATTTCATTATTGTTTTATTTCACAGTTTTATTTCGACAGCTTTGGTCCTCCATACACTTCACTACCTACAGTACAGTCAGTTTGCCTTGGTTTTTTTCTGTCGTTTCACTCCTGCTGACACTAAAATGAGCTGCATCTTTTGAGCCCAGCAGGCAAAACTCAGCAGCAGTGAAGACCTGAAGGTGAGACAACAAAGAAAAAACAGCGAGCTATGAATGAGGGAGAAGTATTAACAATTGGAAGCCTTGTAGATGAGGAGGTGGATGAGACAGTGGTTTGAATGAGGCTCGATCAGAGAGGATGGAAGCTGTTTTTAAGAGACCCGAGCGCAGAAAGCTGGTCTGAGGAGCGGCTGAATGAGTGTAACCTTGCTTTGGGCAGCTTTGAGAGATGCATGGACGAATTCTGATGAGACTGTGAAATTGAAAGTGAACTTAAGAGTCCATGGAAGCTTAAGTACATTGTCCTTGTGTCTGAATGGTCTGCTGATCAGCGGGCTGGTTCAGCAGCAGTGAAAAGGGCTTAATTGCAAATTACCACTTCAGTGCCTCGGGCATGTCATGATTTTCACACTTTAGGTTTTAAATAGACAGCAAATGTAAAACAAGGAAGGGGAAATGGAAGAATTAGGATCCACATATCCAGTCCAATGGAAAACCACCAATACATTGATCCTGCTGTATTGTGTGTATCCACAAATTCCTCTGGATAACCTGATGTTCATTCGCATTCAAGTACACTCTCCTGCTGTTGGAAAACCCACAGACTGTAAATAAAAGATAGATGTAGCCACAGTCACTTTACTTTTGGGTTTTTTGAGCCAGAAGTGACAATCAGGTGTATCTTCTTCAAGTTAAACCTATGGCTGAGATATAACACTTAGACATGAGTGCCAACTCTCACTTTTGAACAACAGAAACAACCACACTTCTTAACTGTTGTTAAAGAATCATTTACATAGACTGTATATACAAGATGGACGAACGCTCCAAAAGGCTCTAACAACAAAAACAATCTGAGGGGAAGTCAAGCAGACAGCTAAATTATACAAACTTTTATCCCCATGCAGAGTGAGTGGGTGGGCTTATATGGTGCATTTATTTAGAGGTCGCCACAGTGGATCATTGGCCTCTATCTCCTATCGCCTCCTCTGTCACAGCAACCCTCTGCATGTTCTCCTTCACTACATCCATGAACTTCTTTTGTGGTTTCCCTCTTCTCCTCCTGCCTGATTCTGGCCCCAGAATAATTCCTGGAACTGCTGCTCCCAGTGCAAACCAGTATAGATCCTAAGATATATACTGGTATTGGTCTGCTAACAGTACCACTCAATGTTTAAAGAATAAAGACGAACACGTGTTTGCTTTTAGAGCAAAACTAAAGAAGTCACCAGATCACCGGATTTGTCAGTATCTTCTTATTTTTATCAGGTTTTCTTGTAGCTCTAACATTTATTATTCTTTTATGTCAGATTTTTGTTACTGCAAAGATGCCCGAGGCTGTAAACATGCTTGTTTCTGCTGTAAAGTTGAATATTTTAACATGGGACTCTATGTGGACTGATTCCCTACTGGACCCTCAAGTGGTCATTAGAAGAACTGCAGTTTCTGGCCATATACACTAGGTGCAGTGGACGTCTTCAACCTTCCCTGTGATGCTCACAATGACCCATGGCTGCAATGCTGGTTCATTCAGTCTTTGAGAGTGCAGTACCTGAAAACCACACAGACAAAGTTAATTTAAAGACAAAAACTCTAATGACCCAAGGCCGACACAAATGTGTTTTATCTACTTTCAAATCCATTTATCATAAATGTAACAAATAAAGTGTATAGAAATTTAGCACATACATGTAATTTTTAATCTTTTTATGTATCCATCTATAGAACGCTGCATGTTATATTCTAAATCTGCCTTTTTCTTTTTCAGAAACCCGCCCGCAAAAAATGAACCTAAAGTATGTAAGGCAAGGATGTAATCACTTTCAACAGGGAGAAAGCATAAAGTTCGACTTTAAGTGACAATTATGAATCACTTAATATGAAAAGGAGATTCTGCAGGGCATTAACCAATGTTTAAAACTAAAATAGAATGTATTTTGAGTTACACGGGACATAAACAAGGAAGCAAGGTGTATAATTAGGATTATTTATAATAAATATGAATTAATTAGTGCAATTTCTTTAACCATAGAGAATGACTTAATCCTTCAGGACAATGTCACATCAGTGCACTGAACTCACTATGTTATCCATCTAACAGAGCCTCCATATGTTCTCACTGTAATTTCCCCCTCATGATTGAATTTATGCTAGCACTAATCTGAATGTTCGGGGGAAAATCAAACGCATTTTACCTACGGTACTCAAGCTGACTTACCTTTGTTTGAATGACGGCAAATTCACAATGTGGAGGCTTAAAAATAGCTAAATCTTGTATCCATCCTTGGTGAATTGGATGTGTGCCTCCAAACATTTATAATTGTGAAATTGTTTCGCCGTGTATGTGCTGACTCCACAGACAAGGTACGAGAATATATCAGGCTAAATCAATAGCGGTTGGTCTTCAGGGTTTCTACTCCACTGCCGTATTTCATACGGGTTAACATTTCCAATGCACGCTATTTTTTGCAAGTAAAGTCTCTTTGCATCCGGACGCAATCTGTCTCTATAACATCCTTTTCTTTTGAGCTGCTTTTAAGTTTGATTCGTAGCAATCTTCCTTCCAACACATAGTGTTTGTTTTGATTCGTGGCCTGCTAAAATGGTGCTGCGCTCCCACAATGCATTGCAGCGTGACGTCAACTCCAAAGCCCTATTGACTTCATTGTTTTTCGCCTCACTTGTAGTTTCTTTTTGAATAATTTTACACCAATTATGTATTAAACGCCCAGCTGAAAGTAGTCTCCAGGCCAAATCCAATATTTAGTTCTTTAAACAGTTGAAAACTTCAATATCCTGCTGTTTTAAACAAGAACTGAGCTTTCGTTTTAAAAAAGAAACCTTTTAAGAACCTTTTTAAAGATTTAGACCTTCAGATCTAAAAGTTTCAGACTGAAAGACAGAAGAAGAATTTTTAAAAAGTAGTGGCATTCATTTACATTAACAAAGAAAGCTGACTAGCTCTTTAAAGTCAGAGCAGTAATTAGCTACATGATGAGTTTGTAAGCTGCGTCTCCCAGGCTGATCCTTTCTTGTTTGATGTGATCATTGGTGTTCATGTATGATCTGCTGCACCGAGATCTTAAGGATTTCCATTAGTAAACCTAACATGAAAGTGCACGGAGTGGCAGTGCTGTGAGGTGCCTGGGATAAAAGCATTGGTGTAATAGAATATGCTCTGTGGAGAATCCTCCATAAGCTGCAGACCAACCAGCTGACACTGAACACACTGTATTATTCTGACTGAGAGGCTGGATGGAAGCAGCGATTCGATGATTTATTCATGCACACAAGTCACACAAGAGGCCTCCCACACAAGTCTGTGAGCCCTGTCTTTACACAGTGATTATAACTTTAAAATACCCCCCATGTAGATGGTTTCCAGTCCTGCAGAGTGTATTTAGGACTGCACTTTAAAGTTAGAAAAAAAACAACAGCCTGTTCAATGGGAGAAGCACCACCACTCTTTAGTATTAATCCAGCGTTCATAATGCAGGCTTATATTACATTGCTACCACTCATAGTTATTCTGATGGTTATTTTCACTGCACCACGCAGTGAAGGCTATTCAGTGTCCAACATTTTCCCACACAGCCCTCCTCCCCAGGCCAGTAGATCAGAGTTTTACTGCTCCACAAGAAAAAAAATCACTCCTATGTACACCCACTATTATTATTTTATTTATATATGATTTTATAAAGCACTTAATGTAGTGTCCCCATATGAGGGAACAGGGTCTGAGGAAAGTAAATAGATTTGACTAAGTACCTTAATTTATAAAAATAATACTTCATAATTTATTAGTAGATTCATATTTTATATTAATCTAAATCTGCAGGATGAGTCCACTTAAATGTGTGGAGTGAGTGTAATGGGCGCGCTGCAGGTATCTCTTCTGCAGAGAGAGAGAGTGGCCGCTGTTGCCCTGCAGCAAAGTTTACCAGAAATCTGAGCTGAGTTTACCTGCAGACGAACACTTTCACTTTCAGGTTGTCTCCGATTCAGCTGAGCTGTTGGAACAACTGTTTAGGTTTAAATACATCCACTGCATGTCTGGCAGCTTCAAATCACACAGGAAGTGTTTCCGAAGCAGCAGCTATCGTATGCATGGGGTCTTTTATTTTAAAAATTGATCACATTCTCTACGTCGTTCCTGTATGAGAAATCCACAGACTGTAAATAAAAGGTGGACATCACCACTGTTACATAAATGTGATGTCACTCTGCTTTTTGAAGCCCTGGCTTCAAAGACTAAGTAACTGGAAGGTATTACCTGTGGATGTGAAACCAGTGTGGGGTTGTCATGACTGACTGTCATTCCAGAGCAGGAGCACCGCTTCCTTCTTGTTATTGTTGATTTATATACACTGTAACTATAAACTGTACTTCAAAGATGGCTACAGCTAGCATGATGTACTCACTGGTTTGAAGCCTCAGCATTAGCATCCTGGGTTTTTTTTTAAGCCTGAAGTGACCTTTTTTGGACAAGAATGTAGAGCAACAAGTTTTGATGCAAAGAAACATCCTTCGCAGTGTCAGGTGGAAACACCATCATCAACCTGAGTGGGCGTGAAATTCAGCATAGCTGTGCCAAATGTGTTTCATAGTGATAAAGAACTCTTATTGAAGGTTTGAAATGTGATCAGAGGGGACATCTGTGACCTGGCTGATGCAACCCCTCACTCATAACTGACTGATGCAGATACCGAGGTGCCAGCGGCTGACCAATCAACCTTCACTGAGACTATGTTGAACCCTTAACATCACTGATGCTGAGAGGCAAAACCTCGACATTCCAACTTCCTAATTTCTTCACCCTGTAAGGAGTGTTTTGTGTACGAGTTAACAGAGACCTACAGTGACAGTTTGTAGATGGTGACTGAGTAAACAGAAGGGTGAAATGATAACATTAACCAGAACTTTTCAAACCTTATTCTTTTTAAACTCTTCACCTGCAGTTTCACCAAAGATTCTGACATATTCACCACTTCTTGAATGTCTCGTCAGAAGAAAATGGACCAAAAGAGCAAACGGGGCTCAGTTACCTGCTACTGAGCTCCTGGATCTCACCAGTGTGACAAGTTAAGAGTGTAAACACAAAAGTATTTCTTATATGCACAGATATTTAGACCATGTATTATATTTTTTTTTTTTATTTATAAGAATAAAGGATTAAGAGCTCATGTACTAATTTCTTTTAATGTTGCTTAATGTGGAGATTTAGCTTTTCATTTGGTTTTCACACCTCTCAAATTAAGGTTCAGGGTTGGTTGGTTAATGTTTAGCTGTTTGAGTTTGTGCTAGAGTTTCACTTTAGTCTCTCACCTGTGAAGCTATCACCAGTCAAACTGACAGTATGGATGTGATGGGATGGAAGAACATCTCCTTGGAACCATGTTTTCATCTGAGGAGAGACATCAGGTGTGCTGTAACAGTCAGGCAGATTCTTGTAGGCCAGCACTGTGTGTGGAAACAACTTGGATTTGTTGTTTATTCCTCCCAGTGGCTCTACAGATCTATTAAAGCTGAGAAAGAAATAGAGAAAACATGCAAGCGCTTGCTCGCAGGAACAGCGATCCGAACCCTGCGGCGATCGCAGAGCGTGTCACTTCCTGCATGAGCGCTCCCTAAGAAGAAAAGAAGAATCATGTTTCATCTAAATGAACGCTGTAGAAAGTCTGATCTCCTGCAGCAAGACAAGAGCGCGGTTCAGCAGTTACACAAAACCGAAGTGATTTCAGCTCTTTCATTTACATACATGTAGCTTATTTAGTTATCGCCTCACTTTTCCTTTTAGCTTTTACACAAATGCTCTCTTAAGCTTTCCTCTTAAAACTTTGGTGAAAATCTTTTTATTTAGAAAATTTTCTAAACACGTTTGATGCATTTGGTGTTTTTGATGTGCTGCTGTGATGAAGGTAACTTGCAGACTGCCAACAGAGCAGTTTTATGAATCAGGGCAACGTCTATTTCTGTCCCTACAGTCTACAAAAGTGTACCTCACAGAGCCTCAGGACTTTATTTCCTTTATTTTATATCAACTTTTTATGACTTTCAAGAATTCTTTAATTTTTACATCAACAGTGCTTAACATCTTTATTAGACCGCCTGTCGTAAAAACAAGGAAATACAAATAATTTACTTTTCTATCAAAAAGTTATTTAAAACGAAAGCTTATATTATTATTTATGGAGCAAATAATAAACCGAAATCACAATTTTATACCCAAATTTGAGGCGGCACACTGGACTTCTCAGTCAGAATTAAATAAAGCATAGCTTTCAATCACTAAGGCAAATTTTTCTGTTCAGGAATTCAAGCTAATTACTGTAATTTCTTAATAAAAAAAATAATAATCTGCTTTTTTGGGGGGAAAACATTAAATTTGAAAATTCATGCATAACAACAATAATTATATTTTGGCATTAAAAATATCATTAGGATTAAAAAGCGTTCACATACTGGTGGATTAACCGTTACAGAAACATTAATGGTTTTGGTGATTACAATACTGTTAATTGAGGGCAGCTGTGGCATAACCCATACACTGATGGTGGTCTAGTGTATTTATTAAACACATTGGATAAGTTGTTTCAGTCATTAGGACAAAAACTCCAAATGTTAACAGCTCAGTTTTTTCACCATCAATCGTTTAGAAAAATTATTTATAAGAAAATGTGCTTCAAGAAAACAAAACTAAAATAATGGATTTTCTGAGACTCTATAAAGACATATCCAGAGAACTTCTGAAGTTCTGTCCTCTTTTATGAACTTTTTAACATGGCAAGTATTTGTTTGCAGCGTCGGTTCTGTCGTGGTCAAAAGGAAGTTGCCTTCTTCTTTGTCAGATTTTTTTTCCAGAGTGGGAAAACCATCTGAAAACATGAAGTGGAAAACCCATTTCCACAGCCCTCGAGTTTGCCCTTGACTTGAAGCCGAGCGCCGCTCTGATTGAGGGTTTTGTTAAACTGCATCACTTGTGTCAAATCTCAGATACCCCTCGACATACTGACTGTAATTAGTTTTCAGATTAATCCGCACGCGGCCAAATGTGGCTTTCTCCCACACTGTTCTCAAAGTAAAGGCTATAGCTCGGATAATCAAATAATAGGTGAATATCAATGAAAAGACCAAATCACATTGGTCCCCAGCTCCCCCATGCAATTATTTCCTATTCACATTAATTATTGCTAACAGATGACACTAATGACTTCGAGAGGAAGCTGGCCTCGGCGGCTCTCCAAACGATCGATGCCGTTTTAAATAGGGTCACAGCACTTGAACCTTTGGGCCTTCTGACTGAAAACGGCATCTGCAGTATGCCAGCGATTCGAGTGCCGTAACAGACTTCCACACAAGATCCTTCACAAATAAGATAACCCGCCAGCCATGAAATTTAAGTCAAACTGGGGTCTTCCATAGTAGATGATATCATCTTATCTACGTAGTTTATTTACAGTGAAAGGAATAAAAACCTTTGGGTAACTCTGGTACCCAGAGTCCATATTTTAACCTGCTTAACTGTCATAATACATTTATAACTCATGAACTTTGTGGCGAGCCAAAGCAAAGAATGCATAATTCTATAATGTTTGACATCTAGTCTTGGCAACCGGGAATTGGGCCATCAAGACCTCCTCCGCCCCTGACTGCCATTCAATGCACACTAAATCGAAAACCCATGGTTCCTCCTATGGGTGGTGGGCCTACAGGAGGCTGTGCCTGTGGTGAAGCCTGACCACCTTAGCTCAGGGGGCCCTGATGCTCTGGGTAGTGATCGAAAGAATGTGACTGAAGATAATGTCAGTCTTCGGTAGTAATGACTCAGAAGAAGAGGATCAAAATTCAGAATGCATTAGGAAGACTAAAAGTTCAAAGTTCAGACCTTTAATCCAGGGCAAGGTCATACAGCACGGACGAGAGGTGAAGTCCAAAAACAGGAAAAAAGGGCAGACACATGGAAGGTAACTCGGACAGTCAAGAAACTAGAATAGACGCGAAGAAAAACAAGAAAACACAGGATGTTTTAACTAAAGAGAGCACTTATCCGGTTGTTCAGTGATGACGCGACGAATCCTACTTCCGGGCCTAAAGTAGTCTGCGTTTAATATGGCTTTTGTGTTGTTAACATGTTTAATGTTATGTATTTTCTTCTATTTGGTCTCAAAAAGCTCCTAAAACAGTCAGTGATCACTGTTGACCTCCCTCGGCTTTTATTACCACTAATCATTTATTTAAGCTCAGTTTTTAAAACCTTAGGATGTAACTACAGCCCAGCCCATGCAGCAGTATATGAATGACTAACCTCGTATTGTGGATGGATTATCTCAGTTGTTCTCCTGGCTGAAGTTTGGTCCTTTTACAGCATCCTGCCATGCGATTACATTTGTTTCTGACCACTGAGAACACTCACGTTAAGTTTTATCGAGTGGAAAAAAAGTTAGCTTGTTTATATTATGCTAACATAGCTGTGTCGCTAGCGGTCACGTGGCACATCATTATATACCAGCTAGCCCAACTTCAGTAACCCTACAAACGTCACTGCTGTTTAGTTTTCTGTCTTCATTTATGCTGGAAGTGATAGCAGAGCTGTACGTTTTAATTTGTTTCCAAAACCCCGCAGTCAGGACATGCTATGTTGTATTTAGATAGAAGCTAGTGAGCTAACTTCCTGCTAACTTCTAACTCCGTTAAATGTCATAAATTCCGTTTTCATGGATGCCTGGATGTTAAACTCAATTGTTACACCTGGTAGAGCAGAACGCTGATCATTTTATTAAAGATGAAAGACTTTAGACAGTTTTTCAACTCTCAGTAATGCCATAGTGATCGTTTGATATATGGACCTGCAGCAGAGTTTAGACCCAGACACGGCTAGTGACGTCAGACTGAACAATCGGATAGGACATAAAAACGGGATACACAAGTCTTGTTAGACAGCCCCTTTTTAAAGACCTACAAAGCCCACCTCATGAGGTTGAATGGAGATCTGGTTCATATTGTTCACTGAAAAGGTGTGTGTGTGTGTGTGTGTGTGTGTGTGTGTGTGTGTGTGTGTGTGTGTGTGTGTGTGAGTTATCTTTGTGAGGACCGAAATCTGCATTCTACTATCCTTGTGAGAACCAACTGTCATTTGTGAGGACACACAATTGGTCCTCACAAGTTTGAAGGCCTTTTTGAGGCTTAAAATGTGGTTTTAGTGTCAGGGTTACAATTAGGTTATGGTTAGGTATTAGGGTAAGGGTTAGGCGTTCATTTTTAATGGTTAGGGTTAGGGTAAGGGGCTAGGGAAACCATTATGTCAATGAAGGTCCTCACTAAGATAGCTGAACGGGGCTGTGTGTGTGTGTGTGTGTACTGTAGATGTACTGCTTCCTCAGAGTTGTTATGAAGGGCAGGGATAGCTCAGTAGGTGAGTGAATGTTGTAAATGCAGACAGGAATTTCCCCACGGGATCAATAACGTATACATTATTATTAATATTATGAAGGGGAACGCTTTCCAGGCAGGCCAAAAATACGCTTAATTCTGCAAAGTGGCGGACGCATCTCAGTGAGGCTTTAATCCGGCCAGTTCTTGCAAATTTGTTTTCTTGAACCTAACCTTGTCATACCCGAATCTAACAGCAAGTAAAAATAACATCAAAAAAGTGCAAAACACAGCAGACACAAACCAGATGCAGAAAGCTGCAGCAGTTTGACAAACGTAATTAACTGATTCCGCAGGAAAGAGGACAGACTGGACATCCATCAGTATCTTTAAATATGGAAAACACTACACTCTGAATCTGTCATGAATCGCTGTGCGGCAGGCAGGAGTCGGACCCAAAATGCAAGACTCACAGACTCAGGGGATGAACTCAAAAACCACAGCTTTATTTGCTGGTAGGACAAACTAAACTAAACTGGGAAACAACAAACTAAGAACTCACAGAGAGACACAGGGAGATCCACACAGCATGAGGGACGACACGACACTGACTCAGAGAAACACAGGGTTTAAATACACTGGGGAGTAACGAGGGGAATGAGACACAGAAGGAGGGAACACCTGGGAGCAGTGTTGGGAAGGTTACTTTTAAAATGTATTCCATTACAGAATACAGAATACATGCCCCAAAATGTATTCTGTAACGTATTCCATTACGTTACTCAATGACAGTAACGTATTCTGAATACTTTGGATTACTTAATATATTATCATGCTTTTTACAACAACGTGAATGTACTATTGCTGTGTGATTTATTACTATTACTGAAGGTCCGCACGACTCCGAACTGTAGTAAAGGGACCTCTGACTAATACGGCGGGGTCCCTGTCGGCTCGTAGCCGAAAAATAGCTTTACTTTGTTGTCTGGGTCAACTTTTCTTGCGAGAGACAGAGAGAGGCGTTGAAAGACTGCTCCAACGGAACTTATTGTTTTCGGAGGAAAACACGAACACGGTGTACAGTCGAGTCTTAATAGCTTACTTACAACTGGGCTCGTCGGGCTCTCTTCTTGGCTGCAGTGGTTATTATTATATTTACATGCTTCCAGCTCCCGTTTTTGCTCGATGACAACTCGTACCTTTCCACTCCCCTCCTCGCGCTCACAGACACATAACGTGTATGGCAGTCCATTCTCCCTGCAACACGGACTACACTGCCCATGATGCCACATTCTTTAGAGCTATGCTTGTAGCATTCTGCCTGTTAGCTTAGCATAACAACAACAACAACGAAAAGGCGCTCTCTCACCCAGGAAACACACAGTCGCAGAGAGAGAGAGAGAGCGTCGCCATGTAACCATGGCAACCGTAACGCTGCCGCCTGGAACAACAGAACGTAGCTGTCAAACAAAACCCAAACAGTCCTGACCCTCGACTATATGAAACAGGAAAGTACCGCAGTGTAATCCATTTATTTCAACAAAGTAACTGTATTCTGAATACCACATTTTTAAACGGTAACTGTAACGGAATACAGTTACTCGTATTTTGTATTTTAAATACGTAACGGCGGTACATGTATTCCGTTACTCCCCAACACTGCCTGGGAGAAATCAGGACTGACGAGACAAGCAAAGCAGGACACATTCACATAAGACACGGACCTTCAAAGTAAAACAGGAAGGATCACAGAGACGCGAACTTGACACAGTGGAGACAGCAACTAAGAAACACAGAGACATAAACCATAAGGCAGAGGACTCTAAGAACTGAAAGACACAGAGGGGAACTCAAACATGCAGACACAGAGGGGACACAGAGAAACATGAAGGGCAAGGGATCGAAACTAGAAACCATAGAATAACTCACACAAGTACGATAATACAAACATCACAAAGAACTAAAAACGCTGAGTCAGAAGACCCAGGACCGTGACAGTATCAGTAAACCAATCATTCAAAAGTTGCCCGTTATTACAAGAAACTGGGGATTTTACTCCAAAATAAATTGCGTGATAAAATATTCAGTTTCTATTAAAGCTTTCAAAACTTTCCTTCAAACCATGTCTATCTCTCTTAACCTTTAATACAAGCATTTTGCATTAGCTGGAGACTTTTTAGGGAAAATGCTCTGTGAAATTTTCTTTCTACAAAATTGCATTTTTGTCCTTGCGACAAACATTCATCACGCAGGCACATCTGGCACAGGCACAAAACTTGCTTTCAGAAATATCACCAAAGGACTCATATCAAGAGTGATATGAGTCAGTGGAATAATGTGAATGTTGATTTTGGTTCATTTTCTAGCTTTTTAGCCCTCACAGGGGCATCATCTTCATCTAACAGTCATTTGTCTTTATGCAGCTGAAATATAAATGAACAGCAGAGACACCAAGAGGCTCTTGGCACAGTTAATAGCCTCCCTTTGTGTCAGAATAGAGGCATTGTTTTAAAATGTCTCATTCAGCAGCTCTCACAGAGATCATGGTGCACCTGTGAGACTAGAGAAAGATGAAAACACTCAGCGTTTTTAAACAGGAGCCATCTGACCGCAGGAGTAGAAAATGTCATCCCATTCTTCAATTAGCCTTTGGATGGAAAGAGACAGCGGTGTATCCAGCATATTGATTCTTTTAAGGACTGTGACGGAGACAAATGGAGAGCGAAGGGCCGTCCAAGAAACACATAATGTCACGAATTAGGTGGATGAACACGTACTGTGTTCACCAGTGTGAATCAGAGGATGAGCTTATAACACCCAGCAGTTGGCGACCTGCTGAGGGTTGGGTTCGGGGTTGAGTTTAAGTTTAATCACACTGACAGTTTTTAGAAGATCTTACCTTTCAAATGAATGCTTACACTTTCATTTCCACATTACAGTGTGGCGAGGCATGGTTTGTCAATTAGCTCATCATGCCTCCCCTATTAAACGTGCCGGGACCTAAGGAGTGTTGTTGTTGTAGTATAGTGGATCGCAGGTGAAAAGCTACAGCCGTGAGTTGTAAATACGACAACCTGGAATTAATAAAGGGTGTTAAAGTGCAGTATGTGGTTGGATCTGTCATTCCCGTTACAGTTTTCCTTTAAAACATCCAAAAGGTAAGCTTTTAAACAGGAAAAATTCCATGACTGTTATCTCAACCCAAACCTATAACTGTAGATGGATCACAGGTGAACTGATAGTTGTTAGGAGGTTAACATCAGGAGCCCCACTGCAAAAATTTTAGCTGCAAATGAATTGAATATATGAATAACTGACCAGCTGCCTCACCAGCTAGTCTTCCATACCACGATTGGACTCCAACTCTCTGATCTTGGATGCATTTTACAATCGATGTCTTTGTCTGTCATTTGGGCTCTCTGAGCTCTCTGAGCCCAAATGAACCAGTTCCAGCCAGAGTGCTAGAACCTCACAATAAAGCAAGACAGGACAGGAGGCTCACTGGAGAAGCAGCTGAATGTTAAAGAGTATGGACAAAAGAAGGAAGCCACGTACACGTTATATACCCCTTTGGAGATATAACAGCTCCACTCTTTTAGAAAAGCTGTCTACAAGTTTTTGGAGTGTGTCTGTGGGAATTTTCGCTCTTCTCAAAGATGTTTGACAGGTCAGCCCCGGAACAACAACCCTACAGGATTCATGCTTCATATAGGATTCAATGTTTTGTCCATATAGTGCATGAGGGATCACCCCAGTGCTGAATCCAGGAACTGGCAAACCATTCCAGGTCCCTTTTAGACTTTTTTCAGGTTCCCCGGGCAATGTGCCAGCTGTGGTATGAAAAAAGGGGGGATATGGGTGATATTTGTGGGTTAATTTTATGATGTTTGCAATTATTTTATTATGACAGTATATGTTTTCCGTTGTTGACTTATTATAAGTCTCTTTTGAAAAACTGAATTGGGAGTAACTACTGTCTATACTGGTGGGCGTTGCAGCTTTTGTTGACAGTCTTTTGTATCAGGTAATGGTGGTGAGGAAGCAACAGTGCCTGTACTACCAGACACCCAACAAAGACAGTGTGTATACTTTTAACAATTGGAGTACTTTTCTTAGTTTGACTTTTTTCTTCAGATTTGGCCAAACTGATCTGTCCTGTAAATGAGGTGCAGTAAAGGCCCTCCATTTGTGCTTTCACCACTCAGCCATACCCCACATGTACGATGAATTTTTCACCGGAGCAGTTGTCTCTTTATTGTGTTTTTAAGGTGCTTATTGTAAATCGCTGTGCTTTAAACCTTTAAAATCAACCTATCAGCGGAATTTGAAGAAACCATCCCTATGGCTTTATATGCCATAGGGACATATAAAGCCATAGGGACATATAAAGCCATACATCTAGTATGCTTTGTGTTGAAAAAGTACGACCAAGCTGCACGTTTGTGTAATACCAGTTTGCACCACACAATGTTGAAGTGTGCCAGTGTGAACTTTATTTCAATGAACTTTAAGTCATTATGAGCACATTCTTATTTACAATGGTGAAATGATAGGTAAAGAAAAGTACAAAATAGCAGCACACATCAGAAAATATTCTAGCACACCCACTAGAAAAATACTACCTTTAAATTAACTGCAAGATATCTTCTTTTTCAGGAGGTCCAAAGGAATGGAAAAGCAGGAATTCCTGCAGGAAGGTGGCCCAGCCTGCTGAGTCTAACGTGCCCACGCAGCAGTGGCAGCGGCAGTGGCAGTGAGCTTTCACTCTCCAGCGCTTGCAGTGAATATTCCAGTGGCTCCCACACTTGGGCAGAGGGACGTGGCTACTCAAAGCAGGTTGGTATCATTCACCTTCCATCCATCTTCTTTTTTGTTTGAAAAAAATGTAATTTGCAAAAGCTAATTATGAATGCTATTTCAGTAATTGCAAATATCTCTTTTAATACATAGTGTGCCTCAAGCCGAGACAAAAGGATGAGTACTGGTTCAGTATCCAGCAATCACTCCGCTGCTCTGGAGCACACAGACCTGGGATGGAAGGAAGGTCACATTTTGAAAGGCCTGAAACGTCTTCAAATGTCCAACTCCAAGGGGACTTCCTCCCTTCCATCTGTACCACACTGCAAAGACTGTATGACCTCAAACGAGGGTATATACTCACTTGGTGTCAAGTTTGCCCAGCGAGGGACTACAGCCAAGCAAGTAGCCCCTACAAGTAAACCTTTCAAAGCAGAAACAAGGATTTCCATTGTAGACTCTGATGATGCGGATGACGAATTGCCTAAAGTACCAAACAGCGAATCCAGTGACCTGCCAGCAAAAGAACTTCTAAGCTTGGACAAGTTGGAGGTCACTCAGGAATTTGAAGTAGATCCTGTGAAACTTTCAGGGAACTCTGGTCTGTTTCCTTCACCTGTCACAGACAACTTCTTATTTCTGGAGGGCCCCACAGTTAAACCTGGTGTGAGCCCAACTGATAGCCTTACACATCTGGAGGAAATGAAGATAGATTCACTAGAAAAACATAAAGGCGTAAAGTTGAGTGACAGAAACAATAACCAGGAAAGATCCACTGACCGTAAATCCAGGCTTGATTATGTCAAAGGACAACAGGGAAGAGCGTCCTCCAAACAAGTGGAAGTGGGAACAGGTGATGTTGGCTCATCAGTTCAACATACTGTACCAAGAGCTCTGTGCTGCATGAATGAAGCCAGGCAGCGCAGCTCCTCAATGGAAGTTCCTCATCGCAGAGACCCAATAAGTCAAGCCGGCGGTGACCACCAGGATTATTCCGCCTCAGAATCTCCTCAGAGGAAACCAAAACCTCAACTCTGTGACTCAGCAAGAAAGGCTTTTATTTTGCGGAGCAAGAGTGCAGATGGAGGACCAGAGCAACAAAAGCACACACATTCTCCTCTACATCAAAAGCTTATCAAGGGTCAAAGGCCCAAAGGACAGCCCAGCCCTAACCCTACAGGGAGCAGTGCCCCTAGCAAAAGGACAAATTTAAATAAAGCCCATGGTTCAACCAAGAGCACATTATCTAAAACTGAGAAAGATGAGGATAATTCAGCATCATCAAGTTCCAAGTCTCTTGAGAAGATGCAAAAGTGCTCACCTCTTGTTTCTCCCGTGAAACATTCAAAGATATTTAAGTCTACAGGGGTCAGTGATGGCTTAAAGAGTCCCACAAAATCACAAATAGCCAGACTTCAGTCAAGCAATGACTCTTCAGAAGATGGTATCTATGACAACTTACCATGCTCTCCACGAAAACAACGACGTCAGGACCATGACTGTGACTCAGAACTCAGATCCCTATCCCCGCCGCGACCCCCAGGTCGAACTACTTCTCTTCTTCTCAGACCTAGTAGTGACAGCTTTCCCAAAGATCAAACATCTCCAGGGCAGGCTCAAAGTTCAATGACTGGCCCAACCAAGTTGCATATGCATCAGGTTTCTTCAGTCGTACAACCTCAACAATCCAGTGCAATACTAGATGGTCAACATGCAGCCCCACAAATGGGTGCTGAAGGTAAAATGTACCACACCCATTCATCTATGATACCTCCTGTTGTAGTTCAAGAATCACAATCAGCTTCAGAATCTGTCCGGTTATCTACAGACAGAGCTACCATCAGCTATATTGAAAATGGCGTTCCCTCTGTATTGCCAAATCAGAGCGTCTTGCAAAGATCCCAACAGAGTGTCAGTGAGCCAAAACTCTCGGAAGTCTTACCACCAGCATATTCTAATGCATACTACCATCCACAGACTTCCTCTTCAAGAGCCGTAAAAAGGACTCTTCCTGTAAATGCCAAATCTCACGAGGCAATCGCTGGACAAGAAGCAAATACCTTCCTCATTTTCGGAAGGCAAAACAAGGACGATACGAACCCTTCTGGAAAAAGCATCCAGACCTTTCAGACTTTCACGTGTGACCCCCAGACAATACATGAATCCAGCACTCATGATAACACCCGCAGAAAGATTGAGACCCGGTGCAACTCGCTAGATTCTGAGCCTTCTGTCCAACCTGTTGTGTCAGACAGTGGTGTAATGCTAGACTGGGGATTTGACGAGGAAGGCTGGCTGTTCAAACGGTCTGTATCTGTTTCTACTAGACCTCCTCTTAAACCAGTGCTGGGCATGAATGGGGCCAAAGCTCGTAGTCAGAGCTTTGGTGCACGCTATATGGACAGACCAAGCTTCAACAGATCTGGAAAGGTCCGCACACAGATCAAAACACACTCAGGGAGCTCCTTGAACTCTCTTGGTGATGTCCTCCCAGGAAGTATGAGCTGCTCCAGTAGCTACCACTGTCCAATGAATCGATCCCTCTTAAACAACTTTTTGATTGAAGAGGGACTAGCAGTTCCTTTACATCTGGGGTCCTCCAGTGAAAGACTCCAAAGTCTCAAACTCCAGCGTGAGCAGGCTAGGCGACTTCAGATAGAGCAACAGTTTTCGAGCGCCTTCGGGGAGCCAGTTTCTGAAGAGCCTGAGAGACAAAGCACCATAACTACAATTGAAGAGAAAGTGATGCTCGGCATAGAGGAGAACTTGCACAAGTCTCAGGAACAAGAGCGAACCAGTGAGGTGAAGCAAAAATCTGGATCAAGCTTAGCAAGTTGGTTCGGCTTTCGTAAGAGTAAGCTTCCTGCTCCCAGCAAAAAGGTTGATCCACCAAAAGGAAAAGACGACAAGAGGGAGCAAAAGATCTCATCGCTTCTGGGCGGAAAGCAGACAAAGTCTGACAAGAAGAGAGACAGAAGAAAAAGTGATGGAAAAGACTGGTAAGAAAGCTGGTAAATCAGTGATAAAGGTCATGTTTTTCAGGTTTCCCACATGTCACAAAATCATAAAAATGGAAATTATCTTAGCTTTCCAATAAATCTGCTGTAGGTAACATGCATTTTCCCACCTCAATTGATAAGCATTTTTTGTTAACAAGCAGTGATCAGTGATAGAGAATGTGAGGCTTCATGTCGACAGCCATATACCTGCTTTGGTGTTTGTGATTGCACAGACTAGTCCACAGAGACTTTGCCCTTTAGGCAGACTTCAAAGAAATATAACAGGAATGGCTTATCTTGTCATAATGAAGAAAAAGCCCTGCCTTTCTCTTTCAGGCTGAAATATTTTTGTTCCTATAGTAGTTTAATAAGATATGGCTAAGATCATGTTTTAGCATCCATCTACAAAAAGTCTTCTTAAAAATATCTCTCAGTATTGTTTTTTCCCCCTTAATTTGTGTTGCCCTCACACTTTATTATTAATAACTGGAGTACAATTATTCTGAAATTCTAATGTTACTAAATTACCAGACTCTCTATGTCTGCACATTCTAAATACAATTTTAACTCATGTGCTGGAGTAACACACACACACACACACAAAATTAAGGAGGAGTGTGCAGCTCTCCGTACAGACTCACCAGCTGAATGCTGAATAAATTGTTATCACTACGATGGCCCTGAGGGGTCAAACACTCTCCAGCTTAACAAAAGCAAAAACACCAGCAAACAGAACACTGTAGTTTTCCTTGCTGGTGTTTTGTTAAGTTGCAGTGTGTATATAACAGATGTTTCATTTCAGCTGTCCACAGTAAAGATCTGACACTCAATAAAACAATGAGCTGCCACACATGTGCAGCAGGGAGTTGATGACCAACCTTGCTGAAAAGATATTAATCAATTCAAGCTTTGCAAATTAAGGACACCAAATCAAAACGAATGAAGTTGCTTTCCAATCATAAACAACAAGCTGCCACAATTTTCATTAAAACTGCCTGAGCTGGACGTTAGAAATATGTCTGTTGTTGTTGTTGAGGTTTACATCAATAAGGATGCTGAATAATATACAAAGTGAATCAAAATAGGTGTATTTTGCTTTATTTTGTATAGTAGTACATTAGTATTAAAAGAAGTATACGAAAAACCATTGTCACATTTTTTCACTTAAATTCAACCATATACACAAAAGCATTCATTTTGATCTTTAAATTGGTGCAGAGACCCCGTTTTGACTCTTCTCTGCTTAATAAACTAATTACTGTACTTTTGAGATCTTCACTGCCTCTCACAGTTTCATATATACAATTGATTCATAGCTTTCCTGATTCAGATGACACGGGTCATTTTTTATCAAATGGTCAGACACATTTATGAGCCTCCTTAGCCCTGAGACCTGTTCATACAGAGGCTCACAGCCAGGTTTCAATAGATAGCGGGGTCATTTATCAGCCGACTCACCCCGGGCATCGAGAGTCAATATCACAAGATTTCAGTGTGTGGTGGCGTGTTGACAGACTGTTTTCTTTCAGCTCTGTGGGGAGAAGAGAGTCTCACGATGCAGTGCGGGCATGCATCTCAATGCCCTGCCCGGGTATGTCCCTGAGTGAGATACAAGGACATGCTGACATCATCGGGGACCCGAAGGTAAATTAATCCTTAACTAATCCAAGCAGGCAGTGATTTTATTAGCATGAGATGCATCACAGCAGCAAGAACTGTACCTTTAATGTCCGGGAAAAAATGAAGAAATGGATGAGAGGTGAATTCTGAAATACTGATACAACATTCAGCTGTTGCTTCGGTTGCCGCTGAGGCACTAAACAGAAAACAGAAAAGATTCACAGCCACCAAAACGCTTCCTGCCTCTGGAAGCACACTCACATACTGATGCTGGGTCAGGATCCCTTCAGGTCACAATGTGACACAAAGGCACACAGCTCCCTCCTGATTGTGGGTTTTTCTATACAGGAACATTTGCTTTGAGCAACCAGTGTTGATGAGAACCCAGAGACAAAACTTCAGGTTTTATGTCATGGGGTGAGAAGATGTTGTTCAACATCATTTTGTTGGAATCCTTCTTTGCTTTATAAAAAAGTGTAAAAACCAAAAAAAGTCAGCACGAGGAGGGTGGAGGTATAGTGGTAGCATTAGTCTGATTAAGGAGCAAGTCATTTTCTGTGAGGACTTGGAGACTGTAATAGCTTTGGTTAAATACAATACAAGATCTTAACCCAAACACTGCTTCTAAATTTTTATTTTACTAACAATAGCTGTTTGAGTAGGATTTTGAAAATACACCCCTGTACAACATGTGCAGTAAGGTTTTCCAACCATTTTCTTTCTTTTTTAGTGTGACTGCAGTGACAATGACAGCAGAGCGCATTTGGCTGCAGTCTCTAGGCATCTGAGGAAATCTATAGGTCAGCCTTGCAGAATAAAAAAATAATGCTATAGGAGTGCCCAGTCAGTTAAAATACGACATCAGTATGCGCTGACCAAAAGCCAGATTTTGTTCAGTACTTGATTGTCAGCTGTTTTAATAAATGAGCTAGACTTCAGTTCAAATCCACAAACCATTCCTCCAAACTTTCTGGGAAGGACCCAAATGCAGGATGGTCCATCAAAAAATGAAACCTAAACACATAAAGAAGAAACATGAAGGAGAAACCGACAGGGAAACACTTTAGAAACTGAAACTTATACTAATAAAAAATAAATAAATCAATATTTGGTCTGACCACCGTTATTCTTCATCACAGTCTGAACTCTCTCAGGCAGATTTTTTGTCATTTCATTAAGTAGTCTTCAGGAATAGTTCTCCAGGCTTCTTGAACGACATTTAAAGCTCTTCTTTGGAAAGCCTGAAGAACGATTGCTGAAGACCAATTAAAAAAATTACAAGAAAAATATTTTTTAAGAAATAAGAGGCAGGTAAAACATGTGTACTGTACTTTCTTGTCACAAGTGCCCTGTGTAAGGGCTTGTTTTAGCCACATGCTGAGCTTGAATTAAGTTTCTTACTTTTATTTTGGATCAACTGACTGTTTTTAGGGAGCTTTCAGATAACGAGTCCAGGCTATAAGTAGCAGATGCATGGATTAGCTTTTCAGCTTCACTCTGAGACAGGACGCTTCTGATTTTGACAGCACTATGCAGATAAAAGAAAGCAACCTATTTGTTAAATGCACAAGCTGAAGGATGCATCCTGATCAAAAATGACACCAAGGTTACTCATCATGCTGCTGCAGACCAAAGTAATGCCATCCAGAGTCAGAGACCATGTTCTATTAGAAGGAGAAGATTACATGTCTTTAGTTTCACTCATTGAGTTGGTTCGTCTAACATGGTGTGAGCTCAGTGATTTCAGTGGAAACGTATGCAGTGTTTTCTAAAAGAAACATGCAATGAAAAATTGCTTAATGTACAAATGTATAAAGTTTTAATATCTTTGTTTTTATTTTTCTTCAAAAATACAAAGATGCAGATGATGAACAGAAGATCTGACGGTGAAAATGGATCCACGGTGAAGAGCCCGAACCAGGATGCAGTAATAGGTCAGACTTTTCTCTCCTCTGTTCTGTCACAGTCTCCTTAAATAGTTTTAGAAGCCTCTGACTCGGTACCAATGTAGCAATGTTAATGTGTCTTTCAAACAATGATAGCATTAAGGTTTCATCTGTGCTTACCGTTTTACAGTTTGCAGACAGAAGTGAAGACCAAATTTGACACACATGTGTAAGTCATGAACATGATAAATATGCCATGAGCAGTCAAGCAAACATGCAAAATGCTAAATTTTGTCAGTTTGTGCTTTTGCCGCCACCATATCTCTGTTCATGTTTTTTTTTTTTAAATCGGAGCAAATCATTCCACCGTGGCTTTACACCATGCAGACTTTGCTCTTTAACGGTAGGCTTAACCACTCATCTTCACGGACTCATGCACTAAAAATCTGCATGCCCAGGCTCATCAAATCAGGATAAACGTATTCACTCGAGCTTACTCATGGCCAGTTTTACTGTGAGTGGTGGATCCATGATGAATCTGCTTCAGCTGTTTTGATTCTGTGGACCAAACTGCTGCTGCAACCAAAGACAGCTCACTGCCCTGCAGAGGTGTGAAGCCATATGACGACCATAACGCATGGCTGACACACACTTTTGCTTTCATTCTCACACTGCCCAAAAAGTCTCCAGATAAAAGGAGAAGCTTCAAAACCAGCTCTTTATGAAAAAAAGATTAGCTTGAACCTTTTATTTTAGTCTTCACATTTAGTTTTTGTTTTTACATCTCAACACCACAAAGATTGGAGATTTTCCCCACCTATGTCCATATCTATCCTTTAATTTAACACCTGCCTGTTAGAGATTATTAATGAGACTTACACCTTGCAGCTTTACAGGTATTGTGCACATGCATGTCTGCTTAGTGTAACTCTGTAAGTATTTAAATTGAACTGAATTCAGTGGTCTTTATTGGGATGACTGGATAAAATATTGCCAAAATAATGCAACATTAGCATAATAATACACACCATTAAGATCATATAGAATTTGTTAGGAAGTAAAAGAACATGGGAGTAAGAAGCCTGTTCATTTGAGTCAGTGAGTGAGTTAAATACAGTTTGATTACATATGAAGTAAAAACACACACTGTAAAAAAAAAATTGTAATATAAAAGTATTTTACTGTGTATTTTACAGTTTTGTACTGTTCTTCTAGAATATCATTAAATTTACATAAAGAGACTGTGATTTCACATTTCAAATGTAAATTAACGTAAAATCACTGTAAATGTAATAAAACATAATTTCTTTGTTTTTTAAATGTATCTGTCTGTACATATGCATATTTAGTAGGGCAATCGTGGCTCAAGAGTTGGCAGTTCGCCTTGTAATCAGAAGGTTGCCGCTTCGAGCCCCGGCTCGGACACTCTCGGTCGTTGTGTCCTTGGGCAAGACACTTCACCTACCACCTAGTGGTGATGGCCAGAGGGGAATTATAAAGTGGAATTGTAAAGCGCTTTGAGGTTCTCATAAAGCGCCATATGAATGCAATCCATTATTATTTAAACCAACTGTTAGCTGTATGTTTCTATACATTTAAGTATTATTATTCATTCATTCAGTTTATAGGTAATTTCATTGTTTATTCTCATTAAATTGTTCCTAATTTAATGTTTAAAAGCACTTGAAAAAGGCAAAATCCCATGTAAAATTAGGGCAACAAAGTGTATTTTCATTACTGAAAATAACCGTATTTTCATGGGAAAGTTATTTTCTGTTATTTTCTGGTATTATTTTGGTGCCCCAGCTGCTGGAATATTACTGTTTTTTTAGGATTTTGTTTTTACATTGTGCATTTGTGAGCAGCATAGACGGCAAGTTTGAGCTGAAAACTAATTATTAAGGTTATTATTGTCCCGTGGGACTTTTTTCCCCCTCTGAAATACACCTCTGCACTGTTTAATGTTCCAACACACACACACACACACGCTCGCCCCACCATTTAGTCCAACAATCTCCCTCCAACTGATAGCTGAAAGTTGGTATGCTTGCCATAATAAGATGGGGTGCAGATGTAATTTTCTCATGCAGAGGGCTGCATGGGACTGAAATTTCAATCTTAGTTTAATAATGTTCAAATTTGGGCACACGTGTGGGAGAACGCTCCCTGTAGTGGATGTTTCAGTCTTTGATTCAAACTGGAATATCTCAGCAGCTGCTGGATGGGACGGCAGTGGATTTCATGCATCTGTATACAGTGTACAGATGGATCCTGGTGACTTGGTCAGTCTATACCTTTAGGAGCATACTCAGGCAAACTCTGGTAACTGGCATGTGAGAAAACAAGAAAGATCTGCAGTACATCCATTTTGCAGTTCACCTAACATGCATGCCTTTGGACAGTGGGAGGAACTGGTAGTATCTGAAGGAAACTCATTTAGGCACAAGAAAAACATGCAAATTCCACATACAGAAGATCCCAACAGATCTGGATGTTTCGGTGTAGGCGTAGACGTTTAGTTTGCTTCTTGAACTGCAATTACATTTTTATAATCTGTTATTTTTTTATGAAGCAAGGCCACAGCTGCAAACATGGGTTCATATGGGCAAATCAAACTAATCTCTCTCGTCCCTTTTTCCTGTTATCTGCTGGTTAAAAATTGAAAAATTCTGCATTTTGACCAATTTGGTCCTTAAAGTTCTGGACTGACTGTCCCACTGGATCTGTTCTAATTACCCTTTTGAAAACAAATGCACAGACACATTAGGCTGGAGTGGGTTTTTTTACCTGTGTGATTTAATACCAGAGAATCAAGAACATACCAAAAACACTCATGTTCTGTGCTAGGCTTGGATTGCTGCTCAGTAATAATTCGGTGTAGATGAAATCTCTCACAAAGCAAGTTTAAAAAGCATTTAAGCCTGATGCTTACTAACGAGGTGAAACTAAAGGTGTCAATTTATTTAAAAGCAGGCGAGTGGGAAAGAGATAACAGACGATGAGTAAAACTTTATTTGGCTCTTTCTGCCTTGTGGTCACTCACTAAATTAGAAATAGCGGCTTATTAAACTTTCCACATCACTCCAGTGGAGGACCGGTGACAGACCGTACTGAAATTTCATTGGCCAGAGTGACACCATCGGCGAGGCACTGCAAATATCAAGCATGTTTGATACGGACGAACGCTTGCCCTCGGGGGTTAATCACCTCGTTAAAATTTCAGCGCTGCACCAGCTAAGCACGATCAGCCAAACTACTACTGAGTGAATTAAGTTTGCCTTCAGCTGTGAGGTGAATTATACCACCCAGACTCCAAAATGCTGGGCCTGATGCAGACTCGACAGAGCAGCTTTCAACTTGATGCATTAAAGCGAAGAGGCACAAAACAAAAATACCACAATTAAATTCTCATTTTCAGTCTCATACTTTACTGAGAAACTTTCTGGCTGTGCATTGAAGCCACTAGAGTTTATCTTAGCCACTCCTCATCAAACTGAAGTCTTATTTTAAAATCCAGCTGAGATAAAAACATGTTTTTATTACCCCCTTGTCATGGTCCAACTCATGAGCCATGAAAAGCAATGGCAGAGACACAGTTTAATGCAAATTTGTTAACTAAAAAGAGGCAAAAACTACAATTTTATTAGGTGTGTAAGTCGTCAGGAGTGCTTGAATGTTAACTGTAGGGTGGAGTTTTGTATAAAACCTCAAATAAAAGGTGCACGGTGAATGGAGAGGAAATATTGTGACAGCCAGCTCATAAATGTGCTACAGAGACCAGCCAGGTGCTCCCAGCTGCACTGATTACCAGGAGCCTGCAAGGCAAAACAAAGGGACAAACAAGGGAATGCATAATGCAGGACAGGTTGCTGCAGCTGGGGCGTCACACGCCTGTAAAATTACATGTCTTAAAAGTTTTAAAGTTGTTTGCATGATGGAAATGGACTGGTATTTATTTGTCAGGGTGCGCTCGCGAAGCATGCAGCTTCATAGTCACATCCACCTTCAAATCACCAAGCTCAAGTATTCATAACGGGCAACATCACGGTGGCTACGTCCTTCTTTTATATAGTCCATGTGTTTATCACCAACCAAAGTGCTCATATAACCAAACTAGTGAAACGTGCCACTGACCCGATATGGATAGTCATATGCACAGCTAATATCTGGACAGCATGCGGCGAAACTTTGAATTGTTCGATCCACTATGATATGATTCGTTTGGTTGTTGTCAGGATCTCTGCGGCAGGAGCGGGGCATCCATCATCTTTGCCATAGATTTGCAGCATTCATGGAGTGCCGTATCTGCTCCTTACATAATATCTCCCTATATAACTTACTAAACTATATCATAACGAGTGTGCTGCTCGTTCTGCAGGTAATCATTATTGCCTAATAACAATAGCACCAATAATAATCTCATTTTATAAACCAAAGATGCAAGGCTGGTCATGTAAAAAGGTGCAGGTTTATCAGCCAAGAGACCCTGTTTCATGCCCTGTTTGACTCTCTATTAGCCCTTTTAGTCCTGACTTGGGTCAGCTCGGCACAACTCCATTAAGTCCATTAGGTTTTCGATT
This sequence comes from Mchenga conophoros, assembly GCF_057382185.1. Classification (NCBI taxonomy): domain Eukaryota; kingdom Metazoa; phylum Chordata; class Actinopteri; order Cichliformes; family Cichlidae; genus Mchenga; species Mchenga conophoros. The sequence continues at coordinate 32,860,099 of NC_140541.1, forward strand.
AGGTCATAGTACCTGGCACAAAGATCCAAGCAAATCCAAAAATGTGATGTCAACAGACTGCATGCCACAAATTGGCTAACCTGTGGCGTCACCTGATGAGTCATAAGACTTTCTCCTTCACGAAAATCAAAACCGCCCTTTTTGACACTCGGCAACGAGGAAAATAGCTGTACAGAGTCTCGTGAAAAGTCACACACCGAGAGGCAGGTATAACATCACCTTGGCATCCACAACATTTGTGTCGGATACAAATGATGTCATGGGATGTTTGGCTACGTTGTTATAACGAACGTGGAAGTGAGCTCATGTTTGAGGCCACTTCCATTCCCACTCAACAATTAGAGAAAAGTTTAGAAAAAAAAAAGGTTTATATTTGTGATTTCAGAGTATTGGGAGGCTGGGCATACAGAAGTGAGTGATGGCAAAGGAAAAGGCTTTGTATGTAAGGCTGGATGCTAAGGAAGGTGTTGATTGGCTAGGCAGAGAGATCAAGCTGGAAAGAATGTGCAGCAGGTTAGGGTACAAACTCCTTTAACCTCTTAAACCCCAAGCCTAACTGATCTCCTGCCTTTTGCCCCCGTATCAGGGGGCGTTGGGGCTTAAGAGGTTAACCAGCTGCATTTGTCTTTAAGCACCATCCAAAGGACAAGATTACACATGAGTACATCAGAGGGATGACTCAGGCTAAGATGGTTTGGACACGAAGTTAGAGAGGCAAGCCTGAGATGGTTTGCAGAGAAGGAATAGCGGATGTACTGGAAAAAGGATGCTACATATGAAGCTGCCAGGCAGGAGGAAAAGGGGAAGCCTGTAGAGAAGATTCATGGATGTAGTGAAGCAGGACATGCAGACTGTTGGTGTGATAGAAGAAGATGCTGGGACAGGATGAGATGGAGGCAGATGATCCGCTGTAGCAACTCTAAAAGGAGCAAGACGACTGGATTTCCCCTTTCTGGTCTGTGTTTGAATTATTTTTCTGTGATGAGTTTCTCTTTTACATTCAAGTCAAGCTTGTCAGATTTTATTTTTGTTTTCAAGTTGATTTTCACTAACAAGATGCCCTTTACTGAGAGGTGTAAATTGCTGCCCAGCCTTTTGACCTATTAAGATGTGAACATCAATACCTTAAATCAGGGATGTCAAACTCATATTACATCATGGGCCACATAAAGCCCACATTGACCTTAAGTCAAACCAGAGAACCAGAGAAAATGCCCCTTCTGTCAGTATGGAGAAATTTAACTATGCATTCGATCTCAATAAACATAAGAAAAAGAACTGCAATTTCAACAGTATTGAACAGTCTCAGTTTTTCAATGTGATAACGAAATGCTGCTGATAAAGACAATGAAGTGAAAGCAATCTGCAATCTATTTAAAAACAGAAGTTTTTGTTAATTCACAGTAAAACTAAAACAAATAAAATAACATTTTTGTTTTTATTTTGATCCTATGGTAAAAAAAAACATAAAAAACAAAAACAAACAGTTTCTATAAACAATAGTAAATAAAGACTTTTCTGTCATTTAGTTGTTTATCTATTGCTTAATTATTTTAATGCAGTATGAATGGCTGTTGGGTGGTCTTCATCAGTAGGAAAGGCTGTAAAACCTATGAAGAGATTTTGACAATTTGATTGTTGTTTGACACCACTGCCTTAAACTTATCGAACACATACCCTTAAAGATGACCTATTGTGCTTTTTCAATATTTTATGTCATATATAAACTATTCATATTAAACATGGCCAGTGTTTCAAATAATGAAGTCAGTTTTTGTGCAAATAATCCCTGTGAGCCAGAAACTTATATTTTAGACTCCATTAAATGCTCCAATTCTGGCAGGTTTTTTTCTGTTCTTGGCTCTGTATGATGTCACAGAGAATAAGAAGATATCCCTAATATTGTAATCAGGACCCACATTAGTCCAAACCAACTACTAAAATAATTTGTCAAGTGACAGCCAATCAGTTTGCTTAAAAGGGGAGGAGCTAAAATGGTTGGCTTTGAAGTATGAAGTCGGGAACTTCTATAGTGAGTAAAGGATTATTTTGAACTGTAAATCATGCAAAGCTACTGCAGTAGAGTCAAAAAATGAAAATACAGAGCTGGAAAAAGCACAGTAGGGACACTTTAAGTGAAACTTTTCTGCTTAAACAGAAACCATGTCATATTATTTTTATGTGTATGCTATATAATTTTTAAATACTAAGTACTGCACTGTTATCTTGTGACATTAAGCAGCTATTGATTGTTCTCAATACAGCTGAGGCTTGTTGTAAGCAATCAATTCTCAGCCTCTGTGATCCTGCCTTTCTAAAGAAGACTTCCAACCTAAGACCAGACTAATCAATAACATTTCTGTCCTACTTCTCCACAGTTCAATTATTTGTTCTTGTTTGTTGCTGCATGAGTACAAGTTGGCTGATTTAAACATAGCTACTTAAAGCTATTATTTAATATGAGGAAGCTGCAGTGGATGACTGTAATCGATGTTAATGTTTTCCAGCTGAGGCTGTAACTTTAAAGAATTGCAATCTACCGGTACTGAGGTGTTTCCAGAGCTTCTAGTTAAAATGTAACTTAATGTTTTTCAGCATTATTGATAATGGTTTTACCATTCCCCTTTCCACATTTGTCTATTTTCAAACATAGCATAACTTTTAATGTGATCATTTTAAGTTCTCAATTAATCGGGGCACAACAGCTTAAAATCAGAATTAGAAAAAAATGAAGAAAAACAGGCTTGAAGAAACCCAGAGGAGCACTCAAAAGTCTCATGCGTGCACATCTTAATTAATAAAGGGGGCACAGCTGTTGCCTCAGCTCCACAGTGTGATTGCCTACAGGCTTCATGCTTCAGGCTACATATTAAAACATGAGTCTGCATGACAACAGCTTGAAGAAATATTTTCTTATTTCAATGATGTGCATGCTAGATGAGTGACTGGAGTGATTCATGTTGTTTTTGGTTTCCTATGATTTACAAAAATGGTTCTCTGATGCAAATGTGGCTGAACAGTGATGCAAAAGCTAAAAAGTCCAGTGCAATTTCTGCATATATTAGTCTTAAATGAGTTAGGCATTTTGTTGTTAATGCACTGAATGTTGTATGAACCTTGTATAACAACTGAGAGACCAGTAAATACCTGAATATCTGTATAGTTAGTTTTAAAAAATTACTTGTGAGTTAAGTTGTGTAGCTAAGTTACAGCCTCCTGGAAAATTGCCATCATTCTGGCTATTACTGTATAACACAAATGTTATAAATCTTTACTTCATTCTATTACATAATTTACTGATGGATTAAAAACAACACTGACCTTACATGCAAGTAAGTATCATGGATTAGGTTAGCTGATGAAGTTATTTGCCAAGTCATCCACTTAACGTTTCCACTCAGATTCTGTGAGCAGTAACGTTAGCAAGCAAGATGTGGTTAGCCATCTAGCCATAGCATCTAACATAAGTAATTGGATGACTTAGCTGACCACTTTAAGACAACAGTTTGCTGTGTGACATAGCTAGCAATTCATCTGTGTTAGCAGAAATACTAGTGTTAACTAATATTAACTGCCTTTCTCATTAAGAGGAAAGACAACTTAGCATTACATTTAATGGTAAACATCCTCCATGATCTAATATCATGTTCATGATACTGTACTTTTCCCAGATGGTCAAATCCTTATTTGGCCAGGTAGCTAATTTTATCTTATCTCAAACGTGGGTATTTCCTTGTCTCAAGGGGCCACATGAGAAACTGGTACTGTTGTTCACTGTTGTGAATAAGCTTATAAAGAGATAGCATTATTACTGAGTTTAACTGAGTTCAGCTTATTGGTGTGGCCCTTCACAACAGTCCCAGTTTCTCATGTGGCCACTTGGGTAAAGTAATTGCCCACCCTTTGCTTATCAGCTAATCCAAACAGATTCCTTGATAGCTTGATTTAGTAGCTATCTAGCTAAACTTAGCTTACTTTCTTACTACTGTTACTAGCAAATTTCTACTTGAAGCAACACCAGTATTTATTTTTTAATTTATATTCTGAGTTTGTCTTTGCTGTGCTGGAAGTTGGTGCTTTGATGATTTTACTGATTAGTGTACTACATTTATAAGCTAATATTAGCTAATGCTGCTTACCAAAGCATTACATCCTTTGAATATTTGTGGAAAAGGGCTCATTTTTCAAGTTACTTTATATTTTCAACAAAAAGTGCTTAATACATTTAAGAATTAACCTTACACCCGTTTAAATAATGCATACAACAGAACCATTTTTATTTAAGATTTCAAATATTTTGTTAATTAAATATCCCCAGCAGCGTGCATTTGTATTTCATGTCACATGCCATTGTGTGCATTTCATATTCACCATGTGACCAGTGCATGCTAACAGTCAGAGCCATCAAACAATATCTGTAAAATGAAAGCAGTGGTTCAAGTGGACCCGATTTGGCTGAGTCATTTTCTGCTGGAGAGCAAAGAAACCATTACCCTGCCTCACACTTATATAATTAGATTGGACTGCTTTTTGACTTGGCTTTTAAGGCTTTTGAAAGTTAGACCGTGAAAGAGAGGAAGGAAAAGACTAACCATGTGTTGCAAATGACCAGAACACAAGGATCGAGCTGCTTAAAACAGGCAAACAGTCAAGATATGTGGTAGGAATAACAAGGAGGCACGAGAGAATCAGTTATGATACTACAGAGAAGATCCATTATTATTGATTGATAAAGCTGCCCTCACTGTAACAGCTCCTGGAGACACAAAGTCAGCTAGAGTACCAGATAAATGATTAACAATAGGCCTGTTAGTATCTATATTCATGTACCGTACATATTTATTTTAAAGGTTACTTTAATGCCACTTCAACCATGGTCACCCCTCTGTCTCATTCCTGATGTTCTCCCTTTTATTCCCTCCACCCTGAACCACTTCAGCTGTTCTCCTTGTGCCGCAGGCTCCGGCTGCAAGATGCGAACGTTGGACAGTGGAATCGGGACCATCCCCCTTCCTGAATCCTGTTCCTTCTTCTCCTCCATCCTGCACCTCCTCCCCAAATCCTCATCAACCCCAGAGCAATCCCTCAGTCCTCCCAGTGTCCTTGGCTCCTCCAGCGAGGACGCATCTCCTTCCCCGTTACCCCGGTGGAGAATTCCCTCCAGCTATAAGGACGGCAGCCATGCAGGGGTGCCAAACTCTCTGTCCGATTCCTCCATGACCCATATCCAGTCAGTGCCTTTCCCCACTGTGGCCTTCCTCCAGCCCATCCAAACCCCGTCTGAACCCATTATGACCTCTGCCAGTGTGTGTGAAGCCCAGAGCAGGCTACCCAGAGCACCACAAGGTACGGTAAAATGACCAAAGGTACAGCTTTGAACTTTGGACTGCAGGAATAAAGCTTATAGTAATGATGGAAACTTTTATGCTCTCTTACTTAATCTTTCTTACTTGTAGCGTTGCTGGTATAATGTTCCGAGTTTGATCTATGTAACAAACACTTATCTTATACTTGATGTAACATCCACCAGATCACCAGCAATCCATTTAGAGTGGGTTTTGGCTAACATTTGGCTTTTTCTGTGGAAATTCCACCTGTTTGGAAGTGCCCAAATCCAAATGGAAAATCTTTTATCTGGAAAACTGCAAATTCCAAAATTTATGAGAGTAAAATATTGTCTAGTAATTTCTCTGTTTAGCATGTGGCTAAAATAAAACCCAACCATCACCCCAGACAGGTCACTGGTGACACAGTGAATGTAAAGAGGTTAACTCCTCTAAGGTATACGTCATCATTAGTTATGACGCAAACCCCTTTAGATGTGTCTATGTTGGAAGTGATTCACTCATGTCTCATCGCTTGGAAACTGTCAGTTGGTCACGATCAGATATTCAAGGCCACAGTTGCCTAGGTAACAATCTATCGTATTTACTACCAGGTCATATGTAAGCAGTATCCTGAGATATCATTGGTAGCCATTCAGTTTCTCAACTAGAAGGTGTGAAAACTTTACCTTAGGTCCCGCCCACTTCGTGTCACCAGATTTTTTAACATCACCAAACATCATCAACTTTCTTTGGTCTGATCACCATGTTGATCTCTTTCACTCTGCGGATGCAGCGTAATCATAAGTCTCTGTTTTATAACAGAGTAAAAAGGAATTTTTTTGAAAGACATGAAAAAAGTTTGATGGATGTTACAGTTTTTTTTTTTTTTACTCCTGACATTTTTTAAATGATAAAAATGACATATTATGATAGAATACGTTTAGGGTTAGGGTTTGAGTCTTCACCAATGACGACTCAGACCTCAGAGGGTTAACCCTGTGTCTTGGCAACAAATACAATGGCTTTCTTTTTTTTATTTAAAAGTTTCTGATATGTCTCAGTTGTGGTTTGTTTGTTTTTCTGTGTCCTGATGGTCAAGACTTTTTGGACACAAATCTACTGTCTTGATATCTTATGGTTAGTGGTTGAGACTTCTTATCTGTGAGGACATGGATCTAAAAGGGATGCATTTCCATCGTGTTAGCACACAAGCGGATTGGGATATAGGAAATTTAGAGGACAGGTGAGGACCTTGGACTATTTGTGGGTATCCTCAACCTGTTCCTCAGCAGTATTTTTGTTGTCATTTGGCAAATCATCATCCTTAAATCAATTCCTGTCACCAGGGAGTGCCCCTTGTTTTTTTAAGGTTCCTGCACCAGATCAAAGATTTCTAAGACATTAGTAAATAAAACCAAATGCTATGAAATTAAGGCAGAATAACAACAAAATAATTTGGTAAAAATTAGGTACTTATTCAATTGTCCAAAATGAAATAAAAATTCATTTTAATGGGTGGTACAATATAATCCAGGTGAATCCCAGGACCTAAGACTTTCCAGTAGAACACTTCTTCATATCAGTGTTATTCACTTCACCTGTCAGTGGCTTTAATGTTGGTCTAAGTAGGCACTGTGATTTAAAAAGATGATCTTGCTTTTTAAAGCCTCTTAAAGAACAGGCTTTATTCTTGACATTTACTGCTCATTTCCTTTACAAAAGACATATCCAGAGAAAATCTTGCTGAAGGGAATTCATTATTCATGTATCTATTGAGCACTTAGCACATAAGGAAATTTCCTGAAGATCCACTCACATTTATCCACATGTTCTCTGCGTTATTCAAGGTTACCGGGGAAATTGAAGATTCAAAGTTCAATATTTACCTTTATATAAAAGATTGCTGGAAGCGATCACGGTGTCGTTACAACAAGCGGAGCCTTTATCATGGTACTGAGAGCATATTGCACACATGGCCTGCTCAGTATGCTAATGACACGGCATGTAGAAAAAGGAAAAACAAAGAAGCAGGTTTACATTTTGAGGCGGTAACTTTTAATCAAACGAGAGCTTAAATGAGAACTTTTGATGGCTGACTTTATAAATTAACAAGTTACTTATATAAGCTAATATTAATTACAGCTCATTCATCATTTTGAAGTGCTATCTTTGGCAGGGTTATTAAGATTTTCAGCTGAAATTAAAAGCACTTTTTTTCCCTTTTCTTTCCATGGTGAACTCTACCATTCCCTTACTGGTTTAGCCAGTTTTTCAACCAGTCAGCACTTTACCTAACACCACACGCTGTTGGCATTTTTGCATAGCCAAAGACCTACATAAGCAGACACCAAAGGGATACCATAAATACCACATCACACTATAGTTCACAACTCATTTGTTCCTTTTTTATTTTCCTTGTTTCCCCCCAATCCCCTTTTACTTTTGTTTTTACTTGCTGATTACGTTTAGATGCTCAAAAATCTTTTTTTTATAGTTTATAAATCAAATATGATTTGAGTTAAATACATTTATTCCTAACAGTAACCCCTTTATGGTGAGAAATTGGTTGTAGCGGAGAAACCAATCAGGGAGAGAGGCTGATGCAAAATTAACACAGGAAACAAAAGAAACAAACGTTTTAATTAAAAACAGGAAGTAATCAAAGGAGATTGATAGGGACATGAATAATAACAAGTACCCAAGGAAACTTACTGATAATGGAGGCTAGAAGACCTACACTAAACATCAAGATAAAGTCAGGGAAACACAGGAGGACAAAGACAGAAAGATGTGACAGAGGGATGAACAGAAGGGAAAACACTGAGGGAATCTTAATAGAAACAAAGACAAAAGACCAGGAACCAAAACATAGGATGCAAAACTGAAACTAATCATTAGAACAACCACTGGAAATAAAGCTTGTGATCTACTAGATTGTTGAAATCAATGCAGGAAACCAGAAATCTGCCAAACACAGAAGTCAAACCTTTAAAACAGTTGTAGTAAGAATAAAAATATTTACCTGGAATTCCAAACCACAAAATAACAAAAATCCAAGGACTGTGACAGGTCCTCTTTCATAGGGTCCATATTTAAACGTTGGAGGACTTAAAGTAAGTCCCAGATTTGTCACCAGGACAAACCTCCTTATCAGGGAGCAATGGGTTTTGGACTTTGTCTCTTTATTATTCAGACACCAAGTCAGTATTTGATGCCCTGAGACTGAGGATATGTTAAACCTGCATTCTTGATAAGCAAACAGTTGAGAACCTCCTTTTCCTCATATTTCTTAAGAAAAACTGTTTAATTTTAATACAAAGAGCTTATGAATTGGATCAAAATGAAGGACCATCTTTTAAGATAGACAAATTTTAGATATGCTGACTATGAGAGAAAAATTAAAAGCAGGTGAAGGATGAGGGAGAAACAATAACTTTTTTAAAGGACTCATAGTTTAATTAGTTTGTATAGATAAAAAATGCCTCAGATCGCTTAACATATGGACCATTTAGCTTGGTTAGACATTGTCCAGAGGAGCAAATAAGTGAACAGTTAATGTCTCTGACTGTTTTTAGGTGAAATGCATATTTAAATGTTTGTCTACACAGGACATCCCACAGCCAGAACAGTTTTATTTAAGCATCCTAAACTGTCACTCCCTATCTGAAAAACATGTCTTCATTTGCATTATTTTTCACATGTGAGGTGGCTGTTTGAGCCAAACATTTACCGTCTTTCTGGATGTCAGCTGCAGCTCCTTTAGCGTTTCTTAGATCTGCTGCCACTTTGAATTCAGGATGATAATCGTGCTCTCTTTGAAGACGTCAGCCTGTCAGCGTCAAGCAGTTCTTCTAACTCCACATTTGAGTCTTGTTCTTGACATGAGTGAGAACATTGAGAAAACAATGTCTAAAATTAGTTTTATTTCATCCTTTCAGGTGGATTGGAACCAAAGAAGTTGACCTATATTAAATCGAAAACACGAGCCACTCCGAGCCAACAGAAAGAACAGACGAGACTTCAGCTGGCCAACTGTAAGACACCACATTTATTTAAGAGATAGTGTATAGTGAGGTCCATATATTTTGAACACTGGCAACTTTTATTTTAGTTATCCACAATAACAATCCAGTTATAGCTATGTGGTGTGATATGCCCTTAAAGTGCAGACTTGTATTTGAACAAATATGATTCTGGACTAAGTGTAATTGGGAGAGTGTGATCCAAACGACTGAAATATTTAACCGCAATATATAAATAATTTATAATATGACCTTTCTAATTAGTGATGGGATTTCCGGCTCTTTTTAGAGAACCGGCTCTTTCGGTTCGGCTCACTAAAAAGAGCCGGCTCTTTCGGCTCCGAACCGGCTCTTCAGGTTGTTTTGTTGCTTTAATTAATTTATTATTAACAATAATATAAAATTATGCACAAAAGGAATTACTAACGTAAAAACAAGTGGTTTTATTTATATATGTTTATATATAAATATATGCGGTGGCCCCTAGAGACAAAACACGTACAAACTCCAAAACACATTTCTAGCATGAACTGAACTTCCAAAGCAGAGCTACTAGATCACTTAAATTACACAATTGAAAGCATGTGTGTATTGTTTGTGTATTTATACACAGGCACTCATATATATATTCAAATAATTTTAAAAAAAAGTTCATTTACCTGTTATTACCACACACCAAATCCGGTCATTGGTACTTGCTGGCTTGTGTAGCCACAAGATAACAAAGGCTCAACACTGCGCCCAGCATCCTGGAGCACTTCTGTTGTTCTTTTGTACGTGTTTTGAGTTTTTATGTGCTTCTGAGTTTTTATATGCTTCTGAGTTTTTACGTGCTTCGGAGTTTGTACGTGTTTTTACGTGTTTTGGAGTTTTTACGTGTTTTGGAGTTTGTACGTGTTTTTACGTGTTTTGGAGTTTGTACATGCTTCAGAGTTCGTACGTGATTTGAAGTTTGTATGTGCTTTGTCTCTAGGGGCCACCGTAAATATACTTTTATTTATTCACTCCACATAAAATGTAATAAATAAATCATCTAATACAAAAATCAACTATTCACATTTCAAGTTTTAACTATTTACATTTTCAGCTTTTTCCTTTCACAAATTTAAAGTGAAAAGAACACAAAACACTGCAAACCACAACACAATTAAATATAAATTATAATATGAAAACTAAAAGAACATGCATATTCTCTGTCATATGGACCTGCATGAATAAACTTTCTCAATCCTTTATCATCTGCAACCGAAAATAGTTGTGGATGATTACTATACCTTTCTAATGTTGTTGTCCCTGCCTCTCTTTCTCTCTCTCTGGCTCTGTTCCTGTGCTACTGAGTGTAACTACCGCCCCTCCCCCCTCTGCCCAGCGTAAAGCACAAGGCTCGCGTGCAGAGTGAAGCGGAAAAAAAGTGCGAGAGAGAGGCTGAGAGAAAGAAAAAAAAAAAAAAACCACGTGACGGCTCGCGATAAGGAGCCGGCTCGCGTCGTTCACGTCAAAGAGCCGGCTCTAAGAGCCATTTCGTTCGCGAACGACCCATCACTATTTCTAATGTCGAGGCTGGTAAACCTAACTCCTGGAGAATTTTCTTCACTCAGCTAAATGTTGCGAAAAGAGTTTTTCTTTAGAAAAAGAGAGAAATCTTTGTTGTATGATTCACGGAAACAATGCTTCCCAACACACTTGGAATAATCTCTGGACCTTTTACTAGTTTAGTTTATGAAGAAATATGAAAGAAATCTCTAATGCTGGTCCATTAAACAACATTTAACTCATTCACTGCCAGCCATTTTCAAATCAGGTAACTCCCCACTGCCAGGGTTTTTGAGCATTTTTACTCATTTTTGAAGAGCCACAGAAAACTGTGTGTTATGATCATATAAACGCTGAACCTACCAAAATGAAGAACAGACTCTCTTCTTTCATCCAAAAAAAAAGCTTGTTTCTACCATTTTCCATTCTTTAGTAATCAGCTGTAGAAGAGAGGTGGGTTCCACCAAAAATGCCTGTTTTGACCAAAAAAAGGGAGAAAACGAGCTTTTTGTGAAAAATACATTTCAAGCAGAAAAGTGCCTTTGACACTAATATTTCTTGCTTTGTGACGAGGTTGTATTCTAGCCCCTCCCATTGAAAAACGTAATTGACGTCTATAGACGTCAATGGCAGTGAATGAGTTAAGTTAACTGAACAGGCATATTTGGACAACTTGCATGAAAATATGTGACTGTGTCAAGCTTTGCTGCGTGGTGGGCAGGATGTAGGACCCAAATGCAGGAAGTAATGGGAAGTAAACTCAAAGAGGCAGCTTTATTTTGACTGTAAACTGTAAACTAGAAACTGGGACCAAAAACTCCAACTGTAAACTAGGAAACGGCTAAGAACACAGAGGGAAAAACACAGCATAGTGAGGATGCAATGCAACAAAGGGCAAAGGAAAACACAGGGCTTAAATGCACAGGCAAGACGACGAGAGGACCAGAAATCGCGAGACAAAGAAAGTGACATTAGGCAAGGACTATCAAAATAAAACAGGAAGCATGACATCACATAGACGCAGACTTGACATGGAAACAGACAGTCTCTGGAACAGAGGGAATACTAAAGCACTAGACTTGGGACACAGGGAAAACATGGGAACAGAGACTAACCACAGGCTGAGATAAACACTAAGGGAGAGAGGACTACGATCCCTGAAAACTAAAGAAACCCAAAAACATGAACCTCAGTAATCAAAGAATATAATTCCATAAGTTGAAACACAAATACCGTGACAGACAGTATGTGCAGTTTAGACAGTCTGCACTTAAAGCTCATGGCTGAAAGTCATATAACTGAAGCTTTAATATGTTTTTGCACACAGCTAGAATAACACATTTAAGTCAGTATCTAAAAATATATGAATTTTTAACTGTATGCATATTTTACATGATACACAGTTTATTTTTATTTTCAGATTACCACCACCGAAATCCAGTGAACCAAATAATTCATCTGTAAAACATGCACTGAACCATTAAAACACATGGCTTTTATGTGTAATGAACTTTGATCTGTAGCCTTGGAAAATGCAAAATTATGAACCCTCCAACTGCCGGGGTCACAAGGACTTTTAAGGACTAAAAACAGTGTCAGAGTTTGTTCTAAGTACTGAAAATTACATACTATTAAGTTGATTTTAACCCACTGAAAAGGTTTACTGGCAAGTTTCATTAAAGTTTCATACTTTTTCAGTTTTTATCTACCAAAATAAATGTGAACTCTTCTTTCGGGAGACTCGTCAGACTCGTTCAAATGCTGCCTTTAAAACCTGTCACTGGAGCTGGCAGTTATAAAGACAGACCAAGATTCAGTAATTTCACTTTTTCACACTGCACAAAAAAAAGACTAATAACTTTTTCTTTCAAACTACACTTTGCTTTCAAGCCCATTTTCATCCCCACTGAGCAGAAAGCACGCTTAATGGTAGCAACTGAACACATGACTAACACAAGTTTGCCAAACATCATTTGCATCTTTCTACACTACATTAACGCTGGCATTTACAACGGTTGTGTGTGTAGTAGTAGGTCGTGAGATGTGCCTGTGGGTTAAAAAATAGCCACAGGTTATGAGCAATCACAGCAAGATGCACATAAAGATTCATGAATACCTTTTTATTTATAGAAACACACTCATCGAAGTGTTTCACACTCCTCAGCAGCCCATTTCCAATATCTTTATGCAGCGATTACAGAGAAAAGGTTGAAAAATAACAGGAAAAACCAAAACAAGTCCAGAACAGTTTCTCAGTCCTCTTTAGTAATTATTCTGCAAGTATCTGGAAGTCTGCTGGAGGGATTAAGACCATTCTTTTAAAAGATGTTTCCTCATGTGTTGCCAGTAAAATTCCTCATTAGTGTTTGGCTGTGTTAGGATCTAGTGACTATGAAGGCCATAAATGCTATTCACATCTTTTTCATCCTCATCAAATCATTCAACAAGCCCGTGTGCCATTTTGATGGGGGATCTGATGACCAGGTGCACCACTTTATGTAAGGCCCCATAGTGTGTTAGGCCCTTGTCGCCTTCGTCACACAAACTGAGACAATGACCCACATTGTGGTGTTGGTTCAAAAATTCATAAGTTAACACTGCAGGAGTGTCACTTTTATCCAGTGACTGTGAGAAAAGCAGTGAAGGCTTTCATGATATGTCAATAATTCCAAAGAAAGCAGGTGGAAGTAAAATAACTTGTTTGGAAAGCCAACAAAAAAGTTGAAATTTAGCTGAGTTATGGCAGAAAAGGCACATGTCCTCCAGCTGTTATCATGATAGCAGACAAAAAATAGCTTTGCTATCATGTCACAGGTATTGCTGGGCAATGAAACAGTCCAGTTCAGTAGATTTATTTGGCACATGTGGCTGCCTTAACAAGTGGACCTGAACTATGATGGCATCACATTGTAAGGGTCAGGGATTCAGGTTTTTCCTATTGATTTTTCACCCACCTTTATATTCCTTGAATCAGACTAGTTATCAGTTTTGTTTCAGACTATGTGTGGAACACGTCAGGAACACTCATCAACATGCAGTGACGGATGTTGCTGTTTTATCTTTGCCCAATGGGATCAGATCACAGTTGTCCTATTTCAATTTAAACCACATTTTATCCCAGATACATCTTATGTTACCATAATTTAAGGTGCTTAGGAATCAGTGACAAGACCTGCTGACATTTTTTTTTTGTGTGAAATTAATTCTCTGTATGCAGCTGCAGTTGAGGAACATAAAGTGGAACCTTAAGGCAATGTTCACTCCTCAGCCACTTTATAACCAGCAAGCAAAGTCAATGCAAAAGATCTACCATGTACTTTTATGCCCTTTACCGTATACAAAATAAACCAAACCCCACTCTTTATAGAAAAAAGCACACTGAGCTACACAAGCAAACACAAATTATAGCCTGTCCACAAATATATGAAATTGTGGCTCAGAATTAAAATAGCAAGTACAAAGCTTCAGTTTAGTTGCAGATGAAGTTGCTGTGCTGGTGGACATGGCTCAGCCCAGCTCTCAAAAAACTGCTTATAAAAAGTCACAACCTCAACTTGTATAAAACCGTGAATATCCATAAAAGTTGCTTTATGTACCTGAGAGTGTGAGATCACTTAAAATCACAGGAAAGACACTGATAAAGAGGTAGTGTCTGCGAAAAAAGCTGAAATTACAGTGGATCTCTGTGGGGCAGTTTAATGGCAGTCCTCTTACTCCAACGAGTCTGCTGGCTTTGAGGAAGAATTTTCATACTTTTTAGAGATAAAAGGATCCTTGTTAAGTAAAAAGTGTGAGCTCAGCAGGAGGCTAGAAATACAAATTTTCAAAGGACTGTTTCTGCTTTTCACAGTCCACACTGTGGGCTCCAGAAATACTATGCAAAAAAAAATAGTGTTTAAAATTGTTTAACTTTTTTATCCTTTCATTAATAATAAATAGATCAATAAATAATAAAAAATATATTAAAGCGCATGACAGTAAACCGTTAAGTCATTTTCCCTGCTGTAAATTCGTACTTTTGTTTACATTTTTTTGCGTATCTTTCTTTTTTTGCAGGTATTGCTTATATATTTGTAAACTTATTTATTTCTCTACCCTCTTTTTATAGTTTTACATTTTAATGCATTTCTGTATCAATGTGCAAAAGAAGAGGCTCTTATTGAGTCAATTTATTGGTTGATCAATAAAGTTTTATTAATAACTTTTTTTTATTTCTCCATTCAAATGTAAATTCAAATGCCAAATGTGTAACAATAAATGCAGATATTTATTGATGCTATTATTTTGGTAACAGTTTATCATTTTTTACAATTATTTATTTATTAGTTTCTGATTTTGGCAGACCCTGCTCTCTATAAATTTTCCCCAAAGAAAGCCTGTGAGCTGATTAATCATCTTTAAAGGCATTTCTTAAATATTCCATTATATTATTATTATTAATCACAGTTTGGGCTTCTCCTTTAAACTAGTCTCATTTTGGATATTGTTTGTGTGGTTCAGAGATCCACTATCTCACTCTGCTCCACACCTTCTCTTTTTAGAGTTTCTGAAGCTGGATGAGTCAACTTGAAGAGAGAAATCATGCGACTGGGTGGACTTATCGCCGAGCCACACATGGAGGACCTCCAAATCCCACAGTTTGGATTCTGTGTCCGGATGAAATGCTCAGAAGTGGGACAAAAAGCCAGCTTGGCATTGTTAGGCTTCCACCTCTGCTCAGTGTAGCGTTAAGATACCGAGAAGCCTTTCAGGTGTAGCAATGAACTGTCTGGCAGCCATTTTGGAGGTCTGCATCTTGTTTGGCATCAGCTGTGAGCAGCTGATTGTATTTATCTGCAACAGACTTTTCTTCACAGAAAAACAGGTTTTTTTCTTGAAAAAAAAGTTTAAAATGTACATTTAGCATGTTTAGCATAAAAGCTACTGTAGCATTAAAAAAGAGCTACCTATAATCTCAAAATATTCTAATTGTGGGTGTGATCACGGACTATAAAAACACAATGGACATAGCTATGATTAGTCACCCACTGGTTACCAAAATCCTGTATTTGAAACTTCAAGTGCAGCAAATTCATTGTCACCATCTTAACATTCTCAAATCTTAAAAACCTATCATACATTTGAAAAATAAAAATAATTTAAAATAGAC
This sequence comes from Mchenga conophoros, assembly GCF_057382185.1. Taxonomy (NCBI): domain Eukaryota; kingdom Metazoa; phylum Chordata; class Actinopteri; order Cichliformes; family Cichlidae; genus Mchenga; species Mchenga conophoros. Next base: position 32,876,130 of record NC_140541.1, read on the forward strand.
GGAACCCATAAACTCATCAGAAAAGCACCTACTAAAGTCATAAATCAATGGAGAGGAGTTAACATGAGTCAGAACTAAATTAAAGGAGTTCTTCCCACTGTCTTTCATACACGCGAGTCTGAGGAGTCTCCCCCTGCTGGCTACGAGAAAGAATGCAGGTTTAACGTACTTCCACATTGGTTTCATGTTTCCAAGCTGAAAGTTACATTGATAAAGTAGAGCTCATGTTAGTAACAAGCAGCTGTTTTTCACATATTAAAGCTTACCTGTTAAGCTTATTTAAAGTGGTCATGAAACGCTGCACATAATAAAGGCAAATTTAGACATGGAGCCCTGCTCTCAAAAACTGACACAGATGTAAAACTGTCTGTGAAGCTTGATTTAAGAATTAAGTGCTTGGAGTTAAAGTTTTAAAAACATGTTTATGCCATCTTCTGTTAGTACGGAACATTATGTCACCAGCTTGGCTAGTTGCTGCTAACAGCGACCCTGATAAGGACAAGCGGAAGAAAATAGATCAGAATCAGAATCAGAAAGGGGTTTATTGCCAAATGTTGAGCAGGTTTACAACATTAGGAAATTGCTGCGGTGCTTCAGTGCAAACATGACAGTATAAACAGATGGATATACTGTCTGCTTTCACTCTCTATTTCTTAAGCAATAAGTGGTTATTTTTTGTTTGACTGTCTGCATTAACACAGGAAAATCCACCTGTTAGCTGTAATTTTTGGGTTTGTAAAGCACTTTTTTGAGACCAGCAGACCAGACCGCTTGGTACACTCAGTCAGACATGGAAAAATCAGAGTTTCTGACTCCAGCTTGTTGGTCCAGTGAACCACCTGACTCAAACAGGCACTCCTCCACACTGTCCTAATTTCTAAAGTGCTTTACAAACCTGAACATTACAGCTAACGGGTAGGTTTTTCTGTGTCAGTGCAGCTTGCCAATCAGCTACGTAAGAAATAGAAAGTGAAAGTGGACAGTATATACTTGGTTTTAACATAAAGCTCATTGTTGCACCCATGGGTAGCACAAAAGTGACCCCCTTAGATTGATTTTTATTGTTCGTGTCCTTATTTTTTCCACATTTATTGGTTCTGTACTGGTTAGCTAACATAAACTAATGTAAGTCTGTTGACCACAACCAACCAACCAAGTGACATAATGTTCCCAGTGGCACTAAACACGTTTTTAAAACTTTTACTTTAAGCTTTTATTTCTTAAATTCAGCTTCACAGGCAGTTTTACATCTATATCAGTTTTTGAGAGCAGGGCTGGTGGTATAAATTAGCCTTTATACATGTAGTGTTTCATGTCCACTTTAAAACGGACCTGACAAAACCATTTCCGTTATTTTAGTCTACATACAGCATTCATTCACAACAGCGATCTACCAATTTTGATAATTTTTGAAGTCTAACTGCATGTAGCATCAATGCAGCCCACAGAGACTGTGATTAGCATTTTCCATACTGTTGTTTCCTCCTATGCATTTCCAGTTTCTGTTTCTTCTGTTCCCATTTTTAAAATTGACCGGATGAGAAATTTGGAGAGAAACGCCGCTCATAGACTATGCCATAGGCTCTACATGGATTCAAAGCAGATGTGCAACAAATCTGTCTGTACTGTTAAATTCAGTTTTTCTCCACAACATTTCTGGATTTGGACGCTGTAGCTCGAGGGAGCCATGCTAACCGTCACTGTTGAGCTTCAGCAAAACTTAGAGGATTGAATACCGGGTGAGTCATGTAGGCTGTGACAAACAAACATAAGCGTTTCACCTGCAGACCTCCATAATGGCACTGGCTGTCTCTCCTTAAAGGTCATGTAGCCACATTTATTTACATTTCCCACCCATGTGTGAACATTTTATTAAAGGTTTAAGATTTAAGTCTGCTCCTGACAAAATGACGATCTAAGCTAGGATACATACGTAATATATTTTCCCATGGGCCCACCAAAACTCGAGATTACAGTGTTATCCTATGTACAGCACTACCTACTGATTGCCATTTACCTGACTGAGTAATGTGATTCTCTAAAGTGTGCGCTAACTACTTTTTATTGTCACTGTGTTAATATCCACTTGCATGCACTCAGCCTCTATAATTTACTCTGATCCCAGTGATGCTTCATATGGCCTGTTTTATTACAAGAAGTTTTTTTAAAAAAAGCTTAAATATTATTTCACATACTCCGACACTGTTTTGTAGGTAAATGTTGCACGTTTCATTTTGAATTTAAACTCCTCACATGTGAGCTGCTTTTTGTGCGTTTCCACAGCTATGACATCAGGACAAAGCAGTGAGTTTTGCATGTAATCTTAGAGTGGTAACGCACTCAGTTGTCAGCATGCTAGCTCAGGGAAATTTATTGTCTCTGGTTGAAGCTGTGGATTAAACTTTAATACGTACAGCTTTCATTAAAGCATGTGAAGAGATCCAACAGGGGAGGATTCACATGTACACGTTTCTGTCACAGCAACAAAAGACCAGTTACGTCTTTTTTGCTGGACTGAACTCTTCCATTGCTTTGCTCATATTTAAGGTAAACTAAAGAACTTGTAAATATATTGAGAACTTCAGCTCTTTGGACATCCTGTTTTATGGGGCACTTGTAAAGTAGTCCAGAACAGGGGAAGCTCTATGAAGCTAATGGTGAAGGACATTTACATTTTTAGGCTCCAGCAGAACATCTTTATTTCTGGACTAATTCAAGAGACCCTCTCTAGTTTTTACAAGAAATATAGTAGAACAGCTTCTTAGCGTAAGCAAATCAAAGCCAAGAGTTCCACCACTGATTTTGGGAATGTAGAACGTTGCCACAGTTAAGATGCGCTTCAGCCGGAATCACGTACACGTGAATCCTCTCTTTCCTGGACTTAATATTTTCCGCGTCATAGTTTGCACGTTTTATCTCTTTAAGAAGTACACTGTGTCCTGTTCTTCTCTCTTTTGTGTTACAAATATGACTAGCTCACTGTTTGGTGTTATTTTTTTAATAAAGTGACTCAGATATCTGGCAGCAATTCAAGGGTTGCACTTTTCTAAAATTTTCAAGGCAAGCAAAAGTACAGAGACCCCCCCTTATTTTTACTAACTCGAGAGCATCCCTTGTGGAAATCAACAGTGTGACAGTTTTCAATTACACGGCAAGTTTTTTAGTCGAACTTTTCGCAACTTATCAAAAGCTAACAGTTCTACCACTTTCTTTTCAGAAAGTAGAAGAACTCTAAAGTCACATACACGTGAATCCTCTCTTTCCTGTCTTGATCTTTCCCGATTGCCACTTCTTTTCTGCACATTTATCTGTAAGATATCTGAGTCTCTGTCTTTAAGAAGTACACTGTGTCCTTTAATCTGCTGTTTTTGGTGTTCCGAATGCATCCCGGCACATTTGACGATTTTAACCCACCCGTCCCCCTGAACTTTTATCGTTATTTATCATGTGTAGATATTTGCCGAGATGCATCTTTTCACACCATCAGTAAGAAACTGATTGCATATACAGAACATGAATGCACCTGAATCTACATATCAGACTCATCAAGGTGATGATAGCCATATTCTTTTCACATGATGTATAGCTACAAAGCACCGCACATTATCATCAGTATTAACTGTATTTACCTCTTCTTTGTTGATGGTAATATTTGTAAAAATGCAGCAGTAGCAAAACATTTATATGTGTAATAAATATGTAGCGTGAGACGAGGATCAGGGAACAGATTGGCTGCACTGATACGGGTAGATGAAGCATGGCGTCTGTGTTTTTAAAACAGCTCGCATCACGAAGAGCGTCACTCTCACAAGGGTTGTATTTTTCTAGCATTTACTCCGATGTCCTGTATTTGTACCTTGCACTGATGAGTGTATTTTGCCATTTATTAGCACTTGTTGTCACTCACTATCACAGTAACTCTCCTCCTAAATGTCTTTATATTTTCAGAATCCAAATAATAACAGTGATGTTCTTGTGTCATCTTATCAGTACAAACTGAGAGTTGTTTATTACTGATATTCTTTGTTTATTGTCAGAGAAAAAATAAACGATTTCAGTACTGGGACGACATTAAGGACGTTGTTTGTGTGTTGTCATTGAATTGCTTTGGCTGGTAGAGAGGAATCTAGATAGATGGGCTACAAAATGAAGCCCAACCAGCTGATGGTGTTATACACAAGTCCAACATATCTAGGATGTCTTTGCATCAACTGGATTCCTAACATCAGCAATTGGAAGTCTGCATTTGGAAGTAATGGAGCAAATCAAATTTGAGTCATACTGACAGTATAATTATTAATTAAAAATGTCAACTGGTTAATTTTAAGCATTAACAGCTACTTGTTTAGGTCTTGGCATTTAAGGGTTATTGGGTTAGGTTTGGAGTAATTCTGGTTTGGGTTAAAATACATCGGTTTTCAAGCTCTTTTCTTGATGAGCATGTTGGTTCCTGCCCACTTTCCCTGGAAAAAATACATGCTTATTACATTAAATACATTTTCCACATTACTTACGAATTTGTCCTTTTACATGAAAAACTATTGTTTTTTTCATGACTATTTCACATTTTCTCATGAGACCCTGACAGACATGGGGAAGTCTACTGCCAGCTGAGGAATGAACTATGAGCTATTACGCTTATCAGTATTAGGCTACAGCTGTACAATTAGGACATTGGGGAGGCTGGCAGATTACAATGGTTAGTCCATTAAATTAAGATTTAGATTTGTGTAAGACTTTATTTCAGCTTTAGGCCTGGTGATGTGTAACGGTATGAATTATGTTGATTAATATTTTTTACTCTCTCAGAGCCCACAAGCTGGGGTTCAGTATTCAGGGTCATCATGTGATACGTGGTTAGGCAGACAATTTAAATGCATAAATACAAGGATAGAGAATTTGGATTTTTGGTAATTATTGGATGGGAAATTGCCATGTGAGATAAGATGTGGTGCTTTTTCAAACCAAGTTAGGGAAGTTAGCTTTTGCGGCTGATAGTTAATGAAACATAACTCGTATCATCAGTTACAATTTGTAAAAACTTGGCTTATAGATATGTAATGACATCTACTATTAACACATTCCGTATATGAAAATAGTGAGGCAGAGCAGTTTGTAAAAAATTAAAGTATCTTTAGCCATCACCCTGTGTTCAAAGGAAGGAAGGCCCATGCACCACGATATCTGGAGTGTAAATGGTCCATGACTGCTAATCACAGTTATAGTGAACTGTTAATAATATTTTTGTGTTATTTCAAGGTATTGTGATTGTTTTAGAAGGTAACAGTGCCATGGCCTGTAATTTATACAGTTGTGGTCAGAGGTTTATGTGCACTCATACAATCGTTGGCATGAATGTCATGATAGTTTTGGATATTTAATTATTTCTTTGAACTGTTCTCTTTCTAGAGAGGAAATAGAGTACAGCAAACATCTTTAATGACTTAAAAAAAGAGTCGGGTGTACAACCTTGAATTTATTTAGGGTTTTCTCTTAACCACACATGGTCAAAAGTATACATACAGGATACATACATATATCAGAAATATGAGCCTCTTTTCAAGCTTTCTCTTGATGGTCATACTGGCTCCTGCTCACTTTTATGGACAAACACGTTATTCATTTCCTATTTAAATTCATTACTCACTTATTCCTGTCCCAATTCATGTATGGACAATTCATGTCCATGTACATGAAAAATGATTGTTTTTTTCATGACTATTTCACATGGGTAAGTAATGCCAGCAGAAGAATTAACTCTCTAAGCTATTACGCTTATCAGTATTAGACTGCAGCTGTATAATTAGGACATGGGAGAAGCTGACAGATTACAATGGTTATCCCATTAAACTAAGAGACAGTGAGACAGTTTTATTCTTTCAGCTTCAGCCCTGTTGGCGTTTAACGGTCTCAATCATGTTTTAGTATTTATTCTTAACTTTTAAAATATTAGTGTGTGCACAAATTTGATGTGTGGTAAACAGAGATGGGCAGTAACGCGTTACTTTTTTCAAGTAATGAGTAAAGTAAGGGATTACTATTGCAAAAAAGGTAACTAGATTACTGTTACTTTCCCTAAGCACACTGCGTTACTAAAGCTGTGATTTTTTTGCGGGAGTGTCTCATGACAATGACGTAAGCGAGTGCAACGTTGGTGGCAACAGCTGTGTGCAGATCAACAATGGATAATATATCGAGTGCGGGAGAGAGTATGAGCGTGCAGCATTTAACGCGTGGAAGTACTGACCGTACTTTGAGTTTGATTCCGTAAAAAGTGACAAAAACATTAGCATCCGCTGTACAGTGCGTGGGAAGAAAACTTCTTTTTGCAGCGAAAAAAACCCCCAAACCTCCGAGCGAGCACCGAGTGCGCTGCCACGGAATCTTCCACTGACCGCTGCGACACACCTGCACCAGGGCAAACATCCGCCTGCCCTGCTCCTGCTATACAGCTGAAAATAGAGCAACAGGACTGAGTCTTTGATTTTATTTATTTTCTGCTGTGTTTCACTTGCATTTATTTGAAAGAGTGAGTGTAAACACAAAAACCTATTTTATTTTATGTGCTGGAATGTGCAGAAAATAGGTTTAAATGTTAAACAAATTTCTTCCAGTCAGAGAGTGTTGTATATAATTAAATTTTTGCTTGATGCATGAAGTTAAAAGAATAAAACTAATAAAACAAGTTTTTAAAAGAGACTTTTCCATTTGATTACATTTTGTATGATGGATTATGCAGAAAAAGTAGAACTGGGCTGAAAGATCTATCGCTTTATTACGTATTCAGGTTGTAAATCATGTTTTTAAAAAGCAACTAAGTAACTAATTACTTTTTGAAAATAAGTAATCAGTAAAGTAACTGGATTACTTTTGGGGGGAAGAAATCAATAATTAGTTACTGATTACTTTTTTCAAGTAACTTGACCAACACTGGTGGTAAACAAGTCCTTACAAGTGTTCTGTTTAGGATCACGTATTAATCCTTATAGAACAATAACACTGATTTAAAATTGCTTGCGGATTTCATTTTTCAGGGTTACACCTGAAGTTACCTGGATAAGTGTGACCGGTGTGGTTCTGCGTTGTGTCTGACGATAAAAGGTGAAAGAAAGAAAGACCTCCAAATAAATAGCTTGCCCACTCCAGCTCCTATGACCAAATACAAACAGTGGGGAAGAGGGTTAGCTCAATCCACCACAACTTCCAAGCTAGCAAGAATTATCTATTCATGTTAGCATTCACGTTCCCTAGAACACATATGTGGCACACACATTTATAGCATCTAACAAAAAACAGGCATAATGATGACAATAATTGAACTAAAATTGCAATCAGAAACATCAGGGTGGCTAAATATGAATTATATGTGTGTTTTACAGTGTTGGAAAGAAATGACACCAACCTCTCCCACAGGGGAATTGTAGAAAAGGGGAGAAGCAAAAGATGTACACTGTATTTATAGGGTTGCACCAAAGAAGAACAACAATGAGGAGGGGCTCTAACTGATAATGAACATAACTACAGGCTTGGAGGTCCTAAAAGTCAGGTATAAAAGGAACGGTTTGGGGGTTTACAACACATTTTGTGTTATTATGACAAGATGTGATTTATGACCCTGTTACTTAAGCACCTAATCCTGTTTTATAGCACAGGCTTCTGGTCTGGAGCAGAATGAATGTTCAGAATGAGATCCTCGTGGCTCCTGGATAGTGTCCTCCTTTGCAACAGCTGTACAGTTGGTCTAAAGAACACAGGGCCACAAAATATTTAAAAAATTAAAAAAAAGTTTGAAGTACATTAAGCACAACCCAGTGATTTGTGACAACCATCATCATTATACCCACTGTCTCTGACTGAAGTACACCCTTATGGTGTCATTTATATCTCAGTGTTAACTCTGCTCTGTGTGTGGAAGCCCTGCAGAGGCAATTCAACCATCTGAGTCTAGCTTACTTTTCTAACTGTCTCACAACAACGGAAACAGTTTAAATATAAATTAATAATAAAAAGTAAACAGTTTGCAGAAAGCCAACCAACATGTCACAGGCGCTGGAGCAGAGCTTCTCAAGCTGGGAGCAAATTCCTGCTGGGCATCCAAACACTGTGTTCACATGAAAATGAAAATACAAAGTCAAATGAGGAATGATCCTTATCAAACTGGCATTTATATGTTTCTTAAATAAAGAGTACAGTACAGCTTATGATTAATAATGAACAGACACTTTTACTGCAACATATGGAGTTATGTTACACATGCAGCCTGCTTCAAAAAGAATCCAGAGTTATCTCATTTTTCACAGCCACTCAGTTTATTGTATAGAAAGATGGTTGCTGTCATTATTAACTCCCCACCTGGTTTCTAAGATTCAATTTTAGCATTTTGGCCACGTTGGGTGTTTCTGGAGCCTGGGAAATAGACTTGGATGAGAAGACAAAGCGCTGAGTTTTCAACTAATGAATGCTAGACAGCTTGATACCAGCTGTCTCCATAAAACACTCAAAAGCAATAAATAAATCTTAGAATTTTTCTCAGCATGACAGGAGCACAGACTTCTTAACAGTCTGTTAGTACAAATAACTGCACAACAAGGTATATTATTCTTCTGATAACTGCATTAGAAATTATCCAAAAGGCACCGACAGCACAAACACAGTATAGAGATGATCCATTTATAGCCGCCTGTGTCAGGCCATGCCCCTGATTTTAAGCCTTAATGACCTCCAAAAGGATCTGTCTATTATTAAGAAGAAACTGTCCATAGATACAAAATTATTAATAAAAAAATATTTTGTACAAGCTGCAAACATCCTGAGATGACTGTATTACTGATATAATGAGGCTTTGCAGAGATGTGACCACTAACCATTAAGTTGTTCGTCATTTTGCACATGTGACAATTGTGGTGACAGTGTAAGGTTGACATTAAAAAAAAGGCCTGGGCTTAGAAACTGGTCTGCAACAATCTGGAAACTGCTAGCCAAGTGTGAAAAAAATAAGCAAAAGAAATTAGCATTTCATTAAAGTCCCAATCATGCAAGCCCAGATACCTGCCAGTGACCCCCATCTGTTCCTACTCTCCAAGCTGCAGTGAAAGTGTGAAAAGTACAATGCAAACTTGAAATGGGAACTGTTTGCCTTCAAAGTAAAAGTTACACCTTTTAAAACATACAGGCTGTAGTGCTGTTTGAAGACAAACCTTTTACATTTCTGGTAGTAAAGCATTTCAATTTTTATTACCACTGGGCTAGCAGTTATCGGGTATTTGCCGACAGGTTTCTTCCTGTTAAAAGGGAGTTTTTCCTTCCCACTGTCACCAAGTGTTTGCTCAGAGGGGATTAGGATTCTAATTGCTGGGGTTTTCTCTGGAATATTATAAGGTTGCTGTTTTCATTTGGCATTTTAAAAATGCAATTTATTTGAGCTGAATGAGATTACATGAGAAATCCAAATCTAAAAACTGTGATAAAATGAGTGTTTCCAGCTGTCTACGGACTGTTTTAGCGCTCAGGAATTATTTGAACCTCATTGTTCAAACTCTGGCTGAACAATGCGATCATCCACCACTAGAACGGAGCATGTCTATGAAAGGAAATAAGAAACGGCACAACAGGTTCCCTTTACTTCTTTTCTTTTAAAGATTTAGACTGAAACTGAAACCACTCTTATCATAATTAATGTTGCCGCAGGACCATCATTATAAACACAATCATGCGTCTTGAGCTTTTGAAATCTGTTGGACTGACATTAAAGAGTCTTTTGATCTCGTCAAATCTTGAATCAAAGTTGCGATGAAGTCTTGACACCGTGCCTGACCTCTCAGCAGGACAGCGAGTAACTTCACAAAATGTTTCTGGCTTGTCTTTGATTAATATTAATGACACTGAACGGTTTGGCCCACATCATGTTTCCACAGAAATCTATTTTGTTAATACAAATTATGTGCATATAGCTGATGGGAGATGATGCTGGCATAAAAACGAAAACAGGAAAGTGGCTCAAATAAAACCATGCAGCCACCCCCACTCTGGCTGTGGGTAACATTTGGGTATTTGAGGTCTCAGGCCATCTGGTTTGGTTTATTCTCTGAACTCTAAATCCCCTTTAACTCAAACCCAACACCTACAGCACACGGTGCCACCACACTGCTGCCTCATACTGTTCTCTGTCCAGTTTTCATGCTTTTAATCACACATTTTTAGTTTTCCTCCAACCAGGTGAGGACATCCTGAGTCTTGGACAGAGCTATTATAGGAATCTTGTTCACAGCAGTGGAAATCTGCAGAAATCTGCAAAAGTATAACTATAAAGTATCAGGGGTGAGTCTAGAGTGGGGTGCTGGGGGTGACACCGACCCTCCCATTGCCACAACCAAGTATGGTAGTACATTTACTTACACAAGTACTTCGCTTACGTACAGTTTTAAACATAGAATACTAATATTTTATTGTGTCATTTTGTCACTGCTGTTAATGTGAGGTTTTAAAAAATAAAAGTAAATTTCAAACTACCAAAAGTAAACAATAAAACACTAATGAGGTTAAAGTACTCAAGGGAACTAAATAACCATAAACTAAGTAGCAAAACGCTGCTTTCTGGTGCCGATGTGCTGTCTCTGTCTTTGCAGAGGATGTGGCAGTAAAATGTGTCATATTAAAGGTGTTAATAATTTTACATTGAATTTTGTCACACTTAAGGGTTGTGATGTGATGTCATTACTCATTTTTAACGTTTTCAAATGTTTTAATTATTATAGCAAATAAATGAACATCATATAATCAGATCCTGGTTGATAATCTCCTGATGTGTTGCACCATTATTCTGCATCTGTGGCTCTGACCACATGTGCTGATGAGATTGAGGAAATAATATTTCATAAAAGCCTTTAAAGTTGCCAAAGGAGTAACACCAGTGACAAAAAGGCGGTGCATGTGACAGATGTAAAAAGGAAGAAAAATAAAATAAATTAAAAAATATCTTGGCATTCCAAAATTGGACATTTCTGTAGAATAACCAGTCTTCTTAAATTGGTACCATACGAGTAAAAAATCTCAGATGAGTTTGAATCTCAGTGACCTCAGAGGGCAAGCTTTCTGAAAGTCTTGTGAATGCAATAACTTGAGAACAAAGTGACAAAGGATTTTAAAATTGATATCATAGATTTATCTATTAGGAGGTTGAGCACTGGTGGCTGCCAGTATTTTTCTGCATGATAAATGCTGTTGTACTAAAAGAAAGGAATCTGTCCGCATGACTCTTTGAGCTATAAATCTAAGAAATATTTACAGATAAATTACAGAAAGGTTTCCAGTAGCTCATTGCTCAGACTGTCCTGTAAAATATCAATTTCTGTGTGAACCCATTGTAAAAAAAAGTAACCACACACACAAAAGAAACAAAAAACAGGAAGATTTCCATAATTTAATTAGTTAATTGCTTTGGTGTAGCATGAATGGCCATGGTGGACATCTTTATTTGCAGGAAAACCTTTAAAGCTACAAAACGTATTAAACAGCTAATCTTGTTAAAATAAATGTAAAAATGTAATCAAAAAATGTTCCTTTTTCTTCTCAAAACTTCCAACCTTTGAAACAGCAGAGTAAGAACACATTAGCATGTTGTTTTGCAAGTCAAGTTTAAATGCAGGCACAGCCTGTTCGATCCCCGGGCTCTCTGTCCTGGTCATTGTGTCCTTGTGCAAGACACTTTACCCTACCGCCTACTGGTGTTGGCCAGAGGGGCCGATGGCGCGATACGGCAGCCCCGCTTCTGTCAGTCTGCCCCAGGGCAGCTGTGGCTACAACCGTAGCTGCCTCCACCAGTGTGTGAATGCGAGAGTGAATGAATAGTGGCATTGTAAAGCGCTTTGGGTGCCTTGAAAAGCGCTATATAAATCCAATCCATTATTCTCTTTCCTAAGTACTTCTCAAGTGTCCTTCACACTTTTCCTTGACCTCATGATATTTTCCATCAGAATCAAGGAAAAGTGGTTAGGAAAAGGAAGTCAGAGAATTATTTTTGGACTATTTGAATGTACCCAGAGTAATAGAAACTTAAAAACACGACACTGCTAAATCAGAAAATCACCGTCTTTTAACATGAATATTTGATTTAACCGTGCCAGCTGATTCTGAGCCTGTTCTTTCATCTAACTGTGTGATTGTTTTAGGAAAAAGCTGTGGGTTTTCCCAGCGATTGGCCTGAGCTGGAACTATGAAACAAACAGACTGGATTTAAAATCCTGTCCATGTGACTGCAGCATTTGTGGCTTAGTCGAGTCAGTTCGTCATTTTGAGCAGGTTCCCAGTTTACGTTCACACTTCTTCAGCACGTTACTTTTGAAACATGAACACGTGAGAAATATTTTGTGTTAGTGTCTCATTGCTCGGTTACCACATCTGTCAAGGGCGGTCCATTAGATCCAGAGTGGGGGGAATGTGAAGCTATAAAGCGTGGAGCCTGGTGCCAGCAGAGAAACTTAAAATATTGGACCTTCCCGCAGCTCAGGAAGCATCAAGGTTCTTGTAACCTTGCACGGTTTGAGCTGTCAGAGCGAATGTCCCAGCGTCTTCCTCTTTTTTGACATAATGATTTCCTTTTGATGCACAGCAACCAGTTTAATAACATTTCCCAAAGACACAAAAGTCTCATATTTCACAGGCAAATTGGGTTCATTTTGGACTTTTTGTTTTCTTGTGCTCTTAAGATGCTGACCACACTCTGCATGCACGCCGAGGGATCTTTTTTCCCTGATCCGATGGCCAGTCATCTTTGATTAGTGTTGCTGTTTTAAAAGGCTCGGTGCATAATGGCTCCCAGTGTGCCATCAGTCATGTTAGGATACTCGGAAGCTGCCATAAAGAGAAACTAGAGCTGCAGCACACTTGGCTAAACTTACTGCTGATGCCTCAAATTTAGTGAAGTACAAGAAGTGGATGAATTTGAACTCATTTTTACTGACAGAGTTCCTGGGTGCAGCAGAGGGAATGCAGTCCTGCTGGCTCCATCGAGCAATGACCTTCAGCTCGCACTGTGGCATTTGAAATGGCTCGGGTGCCAAAACTTGCAGTTCTTCTGAGATCCACTTGAGGCTGCAGCAGTGATTCCGTCCCCATAGACTCTTATGTTATGATAAACATGTTTACAGCCTGATACAAAGAACAGATTTGAGATTTGGGGGTAGTTTTCCTGTTTGATAACTCTATAGTGGATGAAATTTACTGGTGCTAGTCTGAAGACGAGGGGCTCAATGAACAAACCAACCACAAACCTGGAGGAGAAAACATGTGAGATGAAAGTCTGAGTATCTCTGCCTGTCGCCCCTGTAACCCACTAATGGCTTTTAAAATTTCTCCTCTTGAAATTTGGACCCATTTTTCAGCATTTCGACAGCTTGAACAGCTGCCCGTTATGCCTCTCCCTCTCACACCGGAGAGGTTTCACTTTAATTATCTACCTGGACGTCTCATTTCTGAGTAAAAACCTCCTTGGGTCGTCGCTGTAAATCTTCTCATTCCTTAAAGCGTAACTTAAATGACCGTCAGCTAATTTGAAGTTCGACCAAAGAAGGGATTCATAGCATTTAATTGTGTCTTAATGTGCAATTATCCAAGTTTCAATTAAGCAGATTAGCGCAGTAAAGAGACACAGATTATAACGGGTTGATCGCACCGAACCTGAGTGAAACTGCTGGAGTTTAGACTAAGGATTGAAGCCTCCCTCCTCTGAGACCTGGAAACAGTGACAAAGCATGACCGCCTTTGCTGCAGATCAGCAGTTTGCCCTCATCTGGGTTTGTTCTGCACTGAAATCCTCTTACTCCGCGTGCAGGTCTGTGCTCTCGGTGGACAGGTTGATACGAGGGCTAGTTCACCCACGTTTCAGCTAAATGTGAAATATTAGCCCACCATGTACGGCGCTCGGGAGACTGATTCATCTGTAGGATTTGTAAAAGAAAATCCAGACGGTTTTTACCACCCCAGAGTTCTGCAGACAGGCTTATTTGTCTTTGAAAAGCATCTGAAAGCTGCTTCGCCTGACCAATACTGAACCGGAGAGCTCCTCCGTTTATAGTTTTACAGTCTGTTCACGTTTAATCATCCAGGGTTTGTTCCCATCTTATGACACGTGAATAACAGCAGCAGTTTGTAGGAGCTCAGACAACTTACAGACCACTTTAAAACTTCATGTATGATTGTACCAAGATTAGTGGTGTCAAACACGTGGCCCGATGGTGCCATTTTATCATAGTTTGAATGAAGCTTTCCACAAACTGTACCCGTGACCTCCGACCTCTGATCCAGTGTTTGTGGATCATTTGCTGGGTCAAAGTCTGAAATGGAGCTAAAACTTTTGGCGAAGTGATTCCTATAACTCACGAGATTAATAAATCTGAGTAGGGACTTTGGAGGTCAAAGCACTAAATCTGTGACACTTTATCGCCTCATTTCTGTTTAATAATGAGCCATAAATATGAGACTGTTGTTATTAGGAGCCATCAGAGGGATTTAAGACAGCTGGAAGAGTGAAAACTTTAATTATTTATGTCAGTAAGTCGATGTTTGATTCCCGTGATGAATGAGACTGAACACAGGTGAGAAAATATCCACATACTACTAGTACTACTACTACTACTACTGTGAATAGTACTAACAATGAGAAGAAGCTGGTGAAGCAGAACTTTATTCCTGAGGTGGAAGAGGAGGGACAGTTGAAGAATACGAAGATGATGAGAAGTTTGTGAAGAAGAAAAAGGAGGAGTAGGAGACTGAGAAGGAGAAGGAGCTAAGAAGGAGACAAGAGATGACTAGGAAAAGGAAGAGGAGGAGAAGTGGCTGGTGAAGAACTTTGATCCAGAAGAGGGAAAGAAGAATTAGGTGGAAAAGAAGGAAAGGAAGAAAGAACCAGGACGAGAAGACTAGGAGAATGTAAATAGAGGAGAAGAAAAGGAGGTGATGGAGGAGGAGAGTGAGAAGGTACATGGTTAAAGTTTCTTTACCACGTGGTGCGCAGTGTCTCCGTGCACGCGCCTGTGTGCGTGCGCAAGAAGGATAAAAGCGCGTTGGAGGCGCGCGGGAGGCGTCAGGCTCACCATGCCAGGCTGCCCGCTGCTGCTCCGTGTCCGCACCTCCGAGCTGGCGCGCCTCCGTCTGTCGGACTCCCGTGCGGAGTCTTACTGATCCGCGGACGATGCGGCTCCTCGCGCTCTCCTCTCTGCTCCTGCTGCTCCTCGGCTCAGGTATGGAGGCTGTTCGCTGGTGGGAGACAAACCGGGAGGCTCTCTGCTCCTTTTTCTAATGAGACTGATGTGGATTTACTCACATTAAACCTTTATTACTGTAGGAGGCTCAGTCTGCACGCGCGGACTGTGCGCTCCGGTGCGCATGAAACGATCCAGGTAAGTTTAGGCGGAGAGAGAGAGCAGAGTCAGGGGCCTCTCCAGGGTCTGGAAAGGAAGAGAAAAAGACGCAAAAACAGAAATTTTCATCAGAAATAAACACAGAGGATGTTTTTCAGCTGCACGTGCAGCTCTCATACAGATTTATAACGTGCAAAATGTCTGCACGACTCTTTAAACAGCGATTTTTGAAAATTTAATAACTCATTTAAAAGTATTAAAGTAAAAGTCGCAGTCCTGTTTAATAGAACAAAAGTTTCTGCCTAGAATATGCTTAAAGTACTCAGTATGTACAAAGGTACAGTCGTACATACGTGACATTACTATTGGCTCATTAATGTGTATATCACTTTAATGTGTTAAGTGGACAGGATTTAGTTTTAACTATAAAACTCAGCATCATATATATTCATATTTAAAACATGCAAATTACTAAATAAACAAAAAGTAAATAATAAAATAAAATAAATGAACGGAGTACAATGTCCAGTACAGTTATGATCAAGTTGTCCAGCAAAGAAGTTGTTAAAGGTACTTTTAGTAAAAACCTTCAACACAAATGTAATGAAAGCCTTTGCCACGAGGTGGCAGCATTTTAAAGATAAGTTACATTTTAGAAAAATGTTAAAACAGAAAATGTTCTTGTAATTTTCTGCCAGAACATTGTTTTTTATTCATGTATTTATTTTTATACACATCTCCATAAATAGTACATTTTAGTAAATTCAGTGCAAGGTTAAAAAAAAACTATAGTTTTATTTTCAAGATTACACATTGTACTGCTGTAATCTGAATATCTATGCCTTACAGCACATTCAATAGAACTTAAACAGATAATTATGTATCAAATTACTTAAAAGTTTTTATTTTTATTTAGATTTTATTTGATTATTTTGACTTATTTTGATTTCAGATTAATTTTTACCTTCTTAAGATTTTTTTTCATATTGCATTTTATTTTATTGAGTTCTACATCTTATTTTGCCAAAAATACCCTAAAATATGTTTGCTATGTTTAACTTAATGTTTACCTTCTCTAGCAAGTTTTAACAAATTTGTTTAAATAAAGTGTAGTTAAATAACATGTATATAGAAAACAAATGTAATTAATAAGTTAAAAAAATTTACACAAAAGAACAGATCACAAATGGGAAACAATAAAACAAAATAGATCAAAAGGAAAAAAAAGAAAACACAATTGGATAAAAAAGTGATTGCGATAAAGTTGTTCATCCCAACCATCATTAAATTCTTCTTAAAAATATTTATGTTTTGCTAATTTAAAGAGACCATTTCTGTTTTATGCTACCAAAATAAGGCTATGCATAAAAATACCCTGATTCTTGTCCAGAAGTTTAGTTAAAAGTAACGCTGTGCAGTTTTGACTCTGACACACTGCACCACCTTGTGGCTGATAGTGGTATTACTGGAGAGTACAGCCTGGCCTTTTTTCAAAATCATACAAACATCTCTGGAGCACATCATGGACATCACACCACAGCTGCTGTTTCTTCATATTTTTCTGCTAGTTTCAGTTAATTTTTAAACAAAGCACATTTAAACAGACTACATTTAAGCTGTGCTTCAGTGCAGTCCTTCAGTAAACGTGCTGGAGTACACTAGCACCGATCTTACTGTGCTGCACCTCTTGTGCAATCCCCACCAAAAAGCCAGAACATAGTAATCAGTTTTTCTTTTGGAGTTTCATATCTTAGTGGTTCGAAAATAAGAGGAAATGTTTAAATAGCATATTACTATGAATAGTATTAGGATGTGTTGTCTATTAGACAGACAGAGGTAGCATAATAACTATTTTACAGGATTAATGATGCATCACATTTTTTCCAATACACCATACTGAATGTTGGTCCAGCAACATCGAGTGCAAACATCAACCTTTGTTTCAAACTGACCTGAATTTCATGTGGAGGTGATGAGAGCTGGATCTACAGTGCACGCTTTCCATGCCTGAAGGCAGCGAGGAGCAAGACCAGGAGCAGGCTCATCATTTTTCCTGCATTCATGGGTTTGTGCACCGTGAATCCATCCCCTGGGGTCAGACTGTCATCGCACAGTTTTACAGTGAAACCCCGAGGTGTCGCACGGAGAAGGAAACCATGTGCACTGTGGAGCCACGTTGAAAACACAGGATTTGAAAAACACAGTGTTTGCTCGCCACCTGGACTCTTCCACTTTCAGAAAATGAAAAGTAAGCTTGAGGATCACTGTTCTGACACACTGAAGAAGCACCAGCACCCAGTATAGTTCGAGTAGAAGTACAAGAAGACAGAAAAACACTTGCTGAAAATGATCCAGAGGTGCCCGAGAGGTTGATTCAGAACAGGATAATACATTGTACATTGTCGTGTTTTTTATCTAAAACAAGGAGGAGAGGCAGCTTTTCCTTAGGGTTAGTCAGCAACATCAGCAGCCTTTCTAAAATAAAAAGTGCACAATAAGTCACCTGGTTTTTAGACTTTTTAAGAAGAAAAGGATCCTTCATGGTTACTACCCCACCTCCATGTCCACAGCACTAAAGGAGACGCATGCAGCTGCTGCCTGATACAAAAAAATCCTGTAACTCATAATTGACATTCTGAGATTAAAACTGCTGAAGAAGAAAAGACCTAGACTAGTGATGTCGTGGTGGTCTTTCATGCTTTTATTGTGTAGGGACAAATGCATGTGCACTTAAAAATGCCGAGCAAGACTTGTATATGGAAGCATGTGTACCCACACATTACATACATATGTATTTATACCTGTAAATGTTCACATGCATGGATATTTGCACAACAGCCAAATAAAATAAAAGAGAAGTGAGTACTTTTACATTTCAGAATATTTCTAGTATCAAATCATTCTCATTAAAGAGGTAGTTTATCTAAACCTGCGCTGCTGCTGCAACATGAATCTCCACTCCAGGAGTGGATTTCGTATTACGGCGGTGCTCCTCTGAACATCCAGTCCAGCCGGTGATCAGGGTTATTAGGATGCCATCTTCGAACAGGCAGGATCAAAGTGTGGCTGTCCGAGAAGATCCAAATGTAGGAGACACACTTTTATTGAGAAACAGGCAGCGTGGCAAACAGTCCAGATGTGGAACAGGCAACACAGCTGTTATTGCTTTGGGTGTTTTCTAGTTGTGTTTTGTTTAATTTTTATGTTTTTTTAATTCATTTTCAGTAGGTTTGCTTGTTTCAGTTTAGTTTTTAATGTTTTAAAATCTGTAGTTTATATTGTAAGGAACGCATGTGCTGGAGGCACAATAGAAGGAAAATAGAATAGAGTAGAATAACTTTATTGTCTCATTAATGAGAAAAGGCACAAATCAGTGAATTTATGATAAAAACAAAATAATGGGTGTCAGCCCACATTCATACTTATGCATTTATAGAACTATACAACTATAGAAATACATCCCACCATGTTATTATTCAGTATACTGATTTTTTGGGGGGCACAAATGACCCTTTATACACCTTTATGATAGCTAGAGGCGTCCTATAACCTCATCCTGAGAGCAGTAATTCAAGATTAAAGGAGGCTGTTCATGGTTATCAACAAAAGACCGGGCTTTTCTTAAGACAGTGTGGTGATACAGCTCATCCAATGAAGTTTATTGGAGACAGCAGGAACAGGTATTACATTAGAAATACAGCTTAATCACAGCTTGTAGACTCAAAGTATCAAACACATCCATCAAAGTCTGATCATATAAACTCTAAAAAGCGTTTTAACTCTATGAAATGAAAGTTTTCCCCTACTTGTAACTATTTGTTTTTCAACGTTCATAAATTTTCTTGGTCACCCCTGACTGCAGCAGGTGGCCGCCCCTCCCTGAGCCTGCATCTGCCAGAGCTTTTGTCCTTGGAAAAAGGGAGTTTTTCCTTCCCACTGTCGCTAAGTGGTCACTTAAAAAGGGTTGTGTGATTGTTGGGGTTTTCTCTGCGTTATTGTAGCAACTTTACAATACAAAGCCCCTTGAGGCATCTTTCGTTGTGATTTGGCGCTGTATAAATAAAATTGAGCTGAAATTGAAAATCACCAAAGAGAGGAGATGAAACTGATAGAAAAAGACAAAAACATGAAATTATCCAAAACCATGACTCTTCTTTTTATAGAATTTTTTTTAAAAATAACTTGTAGTTAAAACACAACATGAGAGGAGCCTGAGGAACGAGCAGGGAGATGATCCATGAGTCAGTCAGCCACAGAGACATGAGGATCTATGTGTAGCCTATACACTTTTCCCATATGTTAATAATCCTGAGGTGTGGTGTTTTAGTGATGTGTAAGACTTGAAAGGTGCTGTGTGACTGATCCCCGTCTCTAGCGTGTGACTCGCTCTGTTAAAAATATATCTTCTCAGTTATGAAAAATAGATTCAGGTTAGCGTGCTCATGACCTGCACTGGATTTCTGCCGGAAATCTGTTTATCCTTCGCTCCCAGTAAATAAGCCCCCTGAAGGACACTCGGCGTAAACAAGTCAGCTTCACTGTGGAAATGGACAAATATGAGCTATCAAAGGGAGACATGATGAAATGTGCTGCTAAGATAAACGTACCAGCAGCAAGGCAGATAAATAATTGAGCATTATCTGTCACACAGATTTGAAACAGCGCAAGTAAAAGGCAGAATATTTAACAAAGTAAAACTCGACTCCACTTTGAGGTGAAACTTTCATGATAAAGCTGGAGGAAAAAACAGTGTCGAGGACCTTGTTGGGGTGAGTTATCGTGAATGAGGGGGTTTCTGTGTGTGTTTCAGGGCTGGCTCTGCAGATCCAGTGTTACCAGTGTGAGATGACGCACGACTGCTCCACGCCAGAGTTCATCGTCAACTGCACCGTGAACGTGCAGGACATGTGCCAGAAGGAGGTCCTGGTGAAGGAGGACGGTAGGTCATGACCTTGGTGTAGCGGATTGGATCTGCGTGGTTATGTGGAGCTTTACAGTAAAACTTTAATAGAATCCCAAACTCAAATATATAAACTAAGAATTCAGAGCGCACAACTGTTCCCCGTGTCTCCAGGCAGGATTAGCGTGTTTGTGTTGGTGGGCGCTTAGGCAGTTATATTTCCTCAGCTGGAGGAAATCTTGTAAACAAAAGGCCGTTTTGAAGTGACGCCAAAGAAACAGTTTGTATTTCTGGCATGTTTTAAGGCTCCTCTCTTTATGCAAAGACAAGAGAAAGACAGCTCTCCAGGCGCCACCGCCGTCAGCTGAAATCAAACTGATCTGAGGTCAGCGAGGACAGGGCCCTCGCCACACTACGACTATCATTAGAGGATGAAATACTTAGCTGCGGGGCAGCTTTCATGGATATAAACTGTGCCATTTTCATGTGAGAGAGAGATATTTTGCATACACAGACAGCTGTGTCCTTTGTGTGAGATCAGACTTTTCTACACCTCATATCCTGCGAATTATAATCCAACAGAGCCTGACAGATAAACCGCCAGATCTGACGCTTCGGACGATATCAGCTCCCTGCAGATACACTGCTAGCAGTGTGCTGGCCTGTAAGTAATTGAGGTCGTGTGAAAGAAAGAAGAGTTTTATGGACTTGGAGGGGAAATAAGGAAAGAGCTGGAGCGAAGTGGAAAAAGGGAAGAGGGAACAGGAAGTGATCAGCACTGGAGTCTAAAAACACAAGAGGGTGAACAGGGCGCTGTAGGCTAGAACAGGTTAAACCAACTGTTTCAGTTCTAGAAAAGCTGATCAGTTAGCTCAATAAACTCGGAGTATGTTCATCCTGAGTTTATAATGACCACCAATTTAATCCAGTGGACTAACGAGACCAAAGAATCTGAACGATCATGTTTATCTTAACAAAACCGGAGAAAGGAGTCCACTCATCCACTCAGTCATCATTTACCCAATGGAAACTTCCCTTTATAGACAATAATCATGAAGTAGGACCAAAATGTATTCAGCTGAAGTATCTCAGGGATGAAAATGATGATAAAAAGATGAATAAAGGTGTATTGGGGGGCAATCGTGGCTCAAGAGTTGGTAGTTTGTCTTGTAATCGGAAGGTTGCTGGTTCGAGCCCCGGCTCAGACCGTCTCGGTCGTTGTGTCCTTGGGCAAGACACTTCACCCGCTGCCTACTGGTGGTAGTCAGTGGGCCCGGTGGCGCCAGTGTCCGGCAGCCTCGCCTCTGTCAATGCGCCCCAGGGCAGCTGTGGCTATAATGTAGCTTGCCATCACCAGCGTGTGAATGTGTGTGTGACTGAATGTAGTGTAAAGCGCTTTGGAGTCCATAGGGACTAAGTAAAGCGCTATACAAATACAGGCCATTTACCAAGTAACACTGCTGGAAGAAATAACATGATCCTGAGACTTACATGGCACAGATTCAACAAGGTGCTGGAAACATTTCTAAGATTTTGATCTATGTTGACATGATAACATCACACAGTTACTGCAAATCCATGATGTGACTTTCCTGTTACACCATGTTCAAGAAACCAGTTTAAGATGATCTGAGGTGTGTTATCATGCTGGAAGCAGCCATCAGAAGATGGGAACAGTGTAGTCATGAAGGGATGGACACGGTCAGTAGCAACACTCAAGGAGGCTGTGGTGTTTAAACAATGCTCAGCAGGTGCTAAGAGACAAAGTGTGCTGAGAAAACATCCTCAATCAAAGAAACTCTTCTGCACACCCTGAATGTAATAAGTAGTTATTTGAGTTGCCGTTGCCTTCCTACCAGCTCAAAACTGGTCATTCTGATCATGTCTACATACACGTTAACTTGCTGCCACGTGATTGGCTTATTAGAAATTGGTGTGGTGTTAGAAATGAGCAGGTGTCCCTAATAAAGTTTTATGTGAGTGATAGTTTAAAAATAAAAAAAACATTATGCAGTGCAGCCACAGTCCATCGCTTGTGGTTTCAGTGTTTGAAGTTCAGTGACGTAGAGACCCACAGTATCTGTGATCTGCGGTTTCAGGTGCTGGTTGGACATGGCGGCTTGGATTCTCTCCCCCTTATTCAACATGTTTTGCAGCTGCTTTCTTTTCAGAGTTGTGCATTTGCATCGCTTTTGTTCGGCTCACATTATTCGGAATAAAGAATGTGCAACCTTGTTATGAAGGTTTCAATGTCATTTAAAAAGCGAGCTGACACTCGGCTTTGACCGTGTTCAGTAAAGGCTATTCAGACTTGAAGTTAGCAGGAACGCACAGAAAATCCCACAAAAACCCTGCAGTGTTTACATGCCTATCTACTAGTGAGAGCACGGGCACTAAAGGTCGCTCTCCCTGAGGTGTCCTTCATTTTAATACCCAGTGGAAATTGGAGGCGTGCATGCATGCGGGCGGGTGGTGTTGTTACTCCCTCTCTCTCTCTCTCTCTACAGCTGATGAGCAAACTCAATAAGTTCCTGTCTTTGGAAATGTGGATCCCAATTCAAAGGGCGAGCTCGCTGCACTGTGGTGTCGACAGTTCTTTAATAAGAAAATTTCTGCATGAATGCTCATGTACGTCCCGGCTTTTATCTCGCAGTGTTATCATTAATGCTGCTCTGCGAGTACAAGGAGAGCTCGGGAATCCGACTGACCGCACCTTATCGCTGTTTGCAGTGCAATAGATGGATTCACAATAGCAACGGCACCTCCGAGCGACGTGTACAAGTGATAAGAATGGAAATTTGTGCAGCTGTATGATTCTTACACAGTACACTTGCTGTGAGATTTCCGCCACAAGTGTGCGACTTTGCATGCTCCTCAGTGCAGATGTAGGAGCACATCCTCGGCTGGGGCTTGAAGATCAGTGCTTCTGTATCTGGAGGGCGTTAAACAATCATCTGCTTTCTTAAAGGCAGATTAGAAAGGAAGGAAATTTTCAGGCCTGAAGAACAATTTTACACCCCCTTCAGAGGCACAGTCTAGAGCCAAAATCTGCTTTTTTTGTTCACCATGATTTTTCTGTAACCAGCATTCATTGTGATGGCAATGATCATAGATTCTGAAAAATGTTCCAGGTTAATGTTTGACCTGGACCTAATAGAACAAGCATCAATGTTTAAACTTCTTTTTTTTTTTTTTTCTGCCTGTCCCGTTTGGCTCTTTTGCCATCAGAATTGTTGTCTAAAGGCAAAGAAAGATGCCCAACGGATTTACTTTACCAAATTGACCATCCCAGCCTTGCCGTAACGGTCCATTTGATTCACCTTTTATTGTTCATTTTATTTTCACTTACTGAATACGGGACAGACTTGACTGGGGGAAAGAAGGGGAGAAAGAAAGAGGGAAAGAGAAACAGCTGAGAAGAGGGACGGGGGAGAAGGGCAAAAACCAAAAACCAACAGAATGAGCAGAAAAAAAAAAAGAAATAAAAAATGCATATATCAATCACCTGGATCACCTGCTGAGAAAGAAAAAAGAAAACAAGCAGAAGAGAACAAGAGTAATAGAATAAACAACATCACAATGATATATGGGAATATGACAGTAAATACTAAATGTTAAACATTATTGTGCAGCACATAAGATCAACAGAACACAGTGTGCTTTGAGGTAGGAGCCAAAAAGGGTGTAGTTTGTGGGTGTGATCACCCGTGTGTACACCTGTGAGCATGGACGCGCTTGTTTTTTTTTAAAGGTTCCTTCATGTAATGATCTGCTAGAGGGTGTGGGGGGGCCACAGCCCCATCCTCCAGGGCATGAAGCAGGTATGGAGGAGATCAAAACTCCAGACATCCAGAGGCCCCCAGAACACAAGAGACCAAGGAAAACCAACAGAGGGGCAGCCGCGCCACTGTCCCAGAAAGAGCTGAGGAGAGTCCCAGATGAGGGCTCACTCAGCAGCCGCGGAGCAGAAGCCAGGGGGAGTTGCAGTGACGCGCCCGTGAGCTCCGCCGGCAGCCAGCCGTGCCTGAGTGACCGAGCCCCAGGCCGAGAGGCCGGGGGCACCCCACCTCCGAAGTGGCCCGAGCGAGCCCCAGGCTCCAGGCCCCGATAAGCGGCCGCCAAGGAGTGAGCCGGTGTGTACCTGGACGTCCATCCCCGGACACAAAGAACCACCAACACACCGATGTCTGAGGGAGTCCGCCATTGGCAGGGGAAGTGGTGGTAGGGGAAGATAGGCCTCCAAACCTTGGAGGGCCTGAGATGTCCCCAGAGAGGTGGCGCCTGACACCCAACCTGACATATAGACACAGAAATATAGGCACACACAGATACAAACATCCATTCCCACCCTCATGCTCTTATATACACTTACTCCACACTCAACCAACGTGGAGACAGACATAAAGAGACGCTGTACACACGATCACACTCCCCAAGCGTACTCTACAAACCGGGTCTAGGTACCCTTGCCCCTGGAGGGGGGAACTGCACCCAGACCCAGGTGGTGTTACCCTTTTCCCTGCGGTGGGGGGAGGCAGACCGCCCCAACTCCGCAGCAGCAGGGAGGCCCCACACTCCAGACCGCAGTCGGACGGCCAACTCCTCCTCCTAGCCCCCCCCCCCGCTCCAGCAGGTCGCAGAGAACGGGGGTTTAAACTTCTTTCTGATAATTCATTGGACAAAGCTTGAAAAAGTGCATTCTGGGTAAACTTTTAGGGCTCATTTTGCCATGTGAGATATCAGCTGCTCCTTTGTGCCTACATTTAGATACCATACTTGTGTTTGTCTGACAGCCTCACGCCGTTATACTCCAGTAATTTAGCTCATTTTTAACTCTCACCTGATGCCTGCCTTTTGTTTTCCATCATAAACCAATGAAAAGCTAGTTCATGAAAAGGGAAGGACCCCCCACCCGATGAACAGCCCTAAACTATCCCTGTTAAAGCACCAGCAGTCAACAAAACCACATGCAGAGCAAACATCTTTTCCTATGATGGCAGTTTTTTCTGCTGGGCAGCATGAAGCAAGCTCTGCTTCCCGTCTTCTATTACTATAATCATCTTTCTCCTTTGATTATGTCTTGAGAAAACATAAAAGGCTGTGCTTTTAGCTTGGAGACGGATGTTTATCGCCCGTGTATTTAAAAAAGGAGATGATTGTCACGCTCCAGTGGGCCACCTTTCATTTCAGAGCTTTCTCCTTTAATGGAGGGGAGTCGATTTACTGTAATAAATGATATGAAAGTGGTCACCTTGCAACTCCTCAGAGGCAGTCTCAAAGAGACGGTAGATTAGTGTAATGGCACACAAACTCATACCAAAGAAAGTTTGCCATTAAAGTATTTTTGCTGGTGATAGTGATAAAGTATTATAATAATATAATTAAAGGTTTTGATGTGGAAATGTCACAACAAAAGAAAGTGAAAATACTTCCTTGGAGCTCACTGCCTGCAGGTGGCGCTATAGGGTTTGAGTGTGATGTGTGTAGGGTGACGGGACACCCTGGAGGTCCGACCCTCAGCTGCTGAGGTTAGCTACTGGTATGTGAAACTTCACCGCTCTGGCAGGGAAGCAGCCCAAACTGGTACGTTGACTGATACCAGGTAGATATACTCAGACTTACCTCAACACACAGCTCGGGCTCTGAAACAGTGTCCTGGAAAAAGCTGGAGTTGCCCTCGATGAGAGGAGGCTGGGGTGGGTCTCCTACTATCCCCTTGGTTCGCTGCCAGTATGTTTACGTTTTTCTTGGTGAATGATAAGGTTGCTTCTTTGGATTTGGTAACAAGTCCTGACTGTTGTTTGCACTTGTTTGCAAAGCAGCAGTCAGGAGCACCCAGTCTTCTTGGAGTTCCTGGTTGTTGTGCTAGAGGATGCCTCATCTGCAACTCCATTGTCGTGCTGGATAACTTCAATGCAATGACAGAGAGACCTGGAGGAACGTGAGTGGGAGATCTTCAATTTCCACCTTCAAGCAGAACTCCAACAGCATTCTGAGGAAGGCTTGAGACACTGATTCCAAATGGAGCGTCTCATTAATCCCACTGGCACTCCTTCCATGGAGGAAGCAGGGACAAGGGGGAGGTGTGTCACCCATCATTTTGCAGCAAGGTCTTACACTGGTGAGACTGCCATTCAGAGTTGGACTTGCTGATTTTTTTTAGTAAGGGGAGAATCATTTTTAGCCAAAGTATGAAAAGGGGTCATCTAAATTATCTCAAATTTGGCACTGCAGTTACTCAGGTAATCAGCAACACTTTTGCCAAATTTGAAGCTGACTGTATCAATGAATGGACAGATGTTACTGGTAACATTTTGCTTTAAAATATTAATTACACCTTTCAGTAACTAAAATTAGCTATTCAGTTGATTTGCCATTATTTGAGGTTCAGAGAAAGGATTGATTTCTGGCTATCTTGAATAATAATAAAACAGTCCTGTATCACGACTATTAAAAGGTACCCAGCGACTTTTCTCTTTGTAAGTTAATCCAGCTGTAGTGATCAAGACAAGAAAAACAGCACGCTTTTTACTAAGGAAACAAATGAAAACGTGCAGTTCAGCTGGGCAACATTATTGCTTAAAACTGTCTTCAAAAACATGTTTAACAGCCCATAGATGATGATCACTGCTGCGCGCTTTAGTCTTGCCGTCACACTAAGCATGTAAAATCTTCACAGAGGCAGCTGACTAAATGAAGCAGCGATGGCAAGACGAATAAGCGCAATTATTCCCCCTCGGATTCCTCTGAAAATCAAACGACAGTGGCTGATGTGTGGCAGTGCAGCACGTTAGGCAGTTGATGAAGGCAGATAACTAACATGTCACCGGCTGAGCACAAAATCATCTTGTTTTTTTTTTATTGTTGTTGTGGAGGTTTGATTTCACCACCTGAAGCTGCGGTGTCTCATCTCTGAACAGGTTTTTGAGTTTTATGTGCACAGGTTCAAAAGTAACCACCAAAAAAGAAATTCACTGACAGTATTTGAGTCTGAGCAATTCCTGGATTTCCTGTTTTTGTTCTTTAAAAGAGATACAATTCTGTCCAAAAGTCAAAAGTTTCTTAGGAGAATCACTTTCAGATACTGTTGATTGTAGATAGGTCTTTAGGCCTATCTACAATCTTTCTTTTGTCCTCCACTTCTTCAGCTTCCTCAGATTTTGTAAGGACACAGCACACCATGACAATATGTGCCACATTTTGGGGTAATAACTCTTTGTAAATCCTCTTCATTTTGCAAATATACTATTTTGTGTCTGTCAAACTCTATTATCTTAGGCATTTTTCACATATTCAACTAAATAAACTGGAACAAGTAACATGTTTTTGCAACAGGTTGAGAGTAACAAAATTCCTAAAGATACAATTTAAAATGGGTTCAAACACAACACTGGTTCATCCCTTTAGTTAAATACCTTTTTTATGCTTCAATGATTCAGAGGTAATCTTTCAAGCATCTGCCCCAACAAATACCACTCACACGAATTAAACATGAAAACACAAGATCTTAAAAAGTAAACTGAATCAAGCAAACTCAAAACTAAACTGACATCAAAATGAAATAAAAGTTATTTAATTAATGGAAAAATGTAAAAGTATTATAACCCTAGAGCCCCGATGACTCAGAGCTGTAACACCAGACTAATTCCTGTCAGTGGGCCGGTTCAGATTATGTAACGACGGCTGATGACCCCAACCCAGCCACCGCTCATCTCGACAAAGAGACCGCAGAGCATCACGGAGCAAGATGGAGACAATGGCGGCTTCACCCGTGTCTGCCTGATTTCACTGCTTATCTAAATTAGCTTCGGCTATTCAGAAAAGTTAATTTACTGTATCAGAGAAAATGAAATGAGACTGTGGTTACTCTCGGAAGTTTACATTCATTCTGTTAAATCGAGGGAGCGAGGCTGCTGAAGTTTGTCAGGGTGAGGTTTTGTGAACCAGTATTTAAAGGACTTTAAAATGTATTATTATTTCTAAAAGGAAAAATTACAGGTCATACATTTTTGCACACTGTGTGGTTACTTGTGTAGCTCATGAATTTGGATGTTTTATCACAGAGCAAACTGAGCAGGCTGCAGTGATCCTGAATGGTAAACAGCATTTGACCACATGTGATGTGGAATTCTTTAACAGCAGGGAATGAACACCGACCAGCACAATGTGTGTGACGCCGGTGCCTGGAGAAAACAAAAAAGCATTTGCATCTGTATTGTGACTGTGTCTACTCTTTCAGCCATATTGACATTCATTGTCCGCTTCATGTAGTCAAATGTGTAAGGCTGTGTATATATAACTTTGGACACAGCCAGCCGAGCTCGTTCATGACATTTGGACTTCACGTTTTGAAGCCTCAGGACTTGTTAATGGTCAGTGTGCTGGTTGTTGTTGGGTAACAACTGTGCGTCAGCCAGCCAAGTAGTAAAAATGGGACACTAACTTCTTTGTAACAAGGAAAAATCAGTGGTTCCATTGAATATTATTTAGTAAAAAAAAAAAAAATTGCTGTTGATGAGAAACTGGTCGTCCAGAGGTTGAGCATGCGAAAGAAAAGCAGTTGCACATCTTGCTTCGCCGGAGGCAACTTATCTCCAGAGCATCGCAGACCGACTTAGCCTTCTGCTATTACTCATAGACAGGTTCCCAAAGGTTTGCAGACAACTGCAAACAACTGGAATCAGTGTGTGAGTGGTTGCAAACTAATATAATGACGAACAGTACTTGTAGCAGCTATCTGTGTTGGTGACATTTTCAATAGGGGACTCAACACCAATTGGTTAGTATCTAATACACTCAAATATAAAAGGCTGCTGAGTGCCTCATTCTGCAGTTTAATCATCAACCTGTGGAGGAACTTCTGAATTTCAAGTCTGTGGTTTGACTCTAAATGTAATTAGTTATTAGACTGAATTGAATTTCTGTTTACTCAAAGTATGCAGATACTACCACAGTTCAGCAATGTACCGAATCACAGCACAGGATTATCACAAACAGACTGCATGTACCTGCCAACCTGATTCAATAGCAGATTCCACCTTACTCCTGTTTTGCTGTCTTGGCACACAAAAGATGCTTTGAAGATAGCAGCTAACTGCTCTGGTCCCACATCTTTGTTCGTATGGCGTTGCTAGCAAATTGCTGCCGTTGCGCATATATTAAATGGAGATGATTTTCATAGGTTGTTTTAAGGTCACATCTTGAAGTATCTTTGGGCAAAATGTGGAACCACAAGTTACCCCAGATGTATTTATCAGTGCATGGAAAAGTGCTTAGACATAGATAAAAGCATTATGGAAGTACTAGATCCACTTGTAATCCACTGTATATGGATGGACCACTAATGTCAAGGTTGTAAGTCATACAAAATGCTCACTTTCTCTAGACTTCATCTTCTTCTACTCGACTTCTGCACACCTTTGAATTAGGTAATTACTTGATTCTACATCCTTCACCAAAAATATCTGTTGTGAAATTCCACCGTCCCCGCTGACCATTTATCTCGATGACATCTTTACTTCAGCTCGTATAACATCCGCTATCTCATTTCACTGCCTCGTCTGGTTTGATTTAAATGGACAATAAACTCTATAGAGCAGACTCACATCACTCTGTCTCCAGTAAGGAACTGTTATTTTGCACATGTCAAGGTCACTGGCAAAAACCCCCAAAACAAAAGCATTAGCGTTGATCCTGTTCTGTGCTTCTTTAAAGTGTCAGTGAATCGCTCTTTTTTTTGGTTAAAAAGTCATTTAGAGGAGTAGCTGAAGGGTTTCCAGACACTTATTGGATGGCTCGGTCCTCCCTGTGCAGCCAAGCATGCTGATTCTCATTAGACTTCTTCTCTCTTCATCCTTTCACCCTTTTTGCCATAAATTAACTCAACAGCATAATTTAGATTGAAGTGCTGAATCTTTGGATCCCCACGCACAAATTAAACGAAATCCCACCCAGGCGCTTCAGATGTGATGGAGTGTTTACCTGATGTGCCGCGTGAGCTTCATTATGCTGATATCTGCTCCTGAAATGTGGCACATCAATGCATATATTCTCCACGCTTAAAGCTACTACATACAGAGTGTAATCAATACTCAATACTCAATTACAGAGCATGATGTCTATAAAGGACTTGTTCAGAATTTCAACTAGAAGAGCCCCCCTGACTGTGTGTGAGCTCAAGGTAATCGATAAAACATTATATTATATATTAAATGGTAAAATGGTAAACGGCCTGTATTTATATAGCGCTTTACTAGTCCCTAAGGACCCCAAAGCGCTTTACATATCCAGTCATCCACCCATTCACACACACATTCACACACTGGTGATGGCAAGCTACATTGTAGCCACAGCCACCCTGGGGCGCACTGCGAGGCTGCCGGACACTGGCGCCACCGGGCCCTCTGACCACCACCAGTAGGCAACGGGTGAAGTGTCTTGCCCAAGGACACAACGACCGAGACGGTCTGAGCCGGGGCTCGAACCAGCAACCTTCCGATTACAAGGCGAACTCCCAACTCTTGAGCCACGATCGATTAGTTATAGGTTAGTGGGCAGTTTTGCAATTAAACAAGAAACCTCTGTGATCTATAATAGACTCTGACTGCTGCTCTTCAACTTTTTTATTCATTAACATGTTTAAAAATAAGGAACATAAAAAAATTTGGTGTACAGCTGCATTGCTGCACTGAATCAGCTCATCAACAGCAACTCGTTATCTCACAGTACAATCCAGGGGTATCTTATAGCTACAATTTAAATGTATAACATGTTAGGAGATCTCCCACTCTCTTGATTTCTGGTTTCATAGTAGGCTGAGGGAAACTTCTATTTACAAATAATTACAGACTGCTAACATGTTGCTGTCATTTTGAATGAATCTTTGTGAATGAGCACAATTTGCTGACTCAATTTGACTCAACTGGCTGCCAGATGGTTGTTTTCCTGTTATAATCCTATTGAACACAAAGGTTGCTCAGTGCAAATGTATTATTTAAATGTAAATTTCTAACTATGTAGGCAGCAACATGTGACTGTTAAACAAGTTTATCACAGTTAATTGCTGTATTATTACATATAAATTTAATGTAATTGCCAACTTGACCCAATATGATCTGTTAGCTGACTGCTCATCTTATGGCACCGTTTATGGCAGGTTTCATTGACAGTGTTCATGTGCTTGACAAAAAAAATATTTTTTGTAGCCAAAAAATAAATAAGTTAAGTGAGATAACTTCATCTTATCAGGTTCAAAAATGCAACTGCCCAGTGACGTTGTCTCAGCATTCAGTTTGCAATAGCCAAGAAGCTAGATAACGTAATTAAAAAATCGCTAGCAAATTAATATGAGTAACCTAGATTGGGCTAAAAGCAAATCTAAATGGATAACATATTTATCATATTCTTAAATTAAATAAAGAAAATATTTTCCATTTTTTTCCAGAAGACAGTGTTGGTAATTACAACATTTCCCCAACATTTTAAAGCTATGATATCATAACAACATGATTGGTCAGTAGCAATGTCATGGACCTTAACTCAACCTAAAAGTGTTTTGTACTCTATGGGACATTTTACCATAGACTACAATAGGATCAGATGTCTTTTTGCACATGTATCACCCACTTTCACATTGGCTGCACAAGATCTGCTCTTCCTCCTGAGCTACAGCCACCCCAATTTTTTATTTTTTATTTCCATTTATCACGCTTTATAAATGCTGATACTGACATATCAGCAAATTGCTAATATTGGCTGATTACACTGTCTCACTGATAAATCAGCTTTGCAAAATGGCTTTCCTTAAATGGGGTTTCTAGCTGTCCTCATTGAACATGTCTAATTCTGGCTCCACGCTATGTTCATTGCAAGCCAAACTTTATGCACCATGGATCTATTAAATTTTGTTAGGCCATTAAGCCTGATGTATGTAGACTATAACACGGGTGGGGGCCCAGATTACAAAATAAAAGTAACAAAGAAAATAAAGCAGCAAGAATGGCCCCATCAACATCAAGATACTTAATGTGAGTGACAGATCGTCTTTATTGAACTTTAAATGAGAAAGTTAAAAAGCTCCAGAGACGAGAAAAAAATCAGTCAAAATCTGACAGGGTGTGAAAAAATAATAAAACCTGAAGCCAGATTAATGAAAAACTGTGAGTGACATGTACAAAAAAAAAGGGTTGAACTAATGATTGCACACAGAGGGTGGTGACTGGTCTGGAGTTTAAATAAAGCTTCTAGATGAAGGTATGAATGAAGATGAAGGAGCTGAAGAGGAGTTGAGGCTAGCACACCAATAAAAAACCTGTGACTGAAATAGGAAAAACCATCACATTTGTTTTCTTTGTCAGTAATATCCCACTTTTATTAACGCTCATTTTCCCCTGACTGAACATGTTACCCACTGTTTCCATCTTCAAATTACTGCTCAAAATATTAAAATAAAAAAAGACATATTGACTCTGTTCCTCAGGTCCAAGCATCAAAAAATGACTCATCTTTCTAACATGCTGCTGTTCCTTGTCCGTTAGCTTATTTATTTTTTGGCAGATACACGCACCCAAAAACTACTCAGTCACCATTCTTGGCCTTGCCAGGTTTTTATCAGCACTATTCATATTTAGCATGGCTTGAAGCTGCATTTTTAAATAGCATTAGAAACATACTAGACCAGGCATGATGTAGGAGCTTAAAGCAGGGGGGGGGGGTTGTGTATAAAGTTGCAGTGAGATCAGATCGTAGAACGGGACATGCTCTTGAAGTGTTTCTGAGGTTACAAACAGTCTTTTTTTTCGGCTCACTAAAAACTCTTTTGGCTCCGAACCGGCTCTTCAGGTTGTTTTGTTGCTTTAATTAATTTATTATTAACAATAATATAAAATTATGCACAAAAGGAATTACTAACGTAAAAAAAAGTAGTTTTATTTGTATATGTTTATATATAAATACATGCGGTGGCCCCTAGAGACAAAACACGTACAAACTCCAAAACACATTTCTAGCATGAACTGAACTTCCAAAGCAGAGCTACTAGATCACTTAAATTACACAATTGAAAGCATGTGTGTATTGTTTGTGTATTTATACACAGGCACTCATATATATTCAAATAATTAAAAAAAAAAGTTCATTTACCTGTTACTACAACACACCAAATCCGGTCGTCGGTACTTGCTGGCTTGTGTAGCCACTAGGTAACAAAAGCTCAACACTGCGCCCAGCATCCTGGAGCACTTCTGTTGTCTTTTGTACGTGCTTCAGAGTTCGTACGTGATTTGAAGTTTGTATGTGCTTTGTCTGTAGGGGCCACTGTACTTTCGCTCTCTCTCCCTCTCTCTCCCTCTGGCTCTGTTCCTGTGCTACTCAGTGTAACTACCGCCCCTCCCCCCTCTGCCCAGCATAAAGCACAAGGCTCAGGTGGGAAGTGAAGCGAAAAAAAAAGTGCGAGAGAGAGAGAGAGAGAGAGAGAGAGGGTGAGAGAAAGAAAAAAAGAAAAAAAAACACGTGACGGCTCGCGATAAGGAGCCGGCTCGCGTCGTTCACGTCAAAGAGTCGGCTCTAAGAGCCATTTCGTTCGCGAACGACCCATCACTACCGTCCACATCCAAGTGTTGTCAAGACCATCTTAAAGCAGCAGGTGGCGATGTAACTCCAACCGTGAAGAAATGTTGACCATTCAAAAGTCCTTGTCCACACTTTAACACTGAATCCAAGTTTTCCAAACTCTTAACTCTGGCAGAAGTTTTCCAAAAGGTCAGTTTTCAGGGATCCAAAACATCAAAAACAAACAGCCAAAACGCATAATAAAAGCTATAGTTACCAAAATAGTCGTGTACGTGTAGACGCATCCTGACATTAAGAATTCCAAACCCAAGTTATAAAGACAGCTTTGAAGATTATCCTGAACTCACCATGTCCAGTAGTTCAGAAAAAATCTATGCCTTTAACCTGTCATATTGAACGTCATTTAAGGGACACAGTACATGTATTGATTTCGTTGGTCAACAATTTGAGATCCCAGTTGTAATAGTCATTGCACCTTACTTTCACACCTTAGCTGTAGAACTAAATCCTCATGCTGATGATTTATAATCAAACTGGTAATTTGTTAGCCAAAATATGTGAATGAGTAACAACGCCCACAAAATATTTAGCAGTGCTTGCAGAAGGGTTCCCGATGTCCAGTGTATAAAAAATTGAAGGATGCACAATTTAAATGAGCAAATCCAGACCCTTTTCTTTCCAAGATCCTTTAGATCAGCGGTCCCCAACCCCCGGGCCTCGGACCGGTACCGGTCTGTGAGTCGTTTGGTACCGGGCCGCGAGAGTTGAGGCTCAGGTGTGAAATGTATAGTTTTCAGGGCTTTTATCGGTTTTCAGCGTTATTTTGTTATTGTTTTTATCGTTTACTCGGTTTTCCTTGGTCTTTTCACGTGTGTTATGAATAAATTTTCTTTTTTTTTTCGGTACCGGTACTAGTTTTATTTTGTTGTATTTATCCGCGACACCTTAAAGGCCGGTCCATGAAAATATTGTCGGGCATAAACCGGTCCGTGGAGCAAAAAAGGTTGGGGACCGCTGCTTTAGATGATGTCCTGAGCGTTGTCAAAAATGTCTTTAGCTTTATCGGAATCTATTGAATTGTGTGTTAAACCAACGGGCTCAACCCCTGGGCCATGGACGGGGAGTTGTTTGGTACGGGGCTGCAAGAGTTGAGGCTCGTGTGTTCATGGTTTTCAGGGTTTTTATCGTTAACTCGGTTTCCCTGGGTCTTTTTCCGTGTTGTAGTTGTGTGTCTTATTTTGAAAGAAATATTTACGTGTTACTATAACATTTTAGGGTATTTTAGCGACACCTTAAAGGCCGGTGCGTTAAAATTATTGTCTGACATTAAACCGGTCCATGGCGGAAAAAAGGTTGGGGACTGCTGTGTTAAACTATATGTCTGTGATATTTAAGGACTTTATCATTCTTCCTTCCATATTTGGTGGTGGCTCCAATAAAATTTAAATTTAGGTGGCCATTAAGTTGCATACTGGACATATGTTGAACTTGACCATGTATAAATACAAATGGAGAATGTAACATTTCATTCTCATGATGATGATGATGACATAAATATAACATAAAAATATTAAAAGATCTGGGATCTATGAAATATTTTCTACATGCAAATGTTAGTAATTGCTATTTGGGAATGTTCGTGTAGAGATCGTCAGTTTTCCATTTCCCTTGTCGCACAGTGTTATTCCAGGTTTGTTATTCCTGGTTTGTAACACTCCAGCAGCTAAAATTCAAAATGTAAACAGGGCTTCAGTCAGATTTTAATCTGCAGGCTTTGTGAGAGGGTGAGACCTTTCCCTCCAGAGCTCTGTAACATTTCACACTGTGTTTCCCCTGGATTAGTCTGCACCTTCGGGGAAGGATGCACAATTTAAATGAGCGTACAGATCTTTGGGTGTTACTACACCTGCATCAGTTTCACTTGGGTGGAGAGAGGAGTGAAATATTACAGGGGTTACTGGAAGTTCATGGTCTGATTTCTAAATTTCTTTAAAAGAAAATGTCACTAAAATGTTAAAGCCTCCCCCAAGTAATCTCATAAAAGCCTCTGACTTGTTCTGGATAAATAAATAACGTGTCCGTGTATACAGCGAAAGAATATGTGGAAAAAATTACCCTCTTTTATTCCCCTTGGCTTTTATTGCAATGTGGATTATTTTGTTTTTATAACTTCATATAAAACTGTGCCTGAAATGCTTTTCAGAAGAACTTTAAACATCGAATGCAGTCACTTGAAATGTCTGTAAATATAGTTTTAAAGATATTTTATTATACTGGATGTATTTATTGTGAACTGGACACTGCCTCAAGGTCGAAAACGTTCTCTCATAAAGTTCTCCTTCACAAAACAAATGAACAAGCTTGGATGGAACTCTTTACAGTCTGATACAATACAATCTAATAATTCAATGTGCTTCATTAATTTTGATTGTTAAATGTATTTAATGCTTTCACTGTCAGTATGTGAACATATTGTACAACACGTTCTCTTAGAGCAGGTTGTGAGATAGTCACTGTTGATTTGTCTTTCTTCTATTTTTGTGTGTTCATGGATGCAATTTTTTAACTGTGCAAAGTTTTTATCTTTTAAAGAACAAAAATTCAAAATTTATACCCATGAGGAGTTGGTGGTGGAGCAAATATTTTTTAAATTATCACTAAAAACTACTTTGGGAGATGTACGCACACAAAACAACTTGGATTTGGAAATTTTGAAAAAAAAAAGTCTGCTTTGCTAGGTTTGAAAAACGATTGTAGTAGTTGCCACTTCTGTTTAAAGACTTTCTGTGGTTTGGTTTTCATGATCCAACCAACTACGATCTGTCTTTTCTGGCTGGCTAACATTTTCCTCAGACAAACTGTAAGACAGCCACAGACACATAAGCTGTCTCACTTGGCAAAATACTGTGCCGAGTGCTTTTTTTAAACTTATCTCATCAGTTTTAAATTATTTTGTATGCTTACATTATGATCTAATGGTCAACAGATTCACATAACCTAGCTAAGTTAAAGCGAGAGAGTCAAACAAATAGTCTGATCAGGATCGGAGGCTAAACTGCTGCCAAAATCCTGAGAACAAATTAAAGTGCGTTAGCTGGCCAAATTATTTCATTAGCTAATGTGTGCTATGATATTAACGATATGTGATATTTAGCTACTGTGTAATGCTAACATTTCATCTCCAAAATGTTGGTCAGGGAATGACATCTTCTTACTAATTCCATATTATTGACCACACAAAACAGTTCTCTATACATTTCACCCTTAGACCTCTAGTTTATGTTTTAGATTTGCTGCATGCAAACAGTATATATATCTTCATAATCAGATTTTCCTATACAATAATTTAAACACCTCATCAACGCTGCTGGTTGCTGGCTTTTCTATATCAGTCGCTGGTTACTGATTCAAGTGAAAACAGATGTTAAAAGGAAAAAGTACAGGCAGTAATTTATTAATTTTTGTTCACAATTGCAGTTATTTACACACTTGAAGGTGTTTTTCAAAGACGCACAGGACAGCTAAGTGTAATGACTTGGCTACGTTAAGAGTTGTTTGTAAAAGAGGTGTTGTAATCATGTTTTCCTTCAAGTAGATGAAAGAACAAATTCCCAGTTACCCATCTCCATCGCAAGCTTTAATCCTCTCATTACGAGCCTAATGCATCCATTTATGTCCTCATTTCAGGTGTGCACTACCGAAAGTCCTGTGCCTCATCTGGAGCTTGTCTTATCGCCTCTTCTGGTTACCAGCAGTTCTGCACCGGGAAGCTCAACTCGGTCTGCATCAGCTGCTGTAACACACCGCTGTGTAACGGACCACGCCAGAAGAAGCGACCCCAGCCATCTGCTGCCATCACTCTTAACACGCCACGGCTTCCTGTGCTTTCCTTCAACATCATCATCCTACTTTCCTCTATCCTGTGCTGACAGAACTTTCCTAAGATGTGCGTTGAAACAAACTGAAACTGTACAAGCTCTGCCCTACATGCTTTGAAATGTATACAAGAGAAGGCTTTTTACAGCATTTGTTCTTGAGTCCCGGCTTTCTGTTGCAACAAAAACGACACAATAGTGAACAAAGTTATCGCCATGTGTCATGTCGTGAATATGGGTAAGATGTGGTGGATAAAACGGCTTCCAGCAGAGGGTTCATGAACGTCTGCAAGGTGGAAAAAGGCAAACAGCAAAGATAGCATGTGTAATTTCCAGAATAAATCTCTTATTTCTGCTCTATGCTCTATGAATAGGAAAAAACAAGTTTTGCAGTGTATTCACCAACTGAAACAAAACATGTATGACATCTCCCAAATGAACATGACTTATTTAACCTCTTGGCATCTACCATGTTGTTAACAAACCACTTAGAGGTGCGATTAGAATTGGGTTGGAGAAGAGGCTGTTACCTTTAAAATCAGTTCTTTTTATGGGGTTTTTGCCTTTATGTTCTGTTAATTTGGTATAATTTGAACTAAACAGGTTCTGATTCCACATAAAGTTCACTAGTGACCTTTTGGCATTGAGAGGCTATTGGTAAATTAAATGATAAACAAATATAAAATAATAGAAAAACATTTTTTTAATTTTAACAACCATTTCAGCCTCTTAGCAGGTGTTTTACAGTGTTTGGCCAAACAGAAATTTGATAAACACCTTTGAAGAAGGCACAAATTTGCCGTGGCATCATTTCAATTAACAGTTATTTCCTTCCGGATTTTCATTAATCATTTTTCCAAGATCTTGTATTGATGATGGCAGAATCACTAAAGTACTCTCCAGCATATCCCAAAGATTCTCAGTGGTTTAAGATCTGGATTCTGTAGTGGTCAATCCATCTGCGAAAATGATGTCTCATACTCCCTGAACCACTCGTTAATTTCCTTAAGCCTACACAGCTCTTTGGTCCTACTCCCTTGAGTACTTTGGGGGTGGAATGCTCTGACTTCACAGAACATTTACCTGATTGCTGATCATGATCTTTTCCAGCCACATTTCTTCATTGGAGATGACGGTTCACCACTGTCCTCTAAGGTTTTGTTTTGTTTGTTGTTGGGTTGTTGTTTTTTAACACATTGGACAATACTTAGCTTATTTGACTCTTATACTTAGCATTTGACCCTTTTGAAACTGAGTAACATTATTTCCACAACCACAAGATCTGTCCCCAGATGAGGTTGGTTAAGAAAACAGAAGCTACTGGCTCCAGTTAGGGTTGTAACTGTAACTGTTGCTGTACTAATTTTCCTATTTGCTTAGTCAAGTGGCTTTTTGTTGGCCAGGTAAAATAAGACCATTATGCAGTAAGTATGTAGTAATAAGGGTTGTTGAACTTGTGACTGACCAGGACAATAAGAATAAGACTTCAAAGTGCTGGAGAGGTCATATAAATCTTCTCAACACAGCAAGCCTTGACTCCGCTTATCTCATGGTCCCCGTGCCTGCTCGGCTGGCCCTGTGTGGCTACATGTTATGTTTTGTCTTTTCTCTCTCTCCTCTCTCTCTGCTCGCTGCCTGGGCGGAGCTCATTGTGAGCTCCCGGCCTCCACCACCTGTAGGCAATCACCTGTGGCTCCTCACCTTGTTTGCTCCCGCTACTTAAGGCAGTGACTGAGAGCACCTCGCCGCTGGACTATTGAATAACGCTCGTCAGTGCTACTTTAGCCTCAGCCAGTTTTGAGCTCTGTCCATGAAAGTTCCGTGCTAACCCTTGTTCTCTGTATGCAGATTTCTCGTGTTTGGTTTGGAGACTCTGGACGCTTTTCCCGACCCCGCTCTGCACCCCTGGGAACCCTGGCCCCCCTTCTCCTTCACCTGTATATAGTGCACCTGGAGTGTGTAAATAAACCTGTTTTTCTGAGATTTCAGTCTGCGCCGAGTCCTCCCTGCTCCTCCGTGACAGCTTAAACGTCTAAGGTTCGCTGTACCTGAAATTTGTTCCCATGTTGAGTTTATTTTAAAGATTGAGATGAGCAGTCACTATGTGGGAAACATCTATGTGCAAACTAATGATACAACAATAAAATCTGCAAATATTTACTTTGAATTTAAGCAGAAAAAAGTAATTACTTGATTTAAATTTACTTTATAAATTTAAATACTGCACAGCTATGATGAAGCTCAGGGTTCCACCTGAGGATGGCTGCTCTTTAACAAATGGTTTAAACTTTAAAACTGTGACTCTGTTTTTGACCACTGTGTGACGTATACAGAGTGATTAATGCTGTTTTTGTGTTGGTAATAATTAATTAGTTTTCAATAATGAATGAGGTTATTTAAATGCGCGCACCCCTCTCTTTTTGGGGATGCTCGTATGAATCCTGCTGCTTTAGGTCAGTGGTTTTCAAACCTGTTCTGGCATGCCCCATACCCCACAATTTTTTACAACCCTCAACATTTTTATCTGAATAAGTATATTATGTAAATAAAGGTAAACATAGCATTAGCATACTCTTAATTCCAATTAGTTTCATTTTGTATTTTCCCCTGGTTCTACATCCCACAGTTTGAGAACCACTGCTTTAGGCAAAGGTGCAAATATGTGATACCTTTTAAAGACTTCTCAAATAGCTGCAAGCAACAAACACAACTTCAGATCCTCGGGATTCTCAGCAGTAATGTCCTGACCGAATACTCCTCATGTATGAAAACCTCTTAGCTAGTTTAGGCCTCTAAATGAAACAAAGTAAAAAAATGAGACACAAAGATGGATGCAGCCACTGTGATGTGACCAGTTGGACTGCATATGACCCAGTGTATATTTCTTTTTGGCTTTAATTTTACTGTAACTTACAAATTAAAAACATTTTGTATTCAGTATGACTTAAAAGTAGCCACTGAGGCCATACTGTCATCAGGAAATCGTTTTTTACTGAGGTCATAGATCAGAGGTCAGAAACCTGTGGCTATTTTGCCCATGTCCAGTGCCTCCCTCTGGGTTTGATAAAAAATTAATCTGTATATGGAAATAAATATAATAAACACAATGTGATTGCTTTCACTACCAACAGATCTTTTTACTTAAAACAAATCTGATTTTCCTTCACTTCACAAATGTTCTCTTTGGTGGTTAATTAAAAAAATAACTAACTAAATTTTTATTATCCTAGTTCTATAATGTTATAAATTCAACATGAATGTGGCATTATTGTTATGAAAATGCAAAGTTAAAAAACCAAATAGTCATACAAAGTAACTGCAGACTTGTTTTAATTATTTATACCTATTCATAATGTTGATATGCTCATTTATGGCTCAGCTCCCTTTTGATAATAAATATTGCTGACCCCTGTCATAGATCAGGGGAACAGAGGGCCATTTTTCATACACTTCAATACAGTGTGACTTCTTTTTCCAGTCAGCCATTAAAAATAATGCCGCTTTGAGGCACGTTCTGCCCTTTTCGGACCTATTTAGTCTATCCTGAAACCTCAATTCCTCGTTGAAATTTGCATTTTTGTGCCATTGCCTCCTCTCTGTGTCTGCCTCGCTGCCTAACGATATCAGAAACAGTTGTGTTTGTTTCAGGAAGGGACCACTTCACCCAATTTGTTTATGTAGTTCTCACTGTTTCGGCCACGCCTCTGTGTTTTGTGCTCTGTAATGTTTACAGGAAAATGTTGGCACTAAAATGTGGAAAAATTGTGAGTGACAGTTCAGAGGGTGCAGTGTGTTTATCACTATAAATAAAAAGCTGTTTTTGTTGGTAATTATCTTACTGTCACAGTGATTTGGAAAAAAGGAGGACAGCACCAGCTCAGCTTTCTAGGCTGCTCCAAAAAATATCCCAAATCTAATCCAGTTGACTGTGAGATGCAGTTAAAAGCCTGCTAAACAATAAAAAAATTAATTAAATACACTGACTCTACTCACTGACTTTACTGAAATGTTGTCAAATGTGTATATACAGGGATACACAGACAGAAACATATACTTTAAGTTAATCAATGTTTTTGTTATAGTGCATATAAAATCATCACAGAGGTATTAGAGCTAAGATGAGGCTGTTCTCCTTGGGATAAAGTCAGACATGGCTGGACATTCATCTCAGGAGTCGGCAGGTAGCTGCATAGATGACTAGATAAATTTAGAAAATAAGTTTTAGGATACACACAAGCCAATTTCATAAATGTCCTTGATAAAATAGCCATTTAGACTGTAATGGAGCAGTACGATGACTGATGCGCGCACGAGAACAGACAAGAATACAGATCAAGGAAGGCTTACACTTCAGCACGCATACCTCTGCAGACGCCTGGGTGAAGCATGTGATGGTGGCAGGTAACCCAGATGCTACACAGAAAGCAGAATGATGTTATAGTTTGTTAAATGGAAATATTCAGTGTCTTTTGCATATTTGAGACACGCAAATGATAAGAATTTAAATATGTATTTATGTTCTTCTGTGGTGAGCTGAATCTAACCTTTAAGCGAAAAGGCTGTATATGTCAATGAACATTTCTGAATTCATTTCACCTGCTTTGGTGCAAATCAAAGTGACAACAGGTGCACTCGAGAGGCAACGAGATGACCCCAGAAAAGGAGCAACACCTGGAAAACTGCTCCTGTGGGTTCTTCTCCAGCCCTGAGACAGAGACTTAATGCCCAAAGTGATGATGAAATCAGTCCGATTGACAGACGTGAGTTGGGTAGTATAATTTATTTAACTGAGTAATAGCACTGGGACATTTGTGTTTTTGACACTGAAAAAGGAAACAGTATTGGGATGATGTTCTTGTGTAAAAGACAGTTTTAAGATGCTAAAAGTACCGTGTAAAGGTTTCTTAGTTCAGTTAGGAACACTTTAGTCTAAAGTCACGTTAATTTATTTGTCACAATGAATTGAATTGTTCAAGTTCAAAGATTAGTTGCATAGTTACATTTATTCCAATATAAAAATGTATCTAAGATATGTACATACCTACACATTACAGAGTAAACAAATGAAATAATTAGGAGCCAGATTTAATCCTGAGTCGGCACAATTAAAGTTTCACAGTTTCTCATGTTTACGGCACAAAAACCAAAAGATTTCCCAACTTAACTCAGATTGTGAACTCCCTCTCTGTAATCGAGCTGGGTCGTGAACTCAGTTACTGCATTTTGCCAAACTCCTCCAGGTCTAAACCGACTCCCCGTCAGGTCTAAGCATCAGTGAGGTTAGGAACTCTAACAGTAGACTAACACTGAATGTGTTAGTCTACTGTTAGAGTTCACCATTAAATATAAATGTAGAAACAGTCTAGAGTTAGTACAACCAAGTTTAAAAAAAAAAAATTCTAAAAAAAAAGTCACACAAATGTTCTGATTCAACACTGCAGCAGAATTCACCTGTAAGTGCTTTATATTTAATTCAGCTGCTGGCCTTTCACTCATCTTAAACATCGATTGACTAATTAACTTACACCTCTGGTATAAAAACTACGGACGGAACCACAGGGCACTTCACCCTTTGGTTTTTAAAATCCTTTTATCCTCTTTTCTGACGCTAATAATGATTATTATTTATAAAATGCACTTAATGTTTTACTCAGTATGACCAAAAACTAGGTCATAAAGCCAGCAAAATATTATAGTCGCCCCCTGCTGGCCATTGAAAAGAATGCAGGTTTTTGTGTCGACTTCGCTTTTCAGGCTTCAAAGCTGGGCCCATCAAGTGTTACACCAAAGTCCAGCTATTCCAGATTAGCCAGAGACTGTGAGGTGTTGGCAAGTTAATATTAACCCCATTAGAACCCCAACATCATTGCATCAAAACACTTTTTCTAAGTTACTAATTCTAACCAC
The DNA here is from genome assembly GCF_057382185.1 of Mchenga conophoros. Lineage (NCBI taxonomy): Eukaryota > Metazoa > Chordata > Actinopteri > Cichliformes > Cichlidae > Mchenga > Mchenga conophoros. Next base: position 32,919,737 of record NC_140541.1, read on the forward strand.
TAGATTTCTATTTTAAATTTTTATTATAGATTCCAACTTTGACTACTCCCTGATTTGGGACCTCCCGCCCTTCTTGAACATAAAAGGAAAGCCTGACATGGATACAGCAGCATTAAGCGCCAGATGCAACATCAATTGAACCATATAAGGGATTAAAAAGCAGAGCTAGGCTTGTTGTGGTTTGCAAAGCAGCTTGCAGCTACTGTGCTAAAGCTAAGTACCCTAAATACTATTTCAGATTAATAGTTGATTGTGACCTTGCACTGACATCATGGCCTACCATAGCTAACAGTAGGGTTAATCAATGTTAAAATCCATTGCTATTTTACTGCATTTGCTCTTCTTGAAGGTTGGTGATCATAATGTGACTTTCAGTTTCATCTGTGGGCCAAAATATTGATAAAAAATCCCCTCTCTGGAATGCAGAACACAGACTACAGTCCTTAAACCCTCCAGTCTGTACCTTTTAATTTTAACTGAAGCTCTGGGGTATTTAAGATTCTATATTATATTTTAACATTATCACTGGAGGTAAATGTCCTTTCGAGACACCCTGTGCTATGTTTTTTGTGTACTCAATAAACACAGCACAGGGTGTCTGCTCACTGAATACTTGTTACTGCATCCATGGATAAAGCAGTTTCTCCCACTGACTCGCACAACAGGCTATATTTCCGACTCTGATGGTACATTTCTATTCTTGAGCTCCAAGATTTGCTCTTCAGTCCCTATGATGGACGTCTGAGTATCCGTGCCCAGTCCCGAGTCATCTTGCGACTGAATTGTCGTAAAGGATGAAGGTGTTTCCTCTTTGGCGACGGTGGTGCGACTCGACCTATTTCGACGCAGTGACTTCAGCAGCAGGGGGCGTTGAAGGGATTGCATGGGGGCAGCCCTGAACTGCACGGTGGACTGATTTTTATGCACGATGGTAAGGTGACACCGCAGAACCTGCATGAATACGTCCCTGAACTGCCGCGAGGACAGGTTGTAGAGGAAAGGGTTGAGGACGGAGCTGAGGTAGAAGAAGGTGTCGGCCACGGGGTGGAGGATGACGTAGCTCCGGAAGTAGGTAATGGTCCAGTTGGATTTGGGCATAGCGGCCATCATAAGACGGCGAATCTGGTTGGGAAGCCAGCATACCATCAAGGATCCAACAATGAGAACTAAAGAAAAACACAAAAAGAATAAATATAAGAGAAGTGATGACTTTTTTAAAACTCTCGTGTCTGTCAATATCATATAATAATTTTAAAAAGACAGGAAACAAGACAAAACATTTAATATGCTACATGTTTGTTAAAAAGAAAATATGTTTAATCAAACTTACTCAAAGGAAGGGTGACGAGCTAAAACACCACCTTTATTCTTTAAAAAGCTATGTTCTTGATATTTTACTTTATTCATAACAGTTTTTCACCTTTATTCCCAAAAAAGAAAACGGAATTTATGACATTTAACGGAGTTAGAAGTTAGCAGGGAGTTAGCAAACTAGCTTCTATCTAAATACAATATAGCATGTCCTGACTGCGGGGTTTTGGAAACAAAACGTACAGCTCTGCTATCACTTCCAGCATAAATGAAGACAGAAAACTAAACAGCAGTGACGTTTGTAGGGTTACTGAAGTTGGGCTAGCTGGTATATAATGATGTGCTACGTGACTGCTAGCGACACAGCTATGTTAGCATAATATAAACAAGCTAACTTTTTTCCCACTCGATAAAAGTTAACGTGAGTGTTCTCGGTGGTCAGGAACAAATGTAATCGCATGGCAGGATGCTGTAAAAGGACCAAACTTCAGGAGAACAACTGAGATAATCCATCCACAATACGAGGTTAGTCATTCATATACTGCTGCATGGGCTGGGCTGTAGTTACATCCTAAGGTTTTAAAAACTGAGCTTAAATAAATTAGCGGTAATAAAAGCCGAGGGAGGTCAACAGTGATCACTGACTGTTTTAGGAGCTTTTTGAGATTAAATAGAAGAAAATACATAACATTAAACATGTTAACAACACAAAAGCCATATTAAACGCAGACTACTTTAGGCCCGGAAGTAGGATTCGTCACGTCATCACTTAACAATCAGATTGTTCAGGATGATGACAAACAGTCGCAAATTTGTTCACCAACCTTGTCGGTAGTAAAATATTATCTGAACCAGTGTTAGTTTGTCTTTATCTTGCGAGCTGGTTGTTTACATTAACACAGAATTATTTGACTCTATTTCTAAAGCTATAAGCTTCACATCATTTGGATCTTAATGGATCAACCTACATTTTCATGCACTGTTACGTGCCAAGAGATGTGGCTTTGCTTTTGTGTTCTATTTATCTTTCAGGTGTCAAGCCTCCACCTATTGGCCAGTTCGAAGTTGATTGGCATGTGTCTATTGGCTGGTCTGGGCCCAGTTGGCCAATCACACGCCAAGGATCACTACAAATGAGCAGCTCCCTGGCCAGCTGGTGGTTGCTGGCTTCTGCTATGACAAACATTTGCGAACAGGTGTCTTTATATTATGTGTGGTGGGAGGCTGGACAGGTAAGCTGGGGTACCCTATACACTGATTGCAGGTGTTAAACTGTTAGACACACTAGGGTATGTGGTTGATGCCACTTTTGTATGTTTTCACTGACCTTTTGTCGAGCAGCTAGGTAGGCCTTTTGTTTTGCATTTTTGTTTTAGTTAGGCCCTGGGAGCTCTCGACCTCTTTTTGTTTTATTACTTTCTTTGATTTGGTTCAACCGCCCAGTCCTCCTCCCCCACCTTTTTTCTTATAGATTCCACTAAATCCTGCCTAATTCTTAACTGTCCTGTTGTCATCCTCCTCCATTGATTGTGGTTGTCCGGTGTTGCTGTCTCCTTCCTGCCTTTGCCACCACCATGGTGGGGGGGACGTAACATGCACAAATCAATCCACAGACCTAATGGGAGGTTTCCTGTTTTAAGTTACAATCCATTCACATGGCAGCAATACAATGACATTTAATAAATGTAAAAATATACAGAGAGCACATTTAAGTGAAATATCTGAATATACCACTGCAATTACTCACACTTCATCATTCATGTCTGAGTCATGCCCTGAACTCTCTGAAAGGACAAACACACCCTCGGTCTCTCTTCTGCTGTTTATCCGTCTCCCTACAGTGTTTTTAATGGGGATTAAGCTGCAACCAAACAGCCTTTCTGCATTCACAAAATTATCTGATGTGAGACAAATGCTTCCTGCTGAGGAGCACAAACATAAACACATTCATGTATAACACCATGTCCAAAGACGCTGGGTGGGGGAATCATCCATCCTGATATTATTAAGAGATGAAAAGGGAGAATAAAAAAACTGAAAAATCAGTCTGTGTTTCTCACATGCAGACTAAGTGCACTCATTAGTGTTTGTTTATAAAGGTTCAGGTTCAGTTTAATGCTAATCTCAAGTGTCAGTGAGCTTTGATCCCTTGCAGCCTGTCTTAAGGTTTGCCAGTGATGTTAGAGACTTTATAAAGAGATGTCAATAGTTCAAAATAAAGACATCAAGGGCATTGCCTCAGAAAACCTGACAGAAATTTGGGAATTCTGGCAGCCTGAAATGCATTTTAATGGGCCTTTTGGGCTGAAGTTCCTCTGTTTTATATCCCATCTTATCTTAGACTAAAAACATGAGCGCCTGAAGCATGTGTCGTGTTTTGTTTTGTTTTTAAAAAAAAGCTGCATTAACTTATCTGTCACATTTACAAGCCAAAAAAGTGAAAGTGAATATATGTTGTTTGTTGTTTTTATAGCCTAGCCTCAATGTATGGCAATGTCAGTCTTACAGACGCCAAGGTTTAATGGACCAAATCGACAAACTAAAAGTAGTATGAAAAGACATTTTACTTCACTAAAACTTTACTTTTTTTTAAACAACAGTAACTAAAATTGCATTTTGAACTCAGAAAAGTACATTTTAATTTCAAAATGACCAAATTGGTTATTGCAACCAGCTTAGGGAGGCCCCGATGGGTGGGTCAGCCCCTTTCAAATCATGTTTATGTTTTAACATCTATAATGAACTTCTGAAAAACATGCCCATATTTTAATAATTAACACAATTAACAGAACAAAATAATCAACACAAACTGGAAATGTTTGTGTTGCATTTTTCGGTTGGGGCACACACTTCAGTTTCACTACAGCGCAGAGAACAGCTGGACAGAGTTTGTTACTTCCATTCAAACTATGACCGCAGTAATATGCTAGCGACCAAAGCTAGGGGAATGCACATTTTTCCCTAGTGACAGATGCTGACCAGGGGATCATTTAGCCATCAACCTCTCACAGCAGCTCCAGGAGTATTCACTTTTCCCTTGCAACCGGTGGTTGGTCATTGACTAGTTTTGAGGCCATGACCACCATGTTTATCAGGTCGTTAAGCAGTGATCGTCTGTCAAGAACATGGGTGCATGCTAACACTGAAGTACCTATAACTGATGCTCTACGAGGCTCATTCGTAGACATAAAATGTCCACATATATATATTTACCTTCAACCTGGAATGAAACTTTACCTTCTTTGGATGTGTTTCTCTTTGTCCTTCTTACAGCTGTTACAGAGTTTTTTAAAAATAACTGACAGGGAGCTGTGGTCAGATCCCTGCTAAGCTGAATGACTGAACTGAACTTTTCGGTTGTGGCTGCTGTTGGCGATTTTATCCTGTGTTTTAAAAAATGCAGCTTGCTAATCAAATATATCCAAATATGGTCACTTCTACCTTCTACAAAAACGTTAAGGCTTCAAAATACAGAATCCAGATGTCCGCCTTTAATAAACAGTTTGCTGTCTGTTTTTGCTGACCCCATCAGATGCATGTGTCTTATTTTCCAGACACAGACACTAATTTTTCACGACGCCCTGCAGCTTCATGTCAGGTCTCGCCATGTACAAACACAGCTTCGCTGCAGGACCTGAGGCTGGTCCACCTGCCTGCTGATGTGACTTGGAGTTTGCTCTCTGTTAGGAAGGATCAACCCCAGAGCCACGCATGCTGTTGCCTAGCAGGGTCACTGGTCTCATAAAAAACAGGTTTGTTTGTGGGCAGGCTTTTAAACAACGCAAACAAGAGGTGATGAAGAAATCTGAGTGGAAAGCAGCACTCTGCATCATGTTTGTCGTCAGCCAAACACTTTGTGGTCTGCAGGGATTCCTCTCAGAACAATCATCAAGTTTGAAGAAAACAAGCTACAGACAGCATCAGCCCCCAAGTTAAATTCTTTTAATGCTTTAAGATAAAAGGAGGCAAAAGAGAGAAAACACTCACATGTATGGTATTGTTCATTAAGGCCAACTGTACCGTGACCAGTCTGAATCAATACCAAGAGATGTCACCGGTAATAACTCTAGTTCTGATCACTTTCAAAGAGGAATTCAAATCAAGGTTTGTGAAGACAGTAAAGACAGAGGGTTCATCTGAGTGAAAGTACAAAGAGGAAGAAAGTGAGATGAAGACAAGTCAGAAGAAAGGAACACTGCTGGAATACAAAAATAAATGAGCAGGCAGAGGTGACGGACACAGATAAAAACAACTTTAGAGATTCATGTTGCTCTGAGTCATTTCTCCTTGACACTTTGGTAGATAATTAGACCCTCTCGGGTAATTTAAAGTGTCTTTTTATTAAAAATATCTGGAAATATATTCTCTTTATGACCTTCTCCAGATTCCAAAAACAATTTGGTCAGCTGGCCAAAGCAATTTATTTAATAAGTGACAACACTGTCATCTTCACCTTCAGAGCGCACTGAGAAAAGGGTTTGCAGTCAAGTGTGAAGGGAGGCAGAAAGAGAATTCAAGTCTGATTTTATGGTATTATGTTAAAAAAATGGTGGATTAATCTAGTTGAAGCTGGACCTTGAGAACCGAAGGAGCATCCAATTGATTAATGGGTTGATGAGGTCATAACAGTAACTGCAGGTGTTGTACTAGAAAGCTGAAGTCAAAAGTGAGGGTTTACCAATGATCTATGTTTCAACTCTCAGTCCCTGAGGGTTTGGGCTAGTTTTGTTCCGCAGATTTACTCTCTGAATTTGGTCCCTGTGATTTCTGGGTTTAGTCTTTGGTTTTGAGCCATGCGTTTGGTCCCTGCAGTCTATAGGCTTGGTCTCTAAGGTTTGTCCCTGTGGTCTCTGGGTTTGAGCCCTGCGTGTGATCTCTGGTTTTGACTTTTTATTGAGTTCAAGTCCAGAAACAAACCAAACCAAAGTTCTTGCTAAATCCAGCTAGACCATCAATAGGAGCACTAGCAATAAGCAGATGATCAGAAGATTAAAATGAATGACAAAAGCACAAGAAAGGAAATACTTTGTCAGGTTTGCAAGATAATCAGAGATTTTCAGGTTGAATATTTTTTGAAGATGATTTTCAAATGTCAGTGAACAAAAAAGGAGAGTTATAATTGATGACAGTCTACTGCAAAAAATGAAGTCTTGTGTGCTCCAAATCTCCAGATCCTCCTAGTGTGGGAGGATGATGCATTTTTGAGCTCTGGCATTTCAAAAGTCTGCAGAGGGGAGGAACTGTCATTAAAGGCTGAAGATCTGATCTAATGTTGAATCCTGACATGTTTTTATTTTCAGATATTAAAACAACTTTCTAATGGAAAACTGAAAAACTCATATTTGCAGCACCCACCTCCCTGTGTTGTCTCAAAAAGAACAACATCTAACTAACTGTAGGCAGCACAGAGAAGATCAGAGACGCCACTGTGTACTTTCACAATGAAACAGTTGAATAAACAACAATTCTCCAATTCAGTTTCATTTATTTAGCTTCTCCTATTTCTTCTTTTGCTGGAAGACAGTGTGATTTCACAGCGTTGATAAAGAATTTAACTTGACTTTGACAGATACGGTTAAAGACAGCAGTTACCTGATGCTTAAAAAGTCCACGGTTGTATGTCAGGTCTGAGACTAGAACTAGAGATGAAACAAGGATCCAGGCTTATTGTAAAGCAGGGAGTCGTGTCTGTCAGCAGTCATGGATTTTTACATTTTTCAGCACTTTGTGTTATTTTTCTGTTCAGTGTGAGACCCCTTCCTTTTATAAGTCAGTCTGAAACTCAGAGGAAAAATGTTGCCCATCCCAGCCATAAACTGATGATTTCCACCAATCTGACATTTGTTTTGGATGAAAAATGCAATTTCATTCAGGACTAACGGTTAAAGCACATAAAACCATACACATTTATAAATCTAAGCAGCTGGATGTGGATGCACTCCAAGTGTGTTCATGTTGGAGACTTGCAGTGCCGGTTCTCCTGCCAGGAACTGCCCGGGGCCACGAACCCTGTGGGGCTCCCAAAGCCTCAGGTTCAAATCTCTAGGATTGTCAGTCTGGCTTTTAATTGCTTGTTTCTTTTGGCACTTTATAACCAAACCTAGCAGGTTTGGGTTTTTTTTTTTTTGACTGAATATTACCAATACTGCTGAGGATTGACTGTTTCAGCTCTAACTGGGATAAGTGCACACATTTCTCATAATATGCGTCTCCAGTGGGTCCTTCCAGTCCTGCTCCACTAACAGTGGGACATCATAGCTTTAAAAAAAATGCTACTTTCCTACACTTAAATTGATGAAGACCTGCCATCCTTTATCCCACCAGCCTTATAAATGATCCTAACTGTTCAAATGATGGCACTATAGATATCACACACTCCACTGATTCAATTTCAGTAAAACCTGGAGGGATGATACATCGAGGCAAATTTTTTTTGTACTTTAAAACCTGCAAAGTTCATATTTCCAATATGTTGCATTAAAAATGTAACGATGCAGCAGGTTACGGATTGGATGCATCATCGAATCCTGGCAGCAGATCATGAAGTGGCCGTATCTCTCTTTCTTTAAAGGTGTTTTTTCCCCCTATAGATCTACCTATCACATCGGCTCGCTGATCACAGCCGAGACGTTCACCTGGCAATATGCCCCTGAGTCAGAACAGATCAGTAATGTCTCTGCAGAGGAGTTAGGATGCAGCTGAATATGTGATTGCATGAGCCTTCCTTCATGTCATTGATAAATCTTTATTGTTTTAATGTCACTCTCTTCACGCTGAATGCACCTTCCTCAAAAACTCCAATCTCAGCTGATGCACTCATCAGTGATGTTCCCGAACTTGTTGACATTAAACACCCACACACACTCTCACTGTCTCTCTGCCAGGCAAAATATAACTGCCTGCTAATTAGCAGGCAATTAAAGGAGATTATTGGAACAATTAATTGTCTGTCTTTTTGTTGTAATTGGAGTGTGTTTGATTGAGCTTCCCAGTTCCTCTGTGCATCTCACAGCAGGAGAAAAGGGGGCGAGCCGAATCTCTGCCTGGCGTAAGTATGATTTACACTTTTAATAAGAGCTAAAAAAAGAGAAAGAAATCAGACCGACCGCTGCCTCATTTACATGGAAAATCTTCCCCTTTCAGACCTCGGATGGGTTTTTCTGTGTAGCTCATACAGGAAATACTGTGGTTTACACACTCGCCTAACAAGTGAAAGGTCCATGGGAGGACACACAAATCCCTTTGGGAGTGTGTCATTAAACTAGCCCCATTGAATAAGGTGAATAAGGTGAAGAGAATTAGCTTTTTGAGATTTCCTTACCTGCATGATTGAGCCTGCATCAAGACATGTTGTAAACCTGAATTTTTTTTTAACTGACCAGCAGGGGGCGCCTGTAAAAAGACTCTTGGCTGCATTAGTCTTCAGGAGAATAATTTGTTTATTGATTTATCGGTTCCAGGAGATGGCTGCCCCTCCCTGAGTCTGGTTCTGCAGGAGGTTTCTTCCTGTTAAAAGAGAGTTTTTCCTCCTCGCTGTCACCAAGTGCTTGCTCATACGGAGTCATCTGATTGTTGGCGTTTTCTCTGTATCATTGTAGGGTCTTAAACTTACAATATAAAGCACCTTGAGTCATCTATAGTTCTGATTTGGCTCTATATAAATACAATTGAACTGAATTGGCTTGAATTTATTGATTTGTTTGTGGCCTTTTTAAAAATATTGCTAATTACTCTTTTATTCAGTAAAACCGGAAAGGTTTTACAAAATTTTACAGTTCATCAGATAACTGAATGATCCCAAGTTTACTGATTAGCTACACCAAGAGGCTTCATAACAGTTAGACAGCTGCAACCCACAGCTGAAAAACGCAGTTTACTAATCTATCTGCTAATATGGTCACTTCTGGCTTCAAAATCCAATAGGCGACGCCATGCTGTAGCCCGTAACTTTAGCAGTAACTCTGTTATCAAACAATTGCCAACAATTCTTGGCGGAAGGGGAGGGAAGGCCTAATAATTAGTTAATTATTAAAAACAAATCTTTTACAATAGTCTCATGGGTGTTATAAATGCTGTTTTCGATTTTAGATGCAATTTCAGAGCGAAACAAACCACTACAACATCCCAGTGAATCAGTGAGAGTATCAGGACTGGGTCACACCTGAGTCCGCCTGATAATCAGATGAATATTCAGCACGGGGAGAAACTCTGAAACTCATTTTAAAACTTTTGCAACTGATTTGACTCTTTTAGAAATCCCAGAAGCTGCATAAACCTGCACACGGATGCTCAGCGAGCAGCTTATAAACACAAAATTTCTCCCATAACTCGGGGGGTGGGGGGGATTTTCTCAAATAGAGGGCATCGCCACATCGCCGGCACCCTTCATTTCCATGATTGGAAACAGCTCAAAGACAAGAGCTGAATAATCGAGAGAAGTGAAGTCTTTCACCAGTATTTGTTGATAAACACCTGATTGATGACTGGATCTCACCGGTGACGACGGTCCTGATTGCTTACTGATTTAAAGCTTATGTCAAATCTATACAATTACCCAACTGAAGAGTGCTAATGAAGGAGAAGATGAGCATGGAGTGAAATTATTCAGATCTGCTTGATGAGGGTAAAAGTTAACGAATGAGCTTATTCACTTGTTTGATTATGCAGCTGATTTCACTTTCAGGAGCTGTTTGTGGTGTGATATGAACATCAATGGAGGAGCTTATATATGACTTACATTTTCATATTGTATATGAAGGAAATGATTATCAGAAAACAGATCTTTCTTTTCCTCCATGTTTTCTGTTTGTTTCCTCTTTTTCCCTTGCTTTGCCTCCAAATCTTCCCTTTCCTCTGTGTCTTCCTCCTTGGTTTTACTTTCTTTTGCTTCTTATTTTACTTGCTTGACCTCCATGTTTTCCTTCTGTGTTTCTTCTGTGTTTTATTTTGCTTTTCTTCTTTTGTTTCTATTGTTTAGCTCCTTCTTATTCCTTGTGTTTCCTCCATATTTTCCATTGTTCTTGCCCGTTTCCTCTTGGTTTTCCTGCTTGATTCCCTTGTTGTTGCTTATTCTTTTTCTTGCTTTTCCCATTTTATGTTAGGCTTTGTTGATTTTGGATCATTTAGTATTTAGTTTATGGCACTAGTTCCCTTTCCCTTTATTTGAAGAGACTGGTGATAAAAGGAGATTTTTTTTAACCGAAAATTTCTAGTATAAAACTTGATATTTAATTAAACAGCCACAATTTTAATCATTTAGTATGTTTCAAACACACATCGCATGAAAAACTGCACATTTAATGACTTCATATTAAAGTGACTTCAATCTAACCACAAACCACTGCTGAAGCAAAAGAAAATGAAACTGACGTGAGAAAATAATCCTGCAGCTGTCTCATTGATCTGGTTAGATTTCTCCTCAGACGCTGGATGAAGTCGGTCCTGTGGATAATAAGCCTAAGAAACCTGTGATGAAGGCAAACATCATCAAAGTCTGCGACGCTGAGAACAAATTTCCCTTGAACCCAGAGACTATCAGACACAAGCATAGCGAACGATTTCCTCCCACAGAGAGAATAAAGAGGGTTTTTGTAGATTGGAAATTTGGGCTTATTAGCTGCATAATAATGAGATTCTGAGATGCCAGATGGGCGAGTTTAACCAGCAGGCCAGCTCAGATAGTGCCAGGTAGATATGAGCCATTAAAAAACATCCTTAATTGCAAATATGCAAACATTAGTCAAGATTTTGTGGACTAAATTGTGTTTCCTTCACAGCAAACATCCTTCTGAGAGGTAGAAGGTTAATTTAAACCAAGAACAGTGATTGCAAATAGTTTTCACAAAAGGGCAATTAAGGCTGTTTCTGCACAGCGCTGAATTCATTAAATGTTATCCATGAAAAGCAGCTCACACTGCAAAGATCTAACGGCAGTTATGAGTCTGTCAGGCACAAACACAACGATCCTTCCTCAATCAGCCACAAGAGGAAAGCCACAAAGAATCAATCTGACGGCTAACAGGAGATCCTGCGTTATTAAACCACCTGAAACACTGAAAGCAGTCACACAGGAGTGTTATTCATAAAGGAGCTAATCACCTCAGAGCACATTTACTCAGCCAGGCACCAGAGAGTCGTGTTTGCCACCCTGATAAAAAATATGCACATGTCAATATATAAATACAACCGTGTGTGTTAGGGACAAAGACGGAAAAAAACATAAAAATATATGGAAAAGAAAAGGAGGGAAGGAAAAAGAAGACAGGAAGAAAAGGGAAGAAAGAAGCTAGAAGGAATGGATGGAGGAATGAAAGGAAGGGAGGAAAAAGGAAAATGCTGAAAGGAGGTAAGAAGGAAAAGAAAGGGAAAGGGGAAGAAAATGAAGAAGGAACGGTGGAAAGAAAAAACAAAGGAGTGAGGAAATATACAAGTGATGAAGGAAAAACAGGAAAGGAAAAAGAACGGAAGAAAAAGAAGAAAGAAGGAAAAGAACAGGAAAAAGGAGGGGAAAGTTGGGAAGGAGGGAAAAAAAGAAAATAAAAAGAAGAAGAAAGTGGGATCAAAGGAGGCAGAAAAAGATGGGAAGAACAATATAAAGGCAAGGAGTGAGTGAAGTTGGAGACCGAAGGAAAGAGGAAAGGAGGAATGCAAGGAAAGGACAGAAGAAAAGATGAAAGGAAATATTCAAGGAAGAAATGAAAAGAGGAAGAAAGAAAAAGGAAAGATGGGCAAGAGAACAAAGAAAGAAAGGGAAAGGGGAGATGAAAGAAAGGAAAGAAGGACAGAGGAAGAAAAAAGGAAAGAAGGCACTAAGGAAAGAAAAAGTAGGAAGTAAAGTTTTCATTTTGTCTAATTCAACATTTGGCTGTAATAAACGCCAAAGTTGTGCTAGCCAAACTTCATCTCATTTAATATGCTAACCAATCTACTGAGCCAGCATAAATATGGTCATGCCTGGAAAATAAATAAATAAATAACTAAATAAAAGACTGTAACGGCCAATAAACCACACTGCTTAACACCCCATTTTTATTAACCGGTCCTTCATATATTTATTTTATAATTACAATTATGAAGAAGGATCCCATAAACATCCATTTTAAATGTGTTTTATATTCTGCTTTCATGTTATGCAGCTGATGCCATTAATAGCGAGAACGAGCATGGAATATGTTTTTCCAGCCCCGTTTTGGTTGCCAGGGAAGTTAAATGCTTGTAAAACAGCTGCTGCTGGTGGTTTTGTAATCTCCCAATTAATCATTTCATGGATGCAGATGATGTTCTGCCTGTTAAAACGGCTCCACCACAGCTGTTGGGTCTAAGCTCCCAGCGCAAAGCTGCCTCTGACATTAGAATTACTGCTGAACAACAGTTCGGTTAATCAGACGTTAAGAGAGTTCATAAATGGTTTAGACGGTTCTCAGGTTAAATATCTTGATCTTGGTTAACAATGCCATGAATTAAATGTTAATTATTACACTCTGTATTTTCACTATCAGGTTAACTATCTACAGATTTATGACTTCTGAGGTTTGCGAGGCTGTAATCTCTGCTCAGATTCATCCAAATGCTGCAAAAGTGATTGGACAGCACTTTACAGTGCAAATGGGTAATGGCCCAAAGCATATTGCAAAAACAACCCAAGAGAATGCCAAGGTAAAGAAATGGGATAATTTTCAATGGCCAAGCCAGTCACCTGATCTCAGCCCAACAGAGCTTATCTGAACGCAGAAAGATCAACAAACAAGCAGCAGCTGAGCAGCAGGACTGGCAGAGCACCTCAACACAAGACACACAGCAGGCTCCAGACACTAACAAATATTGCTTTGTCCAAGTATTTTATATGATCCTTATATCTAATATTATGTTAATTTATTCAATTAGTTATGTGCCTCTAAAAAGGAGAGACTATGTATAAAATGGTTGCAATTCTTAAACAGTAGTAGTAGTATTTATTTATATTAAACTTATTGAATGAAAGGGTTAAATGAAAATGACAAGAAATCTTTCATTGTCCAAAAATGTTTGGACACAACTGAATTATCAACCTAACATTGAATTTATTATATGTACATGCTGGTGGTTATAAACAGTTTCTTTCCTCATTAATTTGCATTTCAGGATTCAGTTCAGGATGTGTTTCTGTCTCCATGTCTCCTTTAATTATAAGTTACACTGTTACTGTTTACTTATCTGCATTTTTGTCTTTCGAACACAGTTTTTTTTTTTTTAAGGAAACAGGAGAAGGGAGTGGTCAACAAACATCATTATGGAAATAATTCAGTTCATGTTTGAGAAAACGAACAGGGTAATGAGATGTATTTATGCTAGGTTGTAATGTGCAGCACCCACAAAGTTACTTGTGGTGGACATAGGGTGTTGCAGTGCCGGACTTGATGAACGTGTGTGCTGAGAACATCTACAGGTTTGTCTGACATACAACGTAACAGCGAGTGATTCCACGATGGGGGGGGAGTGTTGGGAAAGCAGGTCACTGGACAGTGTGTGGGTTTTGTCAATTAGCGATGGAGGTCACTATGCCTGTGTATGCGTGTGTGTGTGTGTGTGTGTGTATGTATATATATATATATATATATATATATATATATATATATATATATATATATATATATATAGGGGCAGATGTCCAGGGTCCCATGCCATGGGCGAGCTTGTGTGTGTTGCTGTCTGTTCATGTGTGTGAAGTGATGTGCAGCCAATCAACTCAATCTCCTTCCTTTTCAGTGATTTCTGAGGCCGACAGCGAGTGACTGTTGACATGATTTCAGTTCGTGTTTCAGACTTGAAGCAACAGCAGCAAAAGTTGGGATCTGTGACTCTCACTGCCCTCAAAGTAAAAACAAGAACGAACACACGCGAGGCCACAAAGAGTAAGAAAGGATTAATTAGATGAGATATTTCTCTGTGTTCTCCTTCTCATTGCTTATTTCAGTCCAAATTTCAACTGCAGCTTATTCGCAGTGCTGCATCAATTCATTTCAGTTTTATTTATATAGTATCAAATCACAACAACAGCTGCTTCAAGGCACTTTATATAGTAAGGTAAAGACCCTACCGTATAAAAAGAAAACCCACAACAATCATGTGACAACAAGAGCAAGCACTTGGTGACAATGGGAATGAAAAACTGTTTTTAACAGGAAGAGCTTCCAGCAGAACCAGGGTCCTGGATAGCCATCCTATTCCAGCATAACTAAGGGAGGGTTCAGAGTCACCTGATCCAACCTAATTGCATTTATCAAAATGGAAAGTTTTGAGGCTAATCTTGAAAGCAGTGCTATCTGCCTCCTGAATCCAAACTGGGAGCTGGTTCCACAGAAGAGGGATCTGAAAGCTGAAGGCTCTGCCTCCCATTCTACTTTTAAATACCCTACAAACCACAAGTAAGCCTGCAGTTTGAGAACAAATTCATCAAATTTTTTTCTGCAATAATATTTATTTAACAGGGAAAATACATGTAAAGGCGGTTATGTTTAAGCAAAATGCAACAGATCCAAGGACAAATGGGACTTTGGTGATGAGCAGATCGTGTCCCGGTTTAAAGCACTCTAATAAAAACATGGATACAAGCACACTGAACAGCAGCAAACGGGGAATATTGTGGAAAACTATGCAACACCTTCTTTACAATAATGCTCATCCTGGGAGTAACCCCTGACTGTACATTTTGTATACAGTATAAGAGAAGAAAAAGAGAAAAAAAAAACTATCTACAGATTTACAGTATACCTGAGCAGCACCAGTGATCAGCATACAGAAAAAGATTTGATGATAATATGTACTAGTATCCTAAATTCTTAATAAATGCTCCCAGATGTTTAAAGGATGCGATCTGATGAAGAATACATAGAACAAACTACACGCAGAATAAATCAAGATCAAGATACACCTTTAGTAGATAAATGGTATCAATTTAAAAGTCCTATATGTCACTTTGTTCTGGAGTTATTGCATTCACAAGCTTGGGTGTTCATGTCGCCCCCTCGACTGAGTGACTGCAGCACCCCATCAGCCTTTTACGGCTAAGGGGGTAAAAATTAACTTGGGAAAAATTGATAACTAAGACTAAAAAAAGTTTAACTCATTTTAAGTCATAACGAGTAACAAGTTCTAGACTTGGAGTCAGGACCCAGACCACAACAGTCAGCTCTATTTAAAAGGTTTATTTTATAGGTGTGAAGTATTTGGAGTTGGTAAGAACTTCAGTTGAGTATTTGTCTGGGAACTTCATGGAAACTGGAATGACTTGAGTATGAAAGCACTTTTTCAATTTCATAAATACCAATAAATCTAGGAGACAACTTTTTGGAGAAGCATTTCAATGGAACATCTTTGCAAGATAGCTAAACTTTCTAACCTGGCATGCAGTAAGGAGCTGGGATCCTCCGCCTGTCTACCAGGCACAAGCTTGGACACAAAGAGGTAGGTCAAAGCATTTACTTGTGACCAGTTTCCAGTTAAGAGTTGATGGCAGGCCAGAATCTTCCAAAGGTAGGGAGTGGGCATGTAGATGTAAACAATAAGCCTGAGTAAATGAGGTGAGGGAGGACAAGTGCAGTGGCTGCCTGGACCACGACAAAGTAAAGACAGCAAAAATACCGACTAGTATTACAGCTATATCACCGAAACACATGAGAAAGATTACTGTGTCTTCTATTAATTTAGTATTTTAATGTGCATAACACAGTTTTATTATGTCGCCTGCAAGTACTGACTAAAAATAAAAAAGATTTGAACCATGAACCCCAGCTGCACCACCTCAGAGCTGAAGTCGGGGAAAATCCTACGACTGCACTCAAGACCAACTCCGGCTAGAAGTACTACTTCAGCTCAGACACTTGCCCAAATCTGATTACTTTCTCTGAATTCATTTAAAAAAGTGCAGCACTGAGAGTGCTTGTAACACCGAACATCCAATCACCACTCTCAACACAGTCCTGCATCAATCTAACTGATGCTGGAGAGGATTTCAGACTGCAGCACATGTTGGTTTTACTCTGATTAAATTGAGATGTCATAACAATACCTTATTGATTGGATGCGCACAATAACAACACTTTGCCTCCGTATCCTCCGTCATCTAAACAGCTTGAGAAGATTAGCCAACTTTCAGCCTATGCTGCTTTTTGACCATACGTCTATCCAGTTTCTTAACGTCTAATCCAACATAAAGAAAGCAGAAGAGCTCAGGTAACACTTGGCATATCTGACCCTCATTATGCCCCAGGCAGAGGTGAAGAAAACAGAAGGGTTGCATTAGCTAAGCTATCATGTTCGCTCATGTTTACCCGGAAAGGGTTGAGGAGGTGCCTCAAGTGGTTCTTCTTATCTCCTTTACCCATCCCGAGGTGGTTGTTACGAATAATTAGACCCGCAGACAATTGCAAAGTTTAGTTAAGACTCAGTTAAACTCAAGAGATGGTATACTTTATTTTTTCCAGAGATGGGGAAGTTTGAGGTGTCAGCTGGTAAAAATGAGGATAAACACAGCAAACATATAACAAATAACTAAATGGAATTGTGTGTAGTTCAATCAAGTAAAATACATTATGTATAAAAATAATTCTTTTAATCTAGTAAAGATTTGCCTGAAATCAAAATGAGCACAAGAAAAATAAGTAGAAATTTACATAAAAACATACATTTGATGACTATTTTATTATATTTATATTATATTACTATTTTATTTTATTATATAAGAATACAATATTTCAGTCATGTCTGATGTTGTTTGTTTGTTTTTTTACACATAAAATAAAGATTGGTATTCATTTAAATCCTCTGAGATTTATATTTGATAGTAAACCTTTAAATGTAATGCTGCTACTGGATCAGTGCTCTTATAACCAGGTACCATCGATGCCATCTTTGAACTTGACTGTTGATCCCTTAATTAATTATTATTATTACAATGCCTTCAGAACCATAAACACACTGAGTCTTGTGTACAGTTTGCCCTCGTGTTTGTTTAATGATTAGATTTTTACCGGCATGATTTATTACACAAGTCCTGCTGGCCATCTGTCACCTGTCCACTGATAAGGTATGGTTGTGGTAATGGTTTTATCCTCATTAACGGTAAAGTGATCTGAACGGGCATTTTTGAATCAATGTCAGAACTTCACTTTTTTTTTTTAAAGTCAGGTTCAAATAAAAGTGTTGTGTTTCTGGTCAGGTGATTAATGTAAGTATGACATTCAGTCTCCTTTGAGCTCTGTTTGGGTGTCCAATAACTGAGCGAAACGTCACATTATTTAGGATATCTAGTAGCAGTTTTCAGGAGCTATAAAGCTGCTAAAGTTTATTCAGCGGCTACCTGTGGCATGCGGGATGCTCAAAATCATCTTTAAAGCTCATATTTAAAAGTTATCAGTAGAAGCAATCTCCTGTAAAGTCTGGTTATCTTTTGTTATTTTATGTTATCTTATCTTACCTTACCATAGACATTTCTGTTGTGGTCTAAAATAATGTTCAGTTAAAGATTAAAAGTAACTACAACACTTCAAGTATACATATGTAGGCGAGGGGGTAGTATGAAGAGGATAACAAAATTTGTCAGGTGGGAAAAGTTATCACTTCTTGTGCACCAGTGTGACGAAACATCAACAGTTGGAACTGAAAAAAGGAAGTCAGGGTAAAAGGCCTAAATGTCCTGTAGAGGCCGGCTTCCACAGACTCACATGTTAACCTCCGTGCAGAGGTTTGCCTTCTCCGGCGCTGATAATTGGCATCTGTCTTGTGTTAGTGACGTAAAAGATTTAATGCGACATGACCATTCAAACAGCAGTCGCTTTCTAAAACATCAGATATGTATCGGATTCAGTACCACATACGAAAGTGACCCAGATGAAAATATCAGATTTGTGCTGTTCAAACTGTCATACCATGATCGGATACGGGACGCCTAGGGTCAAAAAAGTCGGATTTGATGTGGTTTCACCTGCAGTGTGAACGTAGCCTTAGAGGTGTTCAACATGAGGTAGTTTGTGTAATTCCAGTCACTGAAGGCTTTTACAAGAGCCCTATATATTCACATTCCTATCCATTCCTGATACACGCCACAATGGCATCTGGGTATTTCTAGATGTGCCACGACTCAGATTTGTATTTATTTTATTTTTTTACTTTATTTTTATTTATTTTTAGGAACATTAACATTTACACAGACACAGCAAGGGAAAAAAGGAAACAACTAAGTAGAAAATAAAAAAATAAAAACAATGGCTATGTGAAGTTACTAAAATGTAGTTTTTCCACTTGGAGACACACCGTGCATCTTGCTCGTTTGTATACACCCCCACACCCACATCTGTGTACATACTCACACACACTTTCAAGTATCTACATTACATACATAATACATATCTACATGTGCATACATGCATACTCATGTATGTATACCCTTTTACACATTTTTGTGCATGTCTATACAAGTGTCCATTCAACATCATAAGGAATTAAGACCAGTCGAGCACCAGAAATATCAGGTTAAATGAAAATAGAATGGGAAGGGGATGAATAAGATCCTTTCCCTACATTATTCACAACCCTTTTGCATACTCGAAAACCATTTTGACCAGTATCTTTGAAATTTGTCTTTACAGAGTCTTAGAGAAAAGGTCATCTTTTCCATTTCACAGATATCTTTTACAATGGCTGACCACTCTCCAACCGTTGGTGGGTCCTTGTCTAGCCATCTTCTAGTTATTGCTTTTTTACTTGCTGCCATCAGATTTGTATTTATAGTGTATATTTGTATCTAATACATACAAATCTGAGTCCTGTGAAAGTAATGAGTAATGTGAAAAGGAATGGAGCCTGGACACTCCCCTGTGGAGCACCCCTGCTGCTCCTTAATGTCCCAAAAATACAGTTCCCCAAGTCTGTGATCCAGGAAACAAAGACTATGAAGCAAGTAGAGGACAGCATCCTTCACTCCATGTGTGTTGTTTGTATGCAAACTACAGCAGATCATGTTTGTTTTTGACCTCAAGTCTCACTTGGTGCAGAATCAGGTGTTCCAAGGTTTTCAACATGTGTGCATTTTTCATTAGAGGGCTCCAAGCTAGCACCCCTTCTGAGAGAGACTTAGTCTACTACAAGAAAGCATGGAGCCTGAATCAGAGGCAGGAAGTCCTGAAATATAATTACAGTATTTATGGCCTACATGAATACTGTTCATGTACTGAATACTGCAGTTCATGTATTCATAATAAATACATGAACTGCTTTTAGCATCTGAGACAGGATGTTTCTAATTTTAGAGTGTTGAAGAACCTCTGTCTGTCCAAGATGACTCCAAGAATCATAAGCAGCAGCCCTTTGGAGGGGACATGAAAAATCTAAAAAATAGTCCCGTTTCTTTCAACTCAAGGACTTAGTTCAACTTGACTAAGACTACCATGACCTGGATGACTGACAACCTCAGAGACTAGTGGAGCTTATACAAAAAGCTCTACTTATGATATCAGATTTCAGAAACCTGAGAAATCTCCAGTAACCAGCTTTAAAAGTTGTCACACCCAAAAGCTCTAGCTAACAGACACTTGAGAAAAACACAGTCTTCAGTGGAGAAAAAAGAAACTCAGAGGCAAACCCCACAACAGAGAATCCAACTTAACTCTAGAATCTGAATCACTCATCATCAACTCCAACAATTGGAGTTAACAATTTGAACCAGAGCCGATGCAACACATGCTACGCCACCTGCTCCAGGCAGAAGAAGTCCTGACAACATGCCAGGTGACACAGAAACTAGATTCCCATAGATTCCCATGAATACAGGTGTGCTTTTAATTTTCTTGGCCTGTACTTTGGTGCTTAAATAAAAACATCTCTACATTATCTTTGCATAACGGTAGGAAGACAGCACCATAATTCATTGTGGCTGCAACACAAGAATGATTACAACAAATGGAGAAAATTGAGCAAAAATGGCATGTTGGCTGGTTCATCAGTCAACCTACAGGGCACTTCCTCTCTGCTAATCTCCTGCTTTTTAATTGCTTTGAAACAGTCAGTGTGATAAAGATGCCACGTTTCTTTGAGTTAAAGCTCCTTGAAGCAGTACGTCCCACAGGACATTAAAAAGCTGCTCCAACCCCACCTGCTCACCCCCAGCAACTTCCTACAAAATAGTCTTATCTCAAGAATAAATTTGCAATGTCACGGGAAAGGGGTTTACCGTTTATTGTCATTAGGTGTAGAGTGGTGGTCAAAAAAATTATTAATTTAAAATCGAATCAAAACTGAAGTGGGCAAAAAATAAAGATGTATGTGATAAATAGATGAGTGTATTCTAAAAAAGGATGCAGAAGATGGAGTAAACCATCAAGTGATTTTTAATAACTAATCATTTTATCTTTAAAGTTCAACAGGTGAGAACATTAATCTAAGAAAAACACCAATCGGGACAATGTTGGATGGATCACTTACCTCTCTATGGATGGTCTGGACTGGCTATCCGTCTAGAGCTGGGACATTAAACACTGACTGTCCTATATCTGCGAAACTAAAAGTTTCAGTTAATTCATGACATTTTTAGTCTTTGTTACTGTGTAGCAATTATATTATATTTGTGTACTTTTAACTTTTTTACCCATCACCTAATTACTCCGGTGTAGCATGAATGCCCACTGGGGAGGTCTTTATCAGTAAAAATAAAATAAAGTCCAAAATGTATACGCTCCTCACATTTTCCAAAGACACCCATTGGAGCTGGATTAAAGACAACGCTGAACCAATTCTGAGCCCCTGACCTTATGTTTGACACCCCACGTCAAAAGCCTCTGATCCTAAGAGTCTTATCCTAATAGAAAATACATAAATGGTGTCGGGAGACACACCTTGCTACATCGAACTCAGACCTCACATACCTCTGATGATGCAACTCAGCTGAGCAGCCGTGTTAATCGTCTGCAGTCAACAGCCACACCCGCAGTCCAAGCATTGAGTAAGTAGTACAAGATATACTCTAATTATAGCTAATAAGTTACAGACATAGACCTCTGTTCCAACAGATGCTCATTGAGTCACATTAAGTACCAGATGATCTAAGGGTTCATTTCTTATGGATTCATTTAATAATAAAAAAGGAAAAATGACAAACCACAAATGAATCATGTTAGTTCAAAATATTGAAAACAGATATCAGTCTAAGATCCTTTCACACACACCAGTCTTTGCAACCTTTAGTATCAGTGCATGCCACCGTATAGCATGGTGCTGTAGAGCAGATAAGTAAACACACCCACGCAGTACAACAGTGAATTCCCTTCTGAGCGCTGACACACCCCATGAAGGTGCACTCACTCTAAACTATCTGCAGATTTGTCTCCCAGGTGGTTCGCTGAGTGCAGTGCTGTCACTCTCAGGATGGCTTGCCTTCAGCTATGTTGGCTGCCACGAGGCCACGGGGGCCCAGGATCTTATTACTAAACTATGCAGCTGTCACTCAGTGCCGAGCATACGATGGAGGCTAGGAAGGATGAATGGCAAGGCACACAGCGAATCCTCCCCGAGGTTTATTTTATATTTGATGATAAAAGGGTTTGAAGGAGGCCACCCGAGAACCGTAAACAGGCCGGCGGGGAGTCAAGGTATCTAGTCAAACACAATAAATAAGCCCAATCGATCCGAAGGAGAGAGGTTCATGGGTGGCAATTGGGCTGTCGCCGCACTTCATGAGCTATGGCCCTGCTGTGGCAGAGTGGTGGAAAGTGTCTGATGGGAACAGGTAAGAAATGCAAGGCCAAGAAAGCTGTGAATTATTCTAAAAGAAAAACACACCCTTACACATTGGCTTCTCTTCTCCTCTGCTGCCATCATATTATGTTTATTTGAAATTATGGTGTAAAAACAATTTCCTTCTTCTCATTCTAATTTTGTGAATGTACAGTGGTATCGGTACAGTGGTATAATTGCCCAAGTCTGACTATTTTGTACATGACTCAGGCATTCACACAGTATAAATGATGCTGGAATAAAACTAGGTCATCTCTGGGTACCAGGTGTCATAAAGCCTGCTGAAATACTACCTGAAATTAATCCCATACATTCCCATCATCTCATCTCTTTTGTCCCTCACAGACAATATAGCAAGAGAAAAAAAAAGAAAAAAACAAGTAATCTAACCAGCAAGTCTCACAATTCTTGATGATGTTTAACACACGCTTGCCACAACATTATTTTGATATAAAGAACAAAACTGTACTATCAAACACTCTCAGTAGTGCTTAAACACTAACATCTATTTGTTTACCTGAATTGTTTTATTCTATCCCATATTATAAGACAGATTTGATTAGCCAGCTATTTTTTTTCTTTTTTACTTAGCTCCACCACGTGAACTATATTTTGGTTCGTTCTAATGTTTGCTGATAAAATAAATCCACATCAGCCCCAGAAGTTAGGATGAAATTAGCTGCCATAATCTACTGACGACCGTCGGCAGGAAGACGGATGAAACCAATATGACATCATGCACTGGTTAGTGAAGCCTCAGACTGAGCCTGTTCACCTTTGCTATCTTGGAATTTTGATTCCTGATGCGATGAGTAAGGGGTGGATATGACTAATGGCTCGGCTTACTCACAGTTGAGTAAAAATAGGCCGGCAAACCCCTTGCTACAAGGAAAAAACATGGTGGCTGCCCGGTGATTGACTGAACTCTTTTTGCTGTAGTTGCGGCAGTCACTTTTTGATCCCAAGGATATTACAGGTTGCCTGGTAGGAGGCAACTTGTCTCCATAAAGTCGCGCTAAAACTGACCGGATTCTCAGACTGGCGAAGCCAATAATTGCTGTTTAATTTATAAATGCAGACAGAATGACAACACACTGGAATTCATCTGAGTTAGTTTGCACAACTCTTCTGCAATGTGTCTCTTTGCTGTTTGCTAACTGGCTGTATTTCTATATAAAAGCCAGATTATCAAGCACCTATGTAATTTCGCAGTTAAATCACCATTCTTCAGTACTACCTCACAATTTGTAGAGGAAACTGTTGAAATCTATTAAATTCTGGCTGAACTAAATGCAAGTACAGTGTTCCCTCGTTTATCGCAGGTTTTACGTTCTAAAAATAACCTGCGACAGGTGAAATCCGCAAAGTAGCGATCTTTATTTTTTACAATTATTATAGATGTTTTAAGGCTGTAAAACCCCTCACTAAACACTTTGTACACTTTTCTCAGACAGGCATGAACAGTTTCACACGTTTCTCTCTTGTTTCAACACTCTCAAACTCCAAGCCTTAGTAGAATAATAAATCCAGTATTATAGAATGAAACCAAAGATCAAACCCTGTTTTCAAGTCCAGAACATGGGAATAGAGCAGCTAATTTAACATTAATGAATCAATGGTACGGAAGTGGAGGAAGCAAGAAGAATGAGTTGAGTAAAGTTTGACTTATCTGACTGTTTGGTTTCACTTAATGCGCCTTATAATCCTTTGACGTTGACACTGTTGTGTTGTCTTCTGCTAGCGAAGATTTATATAAATTTGACAAGTTGTACAGGAGACACGGCAAGAGATTGATTGAAAATGGTCTACAGCCAATCAGGATGCAGAACACAATGCACTGTAAAAAAAAATGCACACCAAAAAATCCGCGAAACAGCGAGGCAGCAAAAAGTGAATCGCGATACAGCGAGGGACCACTGTATGTTCATTTGAATTTCTGGGGCTTTATCACAGTTAATTACCATTAACACAAACACATTGCATGTGATTACCAACTTGACCCTATTCACCTGCAAACTGACAGCAGATCTTACGGCTGTATTATCGCCATCTTGATGCACCAATATCAGCAACGGTCTTTGGTCTTAGCAACCACAGCAGCTGGGAGCCAATTTATAACAAAAACAATTTGCCTGAAGTTTTTTACATAGAAGTCAAAGACCATAATAAGCAAAGGAAGACTCAAACTTTAAGTTACAACCAGATTTTTAAAAGAAGAATAAAGCATTTCATACATGTAAACGGCTGCTTTAAGCATGTGTAGCAAAGTTCTTTCTCTCTGTTTCAGCCAATCAGCCTCTGGAGTGCCGGTCTTTGGTCCAGAAATGGCATTAAAATGGAATTACTCAATGCCAGCTGGCTTTTTCTAAAATTTATGGAGCGTATCTAGAGTGCACTTTACACTTTATGACATTTTTTAGTGCAACGAAATAATTGATCACTGTTAAAATGGACAGCTACAGTAGATAATTGGCTAAAAATCATCACAGATTCATAACATGGAAAGACAACGTTCCCACTCAGATGAATAAATACACAATGAATAAATACGCAATACATGATGGACAAAAGGTAAAATATACATGTTGAGGTTTGGAGGAATTTGAGGGTTCACCTTTTATAAAAACGGAGCGATCCAAAAACAAGACACAAAATCCAGATCTCTAATCACAGTGTGCCAAACAATCCACGTGAAGGTTAGGAAACAATCCAAAAAGAAATCCAAGAGGAGAACAAACATGAGAAGATGAGAAATCCTGGAAAGCCTGACAACAAGTACTAACAAGACCACATTCGAAGTGACAGAGTGAAAAGGGTGTAAGTTTACAGGGTATATATTTCACTGATAGGAACAAGAGTGGCAGGATAACAAATGAAGGAAGCAAAGTGAGTGCAAGGAGACTTGGGATTACAAACCAAAATAGGAAATGACTTGAAATAAACCCGCAGGAGAGTTTGCTGATTCACAGAGCGAACACATCCATATTTTGGAGGAGGTGGAGGTGTGGATGTGGGATAAACTAAACACAGGACTCCTGAGACTGAGGTTTATGGAGACAGCCAGCAGACCTCGATTACCATCCTGTTGAAAATTTTGTATTCTTTTTGTTTTAGTTTTTCCTTTTTTTCAGTTCCACCTACTGGTTAGGCTTATGTACTAACACCTACTTGAATAGGTTTGGGAACTATAGTGAACTTGGGTAGGTTTAGGCCAGGGGAGGGCAACTCCAGGCCTTGAGGGCCTTTGGAGCACTTCAAGACATGTTGAGAAGGTCATTCAGCCATTCAAATCACCTGTGTGGGATCAAGGACACATCTAATACCTGCAGGACACCGGCCCTCGAGGCCTGGAGCTGCCCATCCCTGGTTTAGGCATTAAATATACTTGAATGGGCTCAGGAATCAAAATAAAGTTGGTGTGGTTCAGGAACTCTCTTTTAGCGCCTAATATTTGTTTTAATCAGGAAACCCTGATGTTGAAATTCTTCAGTTTGAGAGCAGATGTTTTGTCACTTTAACTGAAGATTAATGCTAATGTTGTATGTCTGTGATTTGTTTTTGCTAAGCTCTAACACATGAGCCCTGCTGCAGCCAAAAACTTTAGCCCTCACAGCTCTTTTTTTTCCTAAGCTCCATCACAAGTGGCCCCAAAGGTCAAAGGTCACAGGCCAAAAGCCAAAAGCAGCTCAATAGAATTAATATTCATTTTACAAATGCTGGCTCTCAAGCAATTAACCTTCTGTCCTGGACGTGATGTGCGGGCAACTTAACGTGGATGTTCCCTGGTTTTAATTACTCTCCAAAGTCGCCGGGCCCAGCCGGGATTTGAAAGTTATTTCAAAGTAAAGTGCATCAGCGGCAGGAACGGGAAACATCTGACATCAGCGTTTACGACAGAGTGGAATCTGTCACAATAACAATATTCAAATGCAAACTGGGATCATCGCTGCAGTCGATAACAGACGTGACCTCAAAGTTATATTCAGTAAAATGTAATATTCCATTACAAAGATGATGAAGTCGAGTCTGCAGTGGTGTTTATGCCCGAGCTCTTATGAATTTTGTATTAGTAAATATTGAAGTTTTTTAAATCATGGTCAGGTGATTTTCTTTAGGAATCATGAAAATTAGTCATTCCTAATAAGACTCAAAACACCTTCCTTTAAATGTGGATGCAATAAAGTGAGAAATAAAAACTGACTTGAAAGTGAGCCATAAATAATATTTTTTTTAAACCCAGAAAATCCCCCCTATATCTGTTCTCATCAATATTTATTTATGCATCAATATTCTAGTCTGTTGGTAATAAGTGGAGGAGGGTGTAGAGTTGGAGTGTGTGCTCTGAACAGCCCACACGATTCCTGCTGAAATTAAGTACAAGCAAACTGTTTGCATAAAAGACTATCACACACTGAGGAGTGTCATTACACGCCGCCTGATTAAAAATCATTCAGGGCTGTCGAGTTTCAGTCTCAGACTTGCACTTTTTTCTTTTTAACAGCATTTTTTCTGTGCACCTTTTTTTTTTCTTTTTTTTATAGGATATAAAATGAGAGACTGAAGCTCAACAAACTCAAAATGCGTTTCTCGTATCAGCAGTGGCTTTGCTGGAAGGTGAACGCTTTCGGTAAACAGCCTGAAAACAGCAATAAACCTCAATTTTGTAATAAACATGTCTGATACATGCTGAGACTCTGAAGCAGGGAGCGTTACTTTGGTTACAAACACAATTTTCTCCTCAAAATCCTTACTCTTAATTTTGCAAAACACTACAGTATTCATGACTGCATGGTTTAGATATGGTAAGTAGGCTTATTTTGAGACAATAGGCAAAAACTCAACTGAAGCGCATTACAGAGAAAAAGTGAGGCATGTTCTTCAGACCGAATATATGCATTACATCTCAGTTTTTCCTCTGCTCTTACTCATTATTCACAGCCCATTCGAGCCCTCACTAAGAGCTGAATTTCTCCAAATATTAGGTCCATTTTTCAGCTGATTTAAACACAGAACGTGGGGAGAAAACTGAGTAACTCCGGAGCATTTCTCATTGTTACTGAGAAAATGAGAATTGCATCACACTCATCTGCCACTTTATTAGGTACACCCAAAGGTGTTCTATTGGACTGAGATCTGTTGACTGTGGAGACCATTTAAGTACAGTGAGCTCATTGTCATGTTCAAGAAACCAGTTTGAGATCATTTGAGCTTTGTGGCATTTGTGGCATGCACTCCTGCTGGAAGGAGCCACTGTGGTCATTCAGAGATGGACAACAGCAACAATACTTAGGAAGGCTGAGGAGTTTAAACAGTGTTTAGCGGTGACTAAGGGACCAAAACTTTGCTAATAAAATATCCCACGTACAACCACACCACAACCAGCCTGAACTGTTGATAAAAAGCAGGATGGATCCATGCTTTCATGTTGGTTGCTCTAAATTCTGCCCTTCTACCCTGCCATCCAAAAGTCCAGCCGAAATCAAGACTCATCAGATCAGCCAACACTTTTCCAATCTTCTGTTGTCCAATTCTGGTGAATCTGATTGCATATTAGTCTTTTCTGTTCTTAGCTGATGGGAGTGTTGTAACAGGTGGTTATTTGCCTTACAGTTTTCTTCTTATTAGTTTCAAGCAGTTTGCCCATTCTCCTTCGTCATCTGGCATCATCAAGGCATTTCCACCCAGTGAAATGGATATTTCCTCCTATTTGGATCATCTTCTATAAAACCTACAGATGTTTGTGTGAGAAAATACCAGCAAATCAGCAGTTTCTGAAATACCAGCCCGTCTGGCAGCGACAACCCCGCTATGTTTAAAGTCACTTTTCCTCATTCTCATACTCAGTTTGAACTTCAGCAGGTCGTCTTGACCTACATGCCTAAATGCACTTGAGTTGCTGCCATGTGATATCTGCGTTAACGAGAAGTTGAACAGATGTACCTGATGGAGTGGGGGGAAAAAAGAGAAGCAGATTAGGCCCACTTTAAAGGCCATTTCCAGTATAATATTCAGCACTGTCTGCCAATCCAAATGATCATGACTGCAATCCTTTAATTAACCAGGAACATGTTGATTTTATGTCCTTTTCATTCTCACATCACTTTCACTATGTCTGGCATCATCATCATGCCCACCTTGTCACCATCGACCATGAGGTAATACCAGTGAATCCGCATTCAGAGTCACATCGACACAGAAGCACAGAAACAAATTGTGTCCTATCAGGAATTTAAGCCACACAGTAATTGTGACTAACGGATAAAAACCCACTTTATGAGCTGGTTTTAATGCAGCCGACCCTTCCTCGTTCATTTATGTGAGGACAAAGATTCTGTCTAATACTTATTATGTTATTAGGCTAACAAGGGTGTACAATTGGCCAGTAATTGAATCAGACCACAGTGGGAGTGAAGCAGTTTTCTGCTCAGGACAACAGTGAAATTATCAGGTGATAATAAAACCAGAGACTTGGAACTGAAAATATCCTGAATGTGAATCTGTACTTTCAGATGATAGTGGCGACCGTATCTACTTGCTCACAATTCTCCTCATGATCTTTGGAGGCGGGAACTGCTTTTCTTAAATAAACGAGTAAATTATAACATCTATAAGCTTCTAATTTCTCTTAATTTTTTATTTGTCAAGTTCTTCGAGACAAAGAAAAACCTGAGCAACATAATCTGCTGCCTCTCCTACACTAACTACGGCTCCACCAGGTCGACTGGTTGTCTTGTGCTGCAGAGCTCGATGAGCTCGGTGTGGTGGGGAATTAGAATAGCAACCTCATGGAAGCATGTGACAGGAAGTGATATTCAGGATACCTCCTGAGTGCTTTCCAGGTGAGGTGTTTTGGGCATGTCCTGCTGCTTTGATCTTCTGTAGATCAGTCTTCTGATCCTCCTGAAACTGAGCAGAATAAGAGACCTTTGATGTCGAAGCAGCGAGCGATTCCTGATTGAGCTGCACATTTTTTAGAGGCGGGTGAAATATGCACAGAATGCACAAAAGTCTAACAATTCTTAAAGAAGAAGCCCAATGAACAGTGAATTAGCCTTTAATTAGCAATGCTTCACTTCTGCATTCTCACCTTTCTTTAACCTTTGTGTCCCTTTTGAAATAGTGAACAAGTTGATGTGGTTGGTTCTCAAGCAGTTATTTAAATGAACCTGTTTAGGACGAGGGGGGAAATCCTTCCTCTAAACTTCTATAAAACTCAAAGGTTTGTTTTCCAAAGATAAGTGTTTTACTTTACCATGAACTCAAAGAAACTTTCTTTTATGCACAATGCTTGGAAACCACGGGTTAACGTGTTTTGTAACTTCTAAGCTTATAAGTTCTTTTTAAAGTTCAGCATTTCCCTCAGAAGAATGTAAAAAGAAGTGAATGTAAAGTAGCAT
Source organism: Mchenga conophoros (assembly GCF_057382185.1). Taxonomy (NCBI): domain Eukaryota; kingdom Metazoa; phylum Chordata; class Actinopteri; order Cichliformes; family Cichlidae; genus Mchenga; species Mchenga conophoros. The sequence goes on from NC_140541.1 coordinate 32,949,208, forward strand.
TAATGACAGTTTTCAAGGCACAGACTTCAGTTGGGCAGCTTGCCCATATATGTAACAGCCACCAAATTATTTGCACTTCACTTTGAGTAAATGTCGTCTAAAAGCATGTCAAACACAAAGCCTGACAAATGTTAACAGTGTAAAGTACGTCTTACACTACGTCTTTACATTCCTACAGGTCCAGTGTAAAACTCTCCATGCTTTCATGTAATCCCTGGCTTTAACCAGACTTCTGCAGCTAGTACAAGTCTGCACTTTGATACAAAAATTACATGTTCTACTAGTTGCTTATGAAGATGTGTACTTTGAGGCACAAGACCTCAATCTCCTCATAAAATCTCAGTATTCTTGGTCAGTTTCCCTCTCCCTGTCTTAGCCTGCCACAGACTGTAAAATGAGGATGGACAGAGCCACCCCGTATTTTGTGGAGTCCCAGTTTGAAGCTTGGAGTTGGGTCTTTTAGATGTGTTTTTCTGGAGCCATCCATGACCATATATGGAGGAGAAGATGGTGAGCAAAGACATGCATCCATGAAGCCCATACAAACACAGGTATACATACTAATTACTGCTAACAGACTCAGAGAACACTCCAGTGTCAATGGAAAAAACTGGACCATAGACAGTCTGAAGTCATGGCTTGTTTGTTTGGTTGGGGTTTTTGTTTGCCAGATTCTATTTTAAAATGCTCCAAAAGGCACCCACAGCACATCCAGGGGTCAGAATTCAGGGACTTCAATTAGCTGAGGCGAAACCTAGCAGACAGCTAGTAGCTATAGCCTGTGTCGAATACACCTGTCAGTCAAAGAGGCCACGCCCCTCATAATGTACACACTTTAATACAGTTAGAAGAGGAAAGTTATTTAAAAACAAAAATCACCCCTAAAATGAAGTCGCAACCTTCAGAACTGAAAAATGAAGACAAAGCCTCAAGAGTCAAAAACTGCAGTTCCTGTAATGACCACTTGAGACACACTCCAAAGATAAGCCAGTTCTAACAGACTCCCAATTTAAAATGTCCAACTGAAATAAACATGTTTACGGCTTGCTGCAAGAAACTGATCCTGGAAACCGGCGGGAACTGAGTGAGTCCAACATAAAAACAAACAGCCCGACATGCAGACAGTGTTTGCTCTGTTGGTGTCATTTTGGGTTCAGACCATCCTACAGTGTGCTCCAGCTCCATCTCCATTTCCCCGTCCAAATAGTTTAACCTCTGCCTCCAAAAAAACCAACATGGTGGGGTGAAGCTTTAAAATGCAGAGACAAAAAACAAAACAAATCGTGATATCACCTGTGGCTACGTCTACTTTTATATAAAGAAACTGCAGGTTTTTGCACTTTCACCTCAGTTTCTCAGCCCTGGAAGCTGCAGCTTGGTGTAAATGTCGAGCAAACCTTCAGCTCTACATTATCCCTCTCATATCTTTGTGAATTATGCAGAAATTATAATGATAACTGCCACTGGATTGCTCTGACCTGAAAGTGATTTTGTGCATCTTGTTTGTGCGATCATACTCAACCGAGTTATGTTTTAGAGGAGCAGTGTGGTTCACAAATTGCATCAATCAGCCCTACAGGCTTTAAAACACCTTAACTGCCTCCATTAGCTGAGTGTCACAGACTCTGCACTAGCTTCCCATTGTTTTCACATCACACTGGTTCTTTACCTCAGTCCCTCCCCGTCGGCCCCCTTCAGCCTGAAGTAAAACTCACAACAATTCACATTAAAAGTTTTTAAAATGTTTCACAGTATTTATACTTTCAGCACAAAAAAAAAAAAAGAATAATCGCACACAAACACCAAGGTTATAAAATCAATACTCTGAATGTGTGAGTTTTAGGAGTACATAATGGACTCCTGTGCTGTAATTCAGACACACACACACACACACACACACACACAGGTTTGGCTGGCGTTCAATGCCAGGCTGATCCAGCAGGACATCACAGTAGACTGACTCAAACAGAGGAAGGTGTGTTTGTATGCCTAAACCAGTAATGTTAAACCACTTAAATAAACAGACCACCCTGCCCATTTCTCTTAGCAGTGCGATAACCTTGAATGACATCATGTCCTGACATACGTCAGTACACAGTGAAGATTAGAGTGATCTGAGAGTTCAGTTTAGCAATGTTAAAGCACAGTGAACTATGGGAAAGCGACGTGTTGAAGTGAAACACTAATACACATGTGCAGAAACAAATGGCAGCTTCAACTGTCCCAGCTGTACTCAGGCTACCTAATTTAAGGCAAAAACAGTTTGTATAAGTCTAACAAGCTTAGGTCAATATATGGTATGAACGATTTTATATGATTTTAAACGGACTTGAGTAATTTGGGCTGGGCCTGAAGCAGCTACACGTGCCTGTACGCACTGAGTAAACAACACCAGCACTGCTATTTTGCTGTGGATTATGAAGACCAACATCACTACTATCCACTCAAACACCGAGATCTCAGCAGGTCTGTAAATACGAGCAGTAAGATTGCAGGTCAGCAGCAACGCAATATGACGCAACTTTGTGAGTCCGAACTGGTGACAAAGGAGGCGCAACATCCTCAGTGATGTAGCGCACCTTCTTCGTGGTGAATATGCATTACCACCATCAGGATGGAGCTGCAGGGCACCACCTTTGCAAAAATCTTTTCTAGCTCTGCTGAACAAGTCCAGGTGATTCATGAGGTCTTTAATGTCAGTAACTAGGAACTCATCATTGTTGTGGTTATATCTGTCTGACAGCTGCCACACAACACAAATGAGATTTTTAAAAGGATAATAAACACTATAATCCAGTATCATCTTATCTGAATGATTATTGTTATATTGAGAGGAGGAGTAAAAGAAAGGGAGTGCCAGGTGGCTTACACTGAGCCAATCAGCAGAGGGAGAGGGCGGTGCTCTGTGCTGCAAATACTTATCTCAACAGAAACTTTTAACAACTGTCAGTATTAAATGTATTTGCTGGGTTCAGAATACTTCTGTTTCTTCAGCCTCTATTAACCAACCTATGAATGTGACATGATGCTCAGATTTAAACAAGTGTAGGGCAGGTGTGAAATGGCTTGTTGTGATTGGTCAAAATTTCCCCGATAACAAAAAAGTTGTCTTTTACTTTTTTGTAGAAAAGGAAAACATGTTTAGGTTTGTTTTTTTTTTAATCTAAAGTTTTAATTCTGAGAACTGGAAATAAAACTTCTTGGGTCAAGTGGGTCAGCCCTGTGATACAATGTTGTGGTGGCAAGCGACCATTACGGTGGGTAAACCGGGGCCTTTAGGCAGCTTTCTGGAATTTCTGTCAGTATATTCAGGAATAGATCTTCAGGCTTCTCAAAGGATATCCAGAGCTCTTTGGATGTCTCTGCCTTTAAATGATCCCATGCTGCTCAAATGTTGAGGGAAGACACACAATGGAGCACTATCCAGATATGCTTTTACTGCACTGGCAGTGTATCATTGTGTCATCATGCTGCAAAATAAAGTTGCTGCCAATCAAATGCTTTCCGAGGGTATTGCATGATGGATGGATAGAATTTTCATTAAGCTTCAGTGAACAGTAGATGGTTCAGATCACCTCTCAGTCTTGTTTCAGTTCTCTGCAGGATTTTGTCCTCTTTCATAAAAACATGACTTTCAGATACTGTTCATGAGCTGTAGATAGTATTTCAAGTCTGCCACTTCTTTTGTCCCCCACTTGTCCAGTTTCCTAAAACTTTATAGAGCGCATTGAAAACCATAAATGAATTTACAGGTAACGGCCTATTAGGACGAGTCTTTGAAAACTGTGTGTGCTGTATGAGGATTTTATCCAGAGGAATATGCTGGTATTATACAAAAGGAGGATTATTGTGGAATAAAGGTGGACCTCTGTTCACAGCCCAGTTTATTTTCCCCTGTTAGCAGACCAGCATCCACAGTTTTTAAGATATCAAGCTCAATTTAGTCCAATGGTACCAATAACAGCTCGAGTTGATTTAATTTAGGTGAAAATCAGTAAGAAATTGATATTACCCACAATTCTTCATGGATCGACTTCAAACACAGCAATATATGTGGCCTTTGGGGATATGAATACCTAGGCTGACTAAGAATTTGACCCGGACCTTCACTGATAGCACCCAAGATCAAAGGTGACCTTACAAAGACATTTCAAGAAACCATATTGAGTAATATATCATATAAAAGGGGATGGAGAGCGCTATGCAGCACACCTGTCATTATGGTACCCTACGACATCACAGTGAAACAATAAAGTTTGAATATACCTTAAAATCTCAAGTTTTTACAGCTTATAAAAGTCAAAGATTTCAGCCAGTTGGGCAAAGAACATAAAATGCAATATTTTAGTACGTAATGCTTGAATGCATGTTGTATAAATTGCTTTAAGTGTTCAGATGGAGTAGAAAATCACTATATAAGAACCAGTCCATTAAACAAAAGCAGGTTGATGTCAGCATGTTTTAATACAAAAAAAAACAAAACTTAAAACATCAAACAGCTCTTTGGGGCAGGGGTGATGGTTAACGCACCCATATTTAAAGTTAAAAAACCCCCAAAACAATTCAAAATGTTTTGTAGGTGTCGCTGGGACCAGGATAACAGGGGTTTAAAAGTTTTATTCTGTTAGTGTGCAGTTTAGCTCATGCACGTCCTGTTTCCTGTCAGTGTTTTGTGTATTTATGCGCTGAGTCTGCTGTATGACTAAAGGGACACAGTCAGTCTGCTGCCTTCACTGCAGAACATCAACATCCGTTAACACCTCCGAGCCTCTCCTTCTTCGAGGCCATTCCTTGCTCATATTCAGTGGACCCAGACAGAGCACACAGGACGTCCAACGTGTCATTATTCCGCAAACTCTGCTGTTAACATGTAGTCTGGGTTAGGCAGGTGCTGGCATGCCTGACTGCTCTGGTAGAAGAATTCCTCTCTGTGAGGTGTTTAGTGAGGTTTCACCCATGTTTTTGTCTCTTGTGATGATTTCATGTCAGTTTTTGAGTGGGAAGTATTTTTCTTAAGAGTTAAAACACGACCATGGAGCATTTTGACTTCCTCAACTTCAAGACTTCACACTGGGCAGCATGAAAACATCTCTTTGCAAGGCTAAAAGCTTAATAGAGATTTAGCTTTCTGGTGGAAGTCCATATTAAACATGGTCACACTTTTGGATAACAGACAAAAAGGTCTAAACACTCCGTTTCAGGCAGCTTTTAAAACTCCTGGATCCTTATGATGTCATAGAAAGCAGATATGCTAATAAACTCCACCCACATGCCATTCAAACATGTTCTAAATGAGGAGCAGCCAATCAGAAGAAGGAGAGAAGCTAAAATAGTGTGTTTGGGGCTGTGAGGCTGCTCCGACTCCTAGTTTAAGGCAAAGGATGATTATTTTGAACAGTGACTCATGCAAAGCTACCCTGGAGTCCAAGGATAAAAATTCAGAGCTGGACATGAGCAGAACAGCTCAGTATTAAACAAGCCATGATTACTATTACAGGCAATTTGTGTGCAGCGTGTTTGACACACCCTAAACAAAAGCAGCTTGTGCGTGTCAGTGTGTGACATCAATCATTTTCATGGTCAGAACAAGGGAAGAAGACAGCCCAGACTCATTTTTATTACTTCCTCTTGTGGCTCAGAGACAAAGTGGTGTTTTTACTGTTGGTGTAAACAAGCGGAGAGACTGCACATCACTCATGTAGAGCACGGTGCACAGTGTGTACAAAGAAGACCCTACTTCACTGTTTCTGTTAACATTATCGAGAAATTTAGACTCGGGAGAGTTCAAGTAGACTCAAGCACTTTGGTAAGAAAAGTCCACCTCTTTAAATTAAGCTGATCTTAAACTTAGATTTGTTTTCGCTCCTCCCCCTTTAAGACAAATTTCTTCTGATTGGCTGTCATTGCAAACAAAAGGTTTGAGAAGCAGATGGGTGGGGCTTCCGCACCTGAGATGATCATATTAGGGATATGCTATCCCCTCTTCATGCCATCATACAGTAAAGTACATTTACAGTTTAACTGTGCGTCCTTTAACTAACCAATCAGCATGTAGCAGCAGAATGCCAGTCTTCTTTGGCCGTGTTGTTTTATTTGAACTAAAAGACTTTATTGACATTTTATTTGTTAAAAACAAATTCAAAAATTTTGGATTTTTGTTGAGTTGTTAATAATTACTTTGTTCCAAAGGTCAGGGCTCAAACCGGGCCACTAAAGTGACTTCGATAATATTCCCAGTACAGTAATGCCAGCCCTGACACTGTCTGTGTGAATTTTTTTTTTCTTCCTTTTTTTTACTGCAATTTGTACGTGTACTTACACTTCCATGTCCTGGGGGTATATTTTCAAAGGCTGTTTGTTCTGGTAATAAAATAATTTAATAGGAAATGATATTTTGTGGTATTTCCACTTTACAAATGATGGCGAGGACAGTTCTAGAATAAACTCAACGCTTAAAGAAGGGAAAACTTTGGACAGTGTTTTTAAAAAAATTAATTTAAGCTGTTGTGATTTTTTTTTTCTGGTCCAGCCCACGATGGTTTTTTACCATTTTGCGGCACTGCCATTGGTTGCGGACTACCTTGTGATCGCCCTCTGCTGCATGCCTGACTGAACTGCAGCCAGGCAGTGGACTGGCGCATTCTGGTGTCATGATGTCGCCGCTTCTTCCACGTTTGTGGCATCAGATTCAAATTATTTTACAAATTTCTGCAGCTTCATCGGTTTTAAGACATTAATACAATACAATACAATACATTCCAACTTACCAAGAAAAACTATGGTCTGCTTCCTGGCTGACTTGACCTTTGAACTTTCATTGTGGATTGCTCTTTGATTTCCACTGGTGCTTCCTTCAATGAATCCCATTGGCTTCTTCAGGACCACGATCATAGCTCGGCACATGAAAGCCACGCAGACCAGCACAATCATGTACACGATGAAGGCAAAGAAGATGCTGATCCTGTACATCACCCAGTGCTCCCTCAGGTTGGTGCAGAAGGTCAGGTTCTGGACTGGGGTGCTGCGCGTGACTGGGATGTGCCCCTGCGTTCCCATGGTGATCAGCAGTGGCAGGGCCACGAGCAGGGCCACGACCCAGGCGAAGGTGATTAGGCCGGTGGTCCATTTTCCTCCCAAGGTTTTAAAGCGAAAAGGGTAACAGGTGGCGATGTAGCGCTCAAAGCTGAGCGTGGCCACGTTGAGGATGGTGGCATAGCTGCAAGCCTCAAACAGGAAGTTGTAGATCTTGCAGAAGGCGTTGCCCGACGCTGACGAGAAGGGGAACCAGATGGCACTGTAGAGCTCCACCGGCATGCCAATGAGAAGCACCAAAATGTCAGAGCAAGCCAGACTCACCATGTGGTCAGTGACGTTCTTCTGAAGGTAGCCTTTACGCTTTAGCACCTGGGTCACTCGGATAGTGACTGAATTACCCACAATGCCCGTCACCAGGATGAGGCTGTAGAGGACCGTGAGGAAGATTTTGATCCCATATTTGGGTTCAAGCTCTTGCCAGTTCTTCTCTCCTCTCTGCACTTCCTCATTCATGGCTGCAGACTGGCGCGTCCAGATTTTCCAGGTATTGCTTTTCTTATCAGTCCTGCTGCGCGCTCTCCTTGCGGGCCGGTTTTTCCTGGAAACAGCTTAACTTTGTCTCAAAGTATTCCCGACTATCGCAGAGGTGGGAAACACGGATCGCTACGCGCACTGTGGAAAACTTTCTAAACAAAAACTCCGCAGTTTACCCGGCGTGCTTCCCCAGCCCCGGCCACCTCCTTTCTGCCTTCATGATCAGGTAGAAGTATACAGAGAGTTTCCGCCCGTGCGTGTCCTCCTGTGGTTTCACCTGTGAGTAAGTAAAGTGTTGGGCAACATTTAAATTGCGCTGATTTCCTCCTCCCTCCGATGAGAACAGCCCAGTTAAACATCAAACACGAGCGCGGGTCTGGTTTCACCCCACACACTGTAAGAAACAAAAAGCAGGTGGGCCAACGAATAAAAACAAAAAACGAAGCAGATCAGCAACAGACTGCACGGCTCTGCTGACTTTACTCGGCTTTGTAAAGGAAAGAAACACGGAAGGTAATGTTGACATGACATACAGTTCAACATATGAAGCCCACAGAACTTTACTTCTGTTTGGGTCAAGTTGAGCTGATATATTATTACAACACTGTAAACACTTTGTAAAGTAAGTAAGTAAAGTTTATTTATTAAGCGCTTTTCATAGACAGGTAGTCACAAAGCACTGTACACAAAGATTAAAATAAAGAGTACGATATAAATGTACAATATACACAATATAAGAGGTTAAATGTAAATTAAAAATGTAAAAAGCGTTGGTAACCGAAGGCTTGTTTAAACAGTAAATTAAAAAGGTGGACAAACAGAAGTTTACGTGGTTGTTTAGTTTCAATATTAAGTTCACAAACTTCATAATTCAGACTTTTATTTAGTTCTGTTTGGGTCATGTTGTCCCAAGTTTTCACAACTTTATTATAGTTGTTGGGTCAACTATAATAGGTTAGTTAGCCAGGCTGTTGCAGTGGAGTAAGTCATTATTTGATTTCTCAGTTAAAGAAATGAATAATCTCTAAATTTTATGGTAGTATTCTTTTTATGGAGATAATGACAGAATATCAACCAACGATCCAGAAAACACACTCTTTATATAAATAAAAGATGTAGATTTATTTTCACATCATTACTACTTGGTGGAGCAACTCTAACATAACATTACAACACTGTAAAAAGAACAACAAGTTGAACTTTTTGGGGGGGGTTCTCAACTTCCTAAAAATGCTGGGCAAGCAGAAGTTTACTTTGCCATTTAGTTGACAAAACATACACGCAGTTCAAAATATTAAGCTGCCTGAACTTTATAATTCACACTTATTTACTTCTGTTGGGCCAAGTCAGCCTAACATCACAACCCAAACATTTTATGCACAAACATTTATTTTATTTTAAACAAATATGCAGATATTTGGAATGATGGAGGCAGGTGCAGGAAATTTTCCACAAAGACTTAAGTGTCTCTCTGATTTCTTTGTATAGTCCATATCTTAAACTGATTACTGATTAATGGAGCACTGCTGAAACTGTCCAATCACGGGTCAAAGGCAGCTGGAAACATGTCTGATAACACTGACAGTATTGAGAAAGAAATATAAATATTTTCAGTCCCAAGTGGTTCTGTGTTGAAGTTGCAATTTCATGATTAAAGTTGTTGTTTTTTAAGTCAAACAGCTGCCACAGCTGCTACACCATCTACAAAATGTCTTGTGTTGAACTTTAATCTCCACATTTTCACTTTTCTTTATCAAAAAGAACAAGAATATGTTGTTCATAATGTAGCTCTAATACTCTTTTTATAGCCCGGTAATCTGATTATGTGTATATAGCTATAGGAGTGAAACAGGTTGTAGTATTTACTTTCCAACGTCAGCGTACTTGTTTGTTCCTCTTTCCCTTTTGTTAAAAGCTCTGTATGTTCTCTGTAATGAATCAGGCGTCTGCTTTGAGCTGAACAGCTGGACTGTTGAATTTGTGTGTTCATTCATTCACAGATTTTAAATTCATGGCATTATTTGCCATCTCATCTTGTTCAGTTAAACATTAACATTGACAATGTTACAGTGCATCATCGGTCCTAATGTGCCTCCTTTACACATCCTCTGCCTCGAGTTTTTAGCGAGAATAGAAGCAGCAATTGAAACGCTGTTCAGTTCAGTACAAATAAACATTTAAGATTTATATCGAGCTTGTGCTGAAGATAAAAATGAAGTTCCTGCACAATCAGAAATCCTGAAAACGACTTCAAACAGGACAGAAATGTGCACTTTTAGCCACAGTTGTTCATTTGGATGACGGAGAAGTCAAAGGTGGAATAAACTAAATATGAAGGAGGTGAGTTCATCACCAGGCCCGGGGAAGAAAATCTGACTGCTTTTCCTCCTTTTTAAAGGTAATCAGTGATGAATGCGGGGCCATTCTTTCTCTATAAACATGAAGTACACTCGAGTGCATAAACCCTAAAAGGCTGACTCCTTGAAGTGATGAAGGCAGGCTGAAGCAGATTAGATAAAAGCTTTGAGGACCTTCTCGCTGTGATTGAGTATTGTCAGATACCGTCAATTAAACTGCCGAGCTCCATCGAGCGTCACTGGCAGCCAGATGTTAACTGTCAAAACTAAAATTGAGGTTGATTGTTCATTATGGTACTGATGCCTCTTAATTATGTGACATTGTGTTCAGGCTCCAGTTTGTAGATCTCAGTAACGACAAACTGTCCGTTTGACTTTGAGATCATGAGCAGCATCATGAGGCGAGGAATCATCACAGCTGTTTGAGGTTAAAGGAAAAAAAGAGCAGACATGACGTGATAAGGACTCAACTAACAGCTGATTATTTTAAAGGGAAAAAAAAGCAGCCAAACGTCAGACACAAGGCCGACTTTCAGCCTACGCACAGTTCATATTCCTAAAGTGGATAAAGTGAATCATGAGTGAAACTACAGATAATGTGCAGAACATAATTTTTTAGCAGTTTTTCACAACCCACTGTGCAAAATAAGCAGGTCAAATATCTAAATAACACCAAGACTGGGTTAAAAACCCACAGGAAACAAAGTTTTTTTTCAGGCTGCAGAAATGAGGAAGATTTCCCTTTACATCCAATCTGGCTAATGAGTGAAAGGAACTTCCTCCTCCCAATCACCTCTGCAAACTCCAAACAGGATGTGCACAAAACTTCAGGAAAAAATATTTAGTTTGCCAATTCATTCCGGCCATTATCTTCTCTCTCTCTCTCTCTCTCTCTCACACACACACACACACACACACACACACACACAGTCTTTTTATTTTTGTTAGCAGTGAAACACAGATGGTGAGAACTGCAGTCAATCTAATGGCCACTAGAGGCTGGCTCCCATAGACTCTTATTTTAAAACGTCAATCAAACATAGGAGTGAAACAGAAACCCTAAAAGGATGACTCCTTGAAGTGATGAAGGCAGGTTGAAGAGGATTAGATAAAAGCTTTGAGGACCTTCTCGCTGTGATTGAGTATTGTCAGATACAGGCTGGCTCCCATAGACTCTTATTTTAAAATAGAGAAGCAAACATGTTATTATAGCTATGGATGGTTTCTCCCTTCACATCTTCACATATGAAAATAATTCTGACCTATGTGTACACTCTATTTCTACACAGTGCTGTGCAAAAGTCCAATTTTTTTTATAAGTTGCTTCCAAAGAACCAGAATTAATCATTTCTGAGAAGTGTGTGTTTGATAAGTTCCTTAACACTAATCTATGAGTCATTCAAGTGGAAAGAAAAGCTCCTAACTCGGGGATGAACCAGTGTTGTGTCAACAAATAAAAGGCAACCTGGCAAAGAACCAATTTAAAATAAACATATCATTTGTTCCCCCCCCTTTTTTATCAAATCTACAAAAAACCCAAAAGATAAGTTTGAAAGACAAAAATTGTATTTTCTGCCAATGCAGTAAAAGCATACCAGGACAGAAAAACAGTGGAAAACTATCAGTCATGGATTGGGCTCCAAGTCCAGACCTCAACATTATTGAAGAAACCCGGAGAACTAGAAGACTAGTTAAAGGAATTAAAACAAAGCTTCCTAAACAGTTCAGACTGTGCTGAAGAATAAAAGGTGGTTATACCAAATATTGACTTTTAGTCTAGTTAGAACTCTACAAACTTTTTTTTTTTTTACCTTGTATACCGTTTCCATCTTTCTCCACCAAAATATAAAACATTTACATTTGTAACAAAGTAACTTTTTCAGCGTTTCATAAATAACGAGGAAGGGAAAAAAAATCTAATTTAGCAGGCAATAGTCAAATAAAAAAAACAACTTTTTTTCTCCCCTCTGGGTTTGTTTTTCTTCCTTGCTTGTTTGGTAAATAATAAGAGAGGAAAACAATGTTTAACATGAAAAGTTCTGTTTTGTATTCATTGTAAACAGTTTGTTTTCAGTCTTCTTTTTTTCTTTCTAAACTATATCCACAAATTCTCCATTAAAATATTTTGAATAAAAAAAACAAAACAAAACAACTTTTAAACTTTTTTTCACTCGTAACGTCCAGCAGGGGGCGACTCCTCTGGCTGCAAAAATAAAGAAGTTGGGTTGTATGGACGTCTATGGGAAAGTAAACTCATCAGAAAAGTATATATTCACACTTACAGCTGTCATGCTTCGTACAGCATGATTCTTGTTTTGTAAATCATGGACACATAAGAGTCAAAGATAACCCAGGGTCTGCTTTACCTTACCAGTGCAGTGTGTTGTTTACTTGTCAAAAAACAAAACAAAAAAAACAAAAACAACCCCCCCCCCCCCCCCCAAAAAAAAAAACCAAGATGTCAGCAATGAAAATGTCACATCTGGTTAAAATTTACACAACTGAATAAATACACCCTCAAATGCAGATATTTAAAAGATATTTTTTAATAGTGCACCGAAGTATGAAAACAAGAGTTGCAAAATAAGACTATTCAAGAGCTTAGGTTGGTATAAGGTTAGCCTTCATTTAGGTTGTATAACATCCTCAGCATCAAAGACACTTTAAAGACAAAGATAACGCTCAGACAGTAAAGACAAAACAAAGAACCTGAGAAAGAAAATCAGCACTCCACGAGCACCATGATAAGACAGAAATAATCAACGCTTTTCAGGAACCATAGACTCTCAGTGTTCAAACCTGAAGTCGTGGCTGAAAGATGGGACTGACTGATTGGCAAAAAACACAGAAAGTGCAATAATTTTTCTGTCACTTAAAGTGCTCAACTCGTTAATTCACCCTCACAGAACGGCTATTACCTCCTCCACTCGAAACGCTCAGTCAGAGACGAGTGCAGGAAAAAAAAAAAAAAAAAAAAAAAAAAAAAAACAACACCATGAAGATGCACATATTTAAAAGGATGAGGGGAACAACATCAGCAGCTCAATTCCATCGGTAGTGCTGACATGACCAACACTGAGGCTGATGACAGAACAACACGGCTCCTTCTTGTCACATAAAATCACAAGCACAGTAAATATTTTTTCTTCACTTAAGATGTAAAATAAAATCACACACAGTCCAGTTCAGGTGGTGAAATATCAGCGAGTTTTGGCTGCAGAGCGAAAGCTTCCTGTGGCGGCAGTCGTTCCAGAAGACACGGATATAAAATATGAATCTTTAGTGGTCATTTGTAGGTCAAAAATAAAACAGTTCCATGTACATGTTTCACTGTGTACACTATTTACAAACCTTTTTAACAAAGGAAACTGCAGACAACTGTTTTTATTGCACGAAGGCGATCACAAAGTTCGGTGACTCCAGTCTGGTTTGATTTCGGTTGATCTCCCCTTCAAGGTAGTTTCCTCAGGAAACACTGGACCTCTTCTAACACAACTATAAGCCAAGAACACTCCTTTAGTATCCAGCTCTGACTGCGTACTTTCACTTCTGTGTATCCATTAGTGTGCCTGTTTGTTCCAGGGTGCCAAACCTGGCCAGTAGGTGGCACTGCGAGAGAAGATTGTGCTCTTAAACGACCTGAGTGTCACTGTGAACACCCCAGCTTTAAAAAAAACAAACAAAAAACTAAATAACCTGACAGACGAACTTAAAGTGATGAGAGAAAGAGTAAAGGCAAACGTGCCAAATGCTGCTGTTCTTTCATTGTCCACTGGAGCCCCTGGACGCAACCTCCAAACCTTTCTTGTGCTGTTTGAGGCTTCTGGAGCATTTTAATGCAGTTACCTCATTAATTATAAGGCTTTCTGAGAGTTGCAGTCGGTCCAAGAAGTTAATGCATCAGTTGAGTGAAGTTCTAGTATAACCGAAAAAGCTTTGGCTTTCGATTCCTCCTGTTTTCCCGCAGCGTGTTTCAAAAGACTGATAAGTTCCTGTTCCGTACTGCTCAAAGTCACTGCAAGCTGATGAGGAGGGCAGGAAGTCAGACACAGGAACAGCTTAAATTTAAAAATAAAAGATTATGGAGTCGTTAAACGCTCCCAGTGTGACTTGAAGCCGTGCAAAGGACGGAAGAAAACAGTGTCATGGACACGTATCCGACAGATTTCTCGGGTAAGGCTTCAAAATGGGTGACATCACCGTGGCTACGTTGATGAATTCCTTGTGTGTAACCCTGTAGATGCAACTCTGTGCCCTACCTGGGACGATGTGATCTAACAACCGTGTAAACTGTCCCAAAATCAAATGCAAACAATCAAAACAGGAGGAACGTCCAAGGAGTCGGGGTGCTGGAAGAGGTCCAGAGTTTCACTCAGAGACGACCTTAAAGGGGAGATGAGCTCAATCCAAACTTGACGTGGGTTTTTATTTTTAGGAGCAGAACTTTTTTTGAAGGCTTTCTATCCCATTTGGAGCTCGTGTTTAGAATCCAGCACTGAGAAAACAAGACGTGGTGCTGTCCTGTTCGGCTGTAGTGTTGTCTGTCTAGTGTTTATAAAGTGGAGACACAGAGGTCGCTCTGACTACCCGAGCCGCCCCCGCTGGGTACCAGGAGCTCGTCCGTGTCCAGCGTTTCCAGTTCTGCCAGATCTCTGGTCGTGAAAACAACTCAACAACAGTTATGCGTCACAGGAACCATTTGGAAATAATAACAACACTTTGTGTCCAATAGATTGTCATTTCTTAGGATCCTTCAGTAGACCAAAAGGAAGTCTACTCCCATATTAACGGTTTAATTTGGCAATATCACTGATAATGAAGCCCTGCATCTTGAGTGACGTACCGTTTCTTTCTTTTAGACAGAAAATAAGCAAAAATGAGGAAATCTTTAGTCTGTAGTGTTGGATGGAAGCGTGATGATAAAACCGAGCTTCCAGAACTAAATCTGAACACTGTAGAAAATAAATAAGATGTAATGGGAGGCACTGGGGGTACGTTCAATGTCTCTGAAAGCTTCCCGATTGTCAGTTCAGCCAGATCCACGATGGCCGCCCTGCAAGAGAGAAGAAAAAAATGTTGTCAGAGACAAAAACTGTGCGCTTACAGAAACTCAACATAACAAAAACCTCCTATTTTAATAGGAAACGCTTTCACTGCCAGGCTTCAAGAAAACAAAACACAAGACAAAAAGAAGACGTTTTATACCAGCAGTGATCACACCTCAGCCTGCTGAAGCAACACTGATTAAACACGCCTTGAAGGTCATCAGTTACAGTAGTTTACCTGAAATATCCCACCTGCACAGGTTGTAAGACCCCTTTACATTTGTGGATCAACACTGTGTGTCCTCTTATATTATTTGAATATTTTTCCTTATTATCATACTTGCATTGAATAAATTATCCAAGTAAGTAAAATATAAAACACTTTGCCCGTGTTGTTGGAAGGTGGCGTTGTCTGAGAATACAAGAGTTTGTGGCACTGTTACATGATGAGCTGATACTTGATCTGTAATGAAATAGTAAGATCAGCATTTATTATTGGGTGACAGTCCTGTTAGAAACTGCACGCTGAGGTCAGATCCCCTCAGCTCTGCTGCGAAATCGAATCATAGCTCCACTAAAGCAATGACCAGAGACAAGTGACTTCTATCTAAAATATTTAGGCTGGACGTCGGACAGATGTTCAAGGCAAATGGCTAACTCTGGTAAATATTATCGGCTTGTTTAGGGAACAAACCTGTCACAGGATTTTGCATTAAAGTGGAAGTTTTTTTAGGCTGCCAAGCTCAAAGCAAAGTGTGGACATATTATAATGTGTTTTTGAGGATGAGACGTGAAATGAAATAACATCTATTCCTTATGGTTTCCTTTTCTTTTATTCCCTTTGCCTTCAAACTACACTGAGGACAGAAAAAAAAAATGTGGAAAACCGAAACAATGAGCTAAAAAGAGACTAAAAATCCAATACGTTTCTATTTGGATTTCTCATTGTCGGTTTTCACACTGCAGAGGAAATTTAGGTTAGAAGTAACTATGAAGGACCAAAACTGCCAAAATCCAAACTAAATAAATGTCTGAAAAGAACAATAATACACCAGTAAATCCTCCAAAAATATCTTTATCAAAATCATTTATGACACAGATTACTACTATTTTAATTTCCCTCTGTATTTCATTAACTTTATTTTAATTCCCCTATTTATGTAATTTCCAACACATTAATTAATACTAGGGTTTCTTCTTCTAAAAAGAAATCCTACCTTCCAGTACCATTTTCAGATTATTGTTATACATTTTTGCCTTAGTTTGTTCCTTACTTTTATTGGCGATAAATAAAATAAAATACAAAATTAACTTAAACACTTAAATCTAAGAGAAATGCCAGGAATAAATTGTTCTATTAAATGGGGAAAATAGTGAAGTTTAGGACAAAACATGCAAAATATGTTTATTAATCTGTCACAACTGAATTGAATTTTAAATTTAATTGAATTTGGTCTCTTTAATACAATATTAATACTGCTGGTGAATTATATTTTATGCTAGTGCATTTTGTGGCAATACATAATTAATTAATAATAATTGTGGCCATAAGTTATATTAAGAATTCTAAATGTTAAAAGAAGAAAATTAAATTCATATTTTAATTAAATATCCAAAGAAAATACGAAATTAAATTAAAGAACATTAAATAAATATAGAAGACAAACATAATTTTCAAAAGCAATTGTGTTTTTAATCAAATTACTTTAAGTTTTTTTTATTTTTTTGAACACTTTAGGGGCAAGACAAAATAAAATTAGTTTACTTGCTTTAATTAAAAAGCAAATAAGGATCAAGGGAAAAAATAATACAAAAATATATACTACATGTACAAAATAGAAAATTAAATAGGTAATTGTATATTAAGAGTATTTATTTGTAACATTTGCGCTGATTTAATGGAATATTTATTTTGCTATTGCTGAATGAGCGAGTCTCTTATTTGTTTTTGTTTATTCACATTTTAACTTGGACAGTTTCGGTCCTCCGTATCCTGCAGCACCATCAGTCAGTCAGAGTACACAAATGACTACTTTTGATTTGTTATTCTTTCAGTCTAAGATTGACTCTAGCAGCCTTTCACAAACACAAATACAGACGTAAACAGCGCACAAACCAAGACCAGAAAAGGTCGAGTGGGATTTACATTTTGTTTGACTGCCGGATCACGAGCAGAAGCTTCCTTCGCCGGGGGAGACGGTGTGGAGGGGAATAAGGCTTTCACACTGCTCGCTGTCATCTGGCAGCCTGCGGATGGAGAAAACAGGATGTCAATCATCATCACAGTCGTCATCCTGACAACCATCATTATTATTATAATCACCGCTAACCAAAAAGCAGAAGAGCGCTGTGCAGAGAGGTTAGTCAGTGAAGCATGTACAGCTGATTACAGACTTAACTTAGCAAGACTGCAAGCCACAAATGGACTGCATTATCCAAAGTGTGTGTCAGAGTGAAGGTCAATCCATTTTTAATAGGTCACACACCACAGACGCACAACAACAACTCACTTTCTTTTTACAAACTTAAAAGCTTTGACTTCTTAAAAACACCAGGCGTGTGATGACTCACTTCCTGCACAGGCTTCAGAGTACATTAGCTTTGCCTGCTCTCAGGTGTGTGCACAGCTACAACTTCCATCTGCCTTTTACAAACACACAAGCCATTAAGCAGCTTTTTGCAGCTGCATCACAAATGACACAGCCGCTACACTATTTTTGCTTTGTTTTTTCATTTCACTGATGTTCATTTGCTTAAATAAGAGTTTGAACAAACGCGGTATTGAGAAATTAAAATGCATTTGGCTCTAGTCAAAGTGTAATTACATTTATGGTTATTCATCCCCAAAAAAAAAATAAAAAAATACAAATAAAAGCAAAATTCTGCTCAAATTTACTTATTTTCCCAATATTCCACCAGCCTGTAAGTTTTTTGTTTTATATATTTTGGTCATTCTTACAATCACCAAACAATTACACTCACTACCTATCAAGTTATCAAGCATGTGGTTGCACTAACTTGTCACATCTCAAAGCACTAAGATGACGACGGAGAAAAGGCTCCTGTCAAGCTGGGTGGGCACGTCCATCTTTTACGTACAGTCTGTGTTCCGGAGCCAACCTTATAAGAGGAGTTTCAGTTTTTTACACTTCCTGACTTGGTTTTCCAGCCCCGGAGCATAACTCCTAATCCTAATTTAGCTGTTATCATATCTGAGATTATTGTCACAATCCATGAACAGAGTTGCTGCTGATAGGAACGGCTTTCAGCAGCATTTCCTCTTTTCATGCACCGTGGCTCACCAATGGAGGCCTTAAAAGAAGAAAAACCCTCTGATGATAAATGTTTATAGTCTCGTACCTCTGAATGCGATGCTTCCTGCAGATGAAGGCGTAAACCCTCCTCAGCCCCACCAGCACTGGGTCCCAGTTGTTGTAGTGACATAAAAGTGTGGCGATGAAGAAGGAGAGGAAGACAGGGACCGCTCCGGCAAAAAACAACCATGAGAAACGCACCTGTCGACACACACACATATGAGGGGAAACTAATTTAACACAATCCGTGCCATTAAAGGTGTGGTGTGGAGTGTTTTCCATGCATTAAACATTTTATTCTGTGATTAAAGGACCCTTATAAGAATGAATCACAAAGAGTTAGTTAAAATAGATAAAAGTACTTTAAGTAAACCCATTCGGAGTCATTTAGATACAATTTTGACAGTTTTCTTGCTGATTTCACACAAAACCAACAAAATTACGTACAATTTTATCTCAAACTCTCACCTTCTGCATGCAAATGTCAGCCATAATGGAAAGTGGGATGGTGAGGCTCAATGCCAGAGTCCCAATTAGAGAAGATGTGAGGAAACAGCCCCTGAGGACACAAAGACTCGTCACTAAAAATCACCACTTCTCTGAAAGCTATACATTATTCAAACACAACTCCTCGTGGCCTTCATGGTAGTGTGAACGTTGATGATTTGGTGTCACTATCGTGACCTGATACAAAATGTAACCCAGCTCACCAGAGCCAGAGGAACTCGGACAGAACGGTGCCGATGAGGCCGTTTATGAGGATGTACGTCCACACGAGTTGGCTGGGGAGCTCAAAGGCCTCGAAGCCGGTGTAGTGGAGCAGGAGGAAGCCAGGCCACAGCAGCAGCAGGTTGAACAGACCCACAAACCCTGAGAGACGCACAGCACACCCCAATTTAGACAACTTCATGGAGTGAGACTACAGAGGTGACCGCTGAGCCTTTAAAACAAACACTTCTCCTACCAAAGAACATTGGGATGTCGAGCTTATCCTCCCGATCCACTCGCCGCTTGATCATTACGATATAGACGGCATAGAGCATCGCCCCAGCCAGCGACCACAGGGAACCTTCATAGAAATACAAATCATTACATTAGATGTGTTTTTTTTGTATTACACCAACAGACTAGGAACAAGGTGATGCCTGTACGAGGCCTCTGTGATAAAGAAAAAGTTGGACATCACTGACCGATGACTCCTTTCCCATCCGAGATGTCCATGCTGGAGAGACTCACGAGGGCAACGCCTCCCATGCTAAACAAGAGAGGCACTGAATTAATCTCACAATTAAAAACGAACATGTTAAAAATAGAAAACGCAGAGAGAGAAAATATAACACAGCTACAATGCTCAGATTTTCTGAAAAAACACAAAACTGTAGAAAGAAATGAATAATGTGATGATTTTCTTAATCAGGTGCAGCACAGGGTTTAATCAGCAGTAGGATCAAACAGTCAGTCTCTCTGAAGGAAAACAATCTGCCTCTAACCGAGCGGAAACAAAGATGGTTGAGAAAGAGGGGGGGGGGGGGGGGGGGGGGGGGGGAAAAAATCACACTATGAAATAAAACCAGTGAATCTGAGAGCACAGCCAGTGAAGAGCGTGAAAAATCTGCTATTTTCAACAACAACCCATTATTATCGAGTATCATGCAAAAGTCTTGAACCACCCTTCATTTTTTATTTTACTTCCAAGAAGCCAGATGGTTTTCAGCATCAGTTCTCCAGCTGTCTGAAGGTCTTTCAAAGCATTTCCTTCGACATTGACTTCCTTTTCGCTCACATTCACTCCAGTTCTTATACCTGACCATTCTATGTCTAATCAATGTCTATTAACCTGTTTTAGGTCAAACCTTTAGGTCTAATTAATGCAACTCTTGAACCAGTTGCACACTCAAAAATTCCAACAGTTTCTGAAAGTGTCAACTCTGTGCTTTTTCAGCGATATATACGGTAATCCCAGGCAGGGCAGCACATCCAAATCACGGCAAATAACAGTAAAAAGCAAAAACTTTTTTTTTTCTTTTTTAAAACTACTGTAAAAATATCTGTTTTCTGTAGAGCTCAGTCAGTCTTCGTCTTTGAAGGTTCCGATTTTACGGTAGTTACAGAACTTGGAAGAAAAACATGGCAAAACGCCTGTCTGACGTCAGAGACAGGTTAGGCTTCAGAGGGTTAAAAAGTTCCACAAAAGAATACTAAATACCAAGTTCTTGTTCAATCTGCCAGTTTATGTGTCTGTGATGCTAAACTAGCATCCTCTGAATGAAGTGTGTTGAGCAGGTTGTTCGATGCTAGAAATGAAAAAACAGAACTTTTTGGATAAATAAATGCAGCCTGAATGTTTAAAATAAATAAATAAATCAGCTCTGACTGCATTTTTTTTTTTTTTTTGAAAGTGAAAACGAGTAAATTTTATTCATTTTACTTCAGAGGCCAAACTTTAAAAAATAAAATGAAAAAAAAATTTGAAGCAGAGCTTGAAGATTTCCATGAATCCAGTAGAGCTGGATGGAAAAGGTGCAGCCGGAAGACCAGATTATGAAATCTATGTGTTTTGGTTTGTGCAAAACACAAACAAGCTAAGAAAAGAAGAGCTACATCTCCTCCAGCAGAGATGACAGCTTATGACTTTTATTTGTTTTGAATCAGCTGCTTAGGAATATGAAGTTAACAATACCCAATAAGAAAGGAGCTGAATTTATGATCTGAAATACTCCTGAATGAACTAGACCCGGTGGTTTCAAACATATGGTCCGAGAGCCACAAACAGCCCACCAAATGGGCCATTCGGCCAAATGTAAAAGGAAGGTGGTTTTTAACTGTATTTTTATCAGTTTTACAGCCTTCTTATTGACAAAGTAAGTTTGTAATAGATAGAGGACAGAAACTGAGGTGTTTTTTAATTAAATAAGAGGTCTCCCACAATGCTTTTTCTCACCCTCCGCGTGATCCGGCCTTACCTCAGAGCCACGGCTAAGAGCTTGGAAAGGGTGAAGCGGTCGCTGCTGTTGCTGGGAAATATGGCTGCCAAGATGAGTGTAAACAGACCTGAAGAGGAAAAGGAGACATTCAGAAACGATTTAATGCAATGATCCATCATCTTTGAGATGTTAGTGCTGTAATGTACACGGCGAGAGAGAGTGATGGAGTTACCTGAGGTGGAAGATAAAATGTTGACGATTGCAACCTGCGTGTCGGACAAAGCTTCCTGGTAGGACAGGTTAGCCAGGAACCACTGTGAGACAAACAAAAACAACGATGAGGCCTGTGATAAAACACAGTTTAATTTGCCTCATAAATCCAGCTCTGATAGAAAGTCGGGAACTCCAACTCCTCTCACTGCTGCTCACCACAAAGCAGAAGAAGAAGCTGATTTTGGCCACGTCAGTGATGGTCAGCTTGCCCACGGTGCGCAGCATGGCCTCGTGGTCCTTGGCAGCGGGGTAGGACATGCGCGACAGCTTGGCCTCCAGGGCCTGAGTGGAGGGCAGCTGGCGCACCTCCATGATGTTACTGAAACGCACCCGCTGCTTTTTGGATGCTGGGAATAAAGAGACAAGACGTATCTTTAAAGGCTTTAATGTTTACTGCTGGACACACCTAGTTAGGCTCTAAAGCTGCCTCCATCAAAAGCAGTTACCCTCTTGGTGCAGCAATACGTATAATACTGTGTCTTCTCCACACTTTGACCCTACGATCTATCTGCTGTAGGCAGAATCTGGACTCATCACTGAACATGTTCAGGTTCTAATGCACATGTTACAGACATCACCGCAAATGGGCTTAATGGTGAAGGGCAATCCTGGCTGCCTTATGAGACCAGAGCCTGGCTGTGTGCAGTCTGACCTGGCTTGTCTGGGTAGAGAGTCATCGGCCATATCGTCCTGCAGACCTTGACTGCAAACATGTAAAAGACTGCCCTTGGTTCCTACGTGCTGACAGAATGAGGAAACGGTCTTCTTGTGTTGTCTGACTGGAACGCCAACTTTTCAACCCATCTCTCTCAATTTGGAGAAGATACTGGTGCTCACTCCAAATAATGCTGTAACTTGGTTTTGTGGAAAACCAGCATGAAGTTGTCCTATAGCATTGGCCATGTCCAGATCAGTAAAAGGTTCTGCTAATCAGGAGCCAATCAGGCAGCTGTGGAGTACCAGTAGCTTTAAAAAAAGTGACTGGCAGAATAAGCCATTTGTTATTGGCAGAGAACTTGGTTTTTTTTCCATGAGCACAACCCACATACTTAACTCTGCTGCTCAATCCACAATGTGGCAGAGAAATAAACAGGCTTTCCAACAGTATGAGATTCATTACCAAGAAACATTGTTACAAGAAAGAAAGAAACAAACCGCCTTACTTTTTATGCTAATTTTATGTGTGAGGTTTTTTTCTTTTCAAAGTTTGACAAAATTTGTCTCATTCAATGTGTAACATGGTGTTTGAGTTTATTTCCAAAACAATCCTGTCATCTTTTTGGCATTTAATCATTCAAGGTTCATTAATATTTATTTTTAATCACCCTGGATTCCCTCTGGATTCTTCAAAATTATCTCCTCACACGTCGCTCTGAGCGCTTCCCAGAATGTTTTAATTTCATAAAAAACATCACTTCCAGCTTCAGGTGCCACAAACATAAACACAGGAAACGAAATCTCAGTAGAAACACCAAAAAAACCATCACCGTTTACCTTGTCACAGCTTCGCATCACAGCAGTTAAGACACATGATTGCTTTTTATGCTCATCTTCATTCGTTTGTGAAGGCGAGCATAAAAAAAAAAAAAAAAATCATTGTTTCTTAACTGCTCTATCAAACAGACAATTTGAGCATAATTTAGTTTTGTTAGTCACTGAAAGCAAAGGTCTGAGGGACACAACGTTTTCTTATATTTGCACAGCTCAGCACTGCCCTCTGTTGGTCAGAAGTTTTAACTCCTAATCAGTCACGTCTGGGTGAAAGCTTCAGAAGCAGGGATGCATTTTTAATGAATGACACAAACATCAGTACTCACAGGATTCACAGTCTCCCATTAAACAGCTCGAGTGCTCGGTGGGGATGTCCTGGAACTTCACAGGGACGTACAGAGGCTCACTCTGCAAAGGTGTGACAGAAAGCCAGCTTAGGTACAGGTGCAGGAAGATTTACTCGTGTGCAGTACACCTGCAGTAATAAACTACGTACCAGACAGTTGTTCACAGTGGAGTCAGTGGTGCAGGGTGTGAAGTAGGCTTCAGCATCAGCAAACTGCAGAAAGGTGCAAATCAAACATCAAAGAAGTCAAAAGCAGAAGATGTCAGACTGATCTTCAGCTTCGTAACAGGAAAATTATATCATTCTATAACTTTTAGTTAATTATCGTCATTTTTGTTCATGAACACAAAGAATGACAAACATAAATGGAGATAAAGTTAGAGCATAGAGCATTTGGCAGGTTTGCAGCAGACAGTGGATATAATGGACAAAAGAGTTGAAACAAGGACAACCACAGAGAAGATTCATGGATGTGATGGAGGAGGACATGCAGAGGGTTGGCATGTCAGAGGAGAATCCGAGGGATAGAGTGAAATGGAGGCTGAAGGTTTACTGTGATGAGCCCACAAGGGAGCAGACGCAGGGGGTCTTGCCTGTATTTTCTGATCTTTTCCTTTGTGAAATGCTAAACTTTTTGTGCTGCTTTCTGAGGTAAACATGAAAGAAAAATACTGGCGAAATCCAATGCTACGCCTCAGCTCACCTCACAAGATTTTCAGAAAAACTGACCTCTGACCCTGACCTCGAGGTTGAAGTCACTGAGAATTGTCTGAGATTTGTAGTAGAAGCACCTGTGGTATCAATTTGAAACCCCTACGTAACCTCCTTCTCGAGTTATTGCATCAACAAAGTTGGGTGTCTCCCTGGAAGAGTTTAAAGCTCTTATAAAGACTTATGTTGATGTTCCTAAGCCTTTATTTTGCCTCCTGTCTGTTTGCGTTGTCTGACACAGTCATATGAGCTTGCCAAGCAGGTCTCAGTTTACAGAGAGATTTAAATCTAAAAGGGCGTCCTGGTCAAATAAAGTTAAAAATAAGTACAATTCTGTTTTTTATAAACCCCTACTCTACAAACATACAGGCGGAACTCACCCCCTGAATAAACATGTTCAAAGGGTCAGTTCCCCCTGAGCAGAATGTTTGCCTCACTGACTCGTGTTACGATGAAGAGCAGCGAGCACAGCAACATTTACACTGATGAGAGTTTTAACAAGAAAAGAGCTCAACAGACACCTGTCACCATTAGAAAAGTAAAAGCATGAAAAACAGCCCTTAAATGTGCGCTGAAAGTGTCCACTTACGAAGGCGGACCGGCGGCGTTTCAGGGTGCCCGTGCACTGCTGCCTCCACGGCCGCCACAGCAGGAAGCCCAGCAGGTACAGCACGAACATGGACGTCTTGGCGAAGGTGCTGAAGAAGGGCTTGTTATAGTCCTGTCGCTTGAAAATGTACTGCAGAAGGAGTTGTTTCATAAACTTAATTTCAAAGGTTGAAACTCACAATTTAAAAATATTTAACTGCAGTTTTTCCTCATGAGATGTGAAGGAAGAGCATCACAGTCAGGTAAAGTTACTCCAGCACCATCTGGTTTATCTGCGCCTCGTTTTAAAGCGGGCCTATTCTGCTTTTTTCTGCTTTCTGGGTCACATTAAACATGGTCACCGTTTTATTAAGCCTTTTCAGTGTTTGGCTCCAACATCACAGGCATGGAGATCAGACTTACCGAGGTCAGCTCGGAGGAGGCGACCCAGATAACATCCACCAGCAGGAGTATCACCACCCCCAGAGCCATCCGTCTCCGCTGGGCTGCAGAGCTACCCTGAGAGCTCATCCGGTTCATGATGAACACCCACTCCATCGGGACGGTGAGAGGAGAAATTCAGAAACTGCCTGGCTGATGACAACATCAGAAGACAGACAGAAGACTGTGAGCTCCGAGGTTGACCAACTATAAACTTCCCAACTATTTACCTTAGATTTTTTTTCTACTTTAAAGCTGATGAACCTGTTCTAAACCTGTTTAAAAAGCTGCCATTCAACATTTTAATCACTAAAAACATCTAAAAAGTTATGAAACCACACAACGAGAGACTTCAGTCTAACATATCAACCAAAACCTCAATTTTGAATGTGGCTAATCTAGTGTGGAGTCTTTTAATCTGGAAGTGGAAGTTAGACAGACAATGCAAGACATAAACAAACCTTCAGAAAACTTTTGCCCAAACAATAAGTGTGTTAGTGTCTGTAAGTTTGCCTGCAGCCAAATGTTTAACGGAGTAAGGTTATCTTTTTACCACTTCAACACCCACCTGGTCGCTGCCAATAAGTAAACTGTGAATTTTAGCCAGTCTCTTTGAAGGTCAACTCAGATTCTTTGTTTCAGCCAGTTTAAGTTGAGACTCGCAGTTAAACACCTGCAAAAAAACAAACAAATGTCCATGATAACATATTTATCTCTATCCCCTATATTTGGTGACCTCTGTTTCCTTAATGATGAGTTTGACAAGTCAGTTTATTTCAATAAAGATGAGGTTTGATGACCATTAGAATAGTTTGTGTAGCTGCACAGGCAGAGACCAGCCTCACTAACTTTTGATTCAAACCCAGTTATTTTGTTATATAAAAAGTCTGAAATATGACACAAACCAATCAGTTCAGAAAAGAACTTCGAGGGTTGCTTCTAGTCAACTTTCAAAGGGTAAAGAGTTAAACGCTGCACAGAGAGCAGACCATGGATCTGTATGAAGAAAAGGAAAATATAAACTTGAGGCTACAGTCCCACAAACTCTGACACAAATCCTCTTCCTGATGAGGACGTGAGCATCTGTTAACCAGCCCAAAGAACACCTCATAGAAAAATGCTGCGATGGAAATAAAGGCTGCATATCTGAATGCTCATCGCTGCCTCTGTTAACTGCTGAACGATGAGCTTTGGGTGTTTGTGAGGGGTCTGCAGACACTGAGCTTTAACAATTCACTACTGTCTTCGTGCTAACATGCTTATCATGCACTTTACAGTAATCATGTCAAAATTAAAATGCTTAACTCTTCTCTAATATTTTACAAATTTAAAGACTTTGTGAAATATCATTATTCTTAGTTTATATTATTTACTTATTGTTTCATATGTGGGTTACTGAGTGGTGGTGTGGGGAAATAAATCATACGACAGACAAATACCAGTCACTTTTAAAATGAGGGATAACAAATACAAATTAAGAGAAAATAAAATTTTTGAAAAATATGAAATGTCGCGGTGTACCCCTTAAACTTTGGAGTTAAACCATGGATGCATTGTCCAGCAGACTGTAACTTAAATACTAAGAGTTCACCTACAGCTCGATGTGACATGAAAGCTTTATTACTTCTTTTTTTTTGTTGTGAGTGTGTTTTAGTCTGAGGTTAGAGATGTAGTTGATCTAATTTTACTTATTTGTTGTCTCTGAAACTCTCTTTTTAACCTACTGTGTAACCTGAGGTGCACCTTCTTAGAAACGTAACTACACGTCAGGTCAAAGCAGTACACAACTACCGTTATTGGCCTGTTCAGTGCCACTGATTACTCTTGGGCATTTCCAGCCACTTAACAATTATTGTCTCAATATAAGGACTAATAATCATAGCATCAATATAAGGACTCGCAAATCTCAGCAAATTCCTGGAGGGAGACTGCTCAATATACTGGACGACATCAGGGAATGTTCAAAGACTTGGAAAAACAAACAAAAGCATTTTGTTTGTTTCTATTGACCGGAGAACATGTACAACACCAGGACACACAAGGTAATTAACACGTAATCCACTGATACAAGCACAAATGCCAACAATGACATTGGCCAATTACACGTTACATCATAGGTGCTACAAACACTCCCTGCAGATATCTAACTCAAGCCTTACCAGTAACACTTTTTGTGATCTAACTACTAATTTTGACCTCACAAATTTATTTTCTTTCACATGTCATATTTTATTTTACTGAGAAACTCTACTTTGATTAACTTGAAGTGATCAAATTGATGGCAACTTGACTTAAGTTTCTGAAGACACTAAGTCTCATCTGAGAGGCAACTTGAGTTCAGAAAGCTGAGAGGAAGGCCTGTGCATTTACCCACTAGAGGGGCTGTTACCTTGGAGGACGTTGTTGACCCATCCTGACTTTATGAGACTCGTTAAGGTCGCACTAGACAAGTTGTGAATGGAGAATCTCTTGCTTTAAAAGGTGGCTGGTGGACAGGCCACCAACGCTACTCTGTGATGGTCTCCTTCACTGAACAGATAGACTTAAGATGACTGAGAACCTACACAGACTTTGTTTAATATTCTACCTGTTGTGTACCATATGTGAATTTCACCACATATATGGTCAATAAAATCCACACTGTGTTGAAATGAAGCGAACCATATGTTATAACAGGGCTTTTTACTACCATCGAAACACCATACGGAGGGATAGATTTCGGTAAAATGGTGCTCATGGCTCCATTTTCAGACAGTAGGAGACTATGTGTAAATAAACTTTGTTCTGCTTGTTTTTCAACTGTCAGTGGGCATGCCCCGAACTTTAAAAAACACACTTCAGAAAACTTTTAAACGATTACTAATGAAAGACATTAGTCTTCACTTACCTGAGCTTTAAATCCAACTATCTGCCAGCTAGCTACGCGTAGTACATCCAGAGAGCGTTGGCAGTAACTCTTTAAGGTACGAACAGGTAAGCTGCTGGAAACACGACCTCCTCAAAGCTAGCCACTCACGGCTTTTAAGCTAGCTAATTTATTACCTGTTAAATTCTGACAGTCTGGAGGTCGACAGGTGTCCCGACGCTTTACTTTATAACTTATCTGGACATCTACTCCAGTTCATTGCCCACAGCTCAGGCTGAAGTCCACTTATTCAGTGTACCGCCGTCGCAGGTGTGCTGCGTTTAGCTGCTTGTTTACCTATTAGCATTCTAAGCGCTAACTGGCTTTATTGAAAAATGAAAAAGAAACAATAGTAAAATAAGATTTTTTTTTACCCGAATGTGAGAGTTTAGTTTGCGCCATTATTTAAGCGTCATCCCATATGCTCCGGAAATCCTGACAAAAATCACAGCTTTGACCGATAAAAATAGTCACCAGCCCAGCGGTTGTAAACATTAGCTCAGCCTCCTGTCAGGTGACATCACTTAACGGTGCAAGGAATTCTGGGGTATGAAGTCTTAAGGGGAAAATGTTTGTTTTTTCATACGGTATTTATAAACTCTCATTTTCTTGGTTATTTGTTATAGATGGGTGTTTTCACCTTTGAAAATGTCTTTTTGGAAATTAAATTGAGCAAATTAATTCAATTTTACCTCGGGCTGTGGAGAAAACATCATTTACAAACACAAATAAAAATAGGAGCTTCAAAGAGGTGGTGCTCTGTAGTCTCTACTGCTCAGCCACAGCTGAGAAACCATTTGTGTCATTGCACTATACAAATACAATCATTATGCATACTTCTTACTAATTTATACATACAACAATATTATACTTAATATTTTGTTATTTATATTGAATTACACTGTAAATATTTTTTGTTCATTGTTTCTGTATAAATTGCTCTGATGTGTTCTCATTCTTGTTGGCTTTTAATTCCGTTTCACCTCATCTGTGTAAATGTGTCGTAAATGTGACGAAAATGAAAATCCTTGAATCCTTGAATATGAGTCCTTGAATGTTAATTTTATCTGAACAGCAGGTTTCTGTTGTTGTAGTGGCGCAGGTGTCTCCTCTAGTGGCCGTTGTTTTTTTTTTTGCGCGTGGTTATTCCCAACCGTCGAAGAAGAAGCTTGACACCGCTTTTTTTCGGTGAAACATGGCTGCGTCCATTATGAGCTAGAAGAGTTTTAGTGCTTTAGCTTAAGACGCCTCCTGCGTTTATAAGTTCTTGACACCCGGGATATTCAGTTGTTGTTGGAAGAACAAATTAAAGACAGAGTTAAACGGTAAGTAGCTTTTGCACATGTGTTTGCACAAAGGGAGTTAAAGCAGCTCCCGCCGTTAGCACAAGGCTAACAGGAGTGTCTTATTAAAGGCTAATAAACAGCGTTTAGCACTCTGGTATAATAACACAGATAGCATCCTTATTATTCGTGTGTTTACAGGATCTTTGGAGCATGTTATCACCAGCGTGAGGGTCACAACATGGACTTCTCTTCACAGGAGGGGGACTCTGAGGCCCCCGCTGTCATCGATATGACCACCAGCGAGAAGGTACGTTTTTGTGATCGCTGATAAACATTTTAGGGGAAGATTTATGGATTTTATGGTTTAAAAACTGGATGAAATCACAACAGTTGTGATTATAATAATGACGACCATTTTCAACGGCAATAGACCACTTTTTTGCCAGAATGAAAAGCTTTTTACAAAAAGGGGTTTAAAGGTCTTACATTTACCTTGCTGAAAGGTGCAGCAACAAGTACACATACAGTAGGTTTGTCCTAAATTAGAAAATCTCTCAGCTGTGCCTTTATTAAATCAACTGTAATGTAATGGGGGTCTGCCTTCTCCTTCCAGGTTGTGGAGCTCCTGAATCAGGCTGCTCTGATACCCACAGATGAGAAGCTGAATGTGCTCAAACAGGTTTGTAGCTTGGACTTTTTAACTCTGTGATACAAAAGACCGAGCACGGCCCTTACCACAGGCTGTGGAGAAAGGTAGAGAATCTAAAGATATTCAGATTTTCACTGGGAGTGACCAGAAAGGACAGGGTTAGAAATGAGTTTGTCAGAGAGAGGGACAGCTCAGGTTAATCACTTTGGAGACAAATTTAGAGAAGCAAGGCTGAGATGGTTTGGACATTTGCAGAGGAACAATAGTGGATATATAAGACAAAAGATGTTGAAGATGGAGCTGCCAGGCAGAAGATAAAGAGGAGGACCTCAGAGGAGCTATATGGATACTATACCATACCAGCTTTATTTATAAAGCACTTTAACATAAAACCAGGGTTCACAAAGTGCTGTACATATACAAATAGCATAAGCATAAATAAAATAAAACATGTTAAAACAAATTGAGTCAACCCCTTAGAGGGTGCCAAAGGCTTCAGCAAATAAATGTATTTTAAGAAGAGTTTTAAACTCAGAAAGAGAAGAGGCCTGCCTAACATGCAAGGGCAGATCGTTCTACAACTTTGGAGCAGCTAAAGCAAAAGCACAATCACCTCTATTTTTATACTTAGTTTTTGGCACCTTAAGGAGCTGCTGATTGGTGGACCTAAGGGAACGGGCAGGGGTATATGGTTGTAGTAGCTCCGATTTAAAAACAAAGAAATAACTTTAAAAACGATCCTAAAAGGTACAGGTAAATGTACAGGTAGGATGTTGTAAAGAGATGTGACAGAGTAGGATGCAGGGATAGGATGAGCTGGATGATCCCTAAAAGGTGCAGCTGAAAGCAGTTTGAGTTATTGTAGGTGATGACTTGGACTTGCAGGCTTAAACAAACTTTTTACTGTCAGCATATTTTTTTGGATCTACCATCAAAAAGCTTTTCTTTTTTTTACCTACACCAGGCTGCTGGCAGAAAGTCACATGTGTGATATTTTTGCTAAACATGTATAATCATAAACTCTATAGTGGAGCCATTTTGGTTTTCCTGATTTTCTGTCCCATACATGTTTTCCAGCAATGGATGTTTATATTAAACATGTACAAAATTTCCACTAATGAGGTTGTGTATGTGCAGGTAATCCCTGTGAGCAAGAAGGCTTCAGACGGCTCTAAACCAGGAGTGTCAAACTTGTTTTAGAGCCCAGTTTGTTTTTAAGAGTGCCAGACCAGTAAAACTATTGTCCTGTAACCTACATGAAAAAATTGTTCCTGTTTATTTCACTGTAAACAAGTTTAACTATACACTACTAAGGTGCCAGAGCATGGTGTTGAAGTCTCACCCATATCTGCAGATGAGATATTCTAATTATGAGGGGCAGCCAATCAGAAGAAAACTGACTTAAAGGGGGAGGGGCTAAAACAACAACAGAGAGGACGAACTTAAGGGCTGCACAATGGATTGAGTATAAGGCAAAAATTGATTATTTTTAACTGTGAATTGTGCAAAGCTAGTCTAGCCGAGTCCAATATAGAGTTGGAAATGATCAGAAGATCTCAGTGCAACCGTGTAGACTGGTGTCTAATCCACTTACACAGGAATGCACAAGAACATTGATTCAGTACATGCATTTAACCTTTAGGTCCAGGAACTCATCATCAACAAGGATCCATCTCTTCTCGACAATTTTTTGGATGTAAGTAAGCAAGTATTTGTCTCTCATAACCAGCTGTAGTTTCATTTAAATTTGCCTCATTTTTGTTTTGTTTTTTTCCTGTAGGAGATGATCGCTTTCCAGACAGACAAGTCCATCGAAGTGAAAAAGTTTGTGATCGGCTTCATCGAGGAGGCATGGTGAGTTTTCAGACCTGCTGTTGTTTTGTTTGTTTGGGGTTTTTTTTAAGTCAGGGTCAGCATTTGAGATTTTTTACTGTTTTATTATCCTGCTTTCAGTAAAAGAGACAATGAGCTCCTCCTCAGACTCATCGCCAACCTGAACATGTTGCTGAAGGATGAAAGTGTGAATGTGGTGAAGAAAGCCATCCTCACCCTCACCCAGCTGTATAAAGTCACACTTCAGGTACAAAGAGTCAGATTTACCCGCTTCATTTCTACCATTTCTTTCTTTATGCGATCAGTTTCTGTTCTTCACTTCATCTTCATTTCCTTTATCTTTTCTTGTCTCAGTGGTTGGTGCGCTCCAAAGCCGTGTCAGAAATGCAGGAGGCGTGCTGGGATCTTGTCACACAGATGAAAGGGGATGTTCTGGCCTTGCTGGACTCTGAGAACGACGGCGTTCGTACTCACGCCATCAAGTTTACCGAATCTTTAATCATTACTCTTTCACCACGGACGGCTGACTCTGACGTCCCCAAGCGTCAGGAAGGCGACATCAGCCTGGACAAAGTTCCCACAGATCACTCGTACATTCACTACGGTATAGATACTGGACTAATGTCATGTGTTGAGGTGGTGACGTTCACCTTTTAAGGCTGATGTCTTCGCTTTTTCCCAAACAGATGAGCTGTGTGAGGAGGGAAAGACGGCGCTGGAGAAGCTGCTTAAGTTCATGGTCCACCCGGCCATATCCAGCATTAACCTCACCACAGCGCTGGGCTCACTGGCCACCATCGCTCGCCAGAGACCAATGTTCATGTCAGAGGTGGTGCAAGCGTATGAGACATTACACGGTGAGTTCTTCTCAGAATTCACACTCACTCTTTAGAGTGTTATATCGGCCTGATATCAGTTCAAAGCATGTTTTTCCCAGGTTTGATAACATCAGAGGATATATTGCTTTACTATGACCTCTCACAGTCTGGCTGCAGCTGCTAAATAACTCAATTACAAGATGTTTCCTCTACACTTTCATTTTTCAGCAAACTTGCCCCCCACTCTGGCAAAGTCTCAGGTAAGCAGCGTGCGAAAGAACCTGAAGCTCCACCTGGTGGCGGTTCTCAAGCATCCCTGCAGCCTGGAGTTTCACGGTCAGATCAGCATCCTGCTGTTAGACCTGGGAATGCCCCAAAGCGAAATCACCCGCTCCACGCCTGTGCCACGAGAGCAGCGAAAGAGGCCTCGCCAAGAGCAATACACCGAGGGAAAGAAGGTCAAGATGGGTGAGTGGTTTCAGGCTAACCTGGATCCACGGATTGTGATTAAACTTGGTCGGATAGTTAATCGACAAAGTGCACTTCAGTTTAAGTTGTTGTGGTCGAAGTCTAATCGTTTGGTGCTAAAGAGCAGCTTCTGTTCATGAATTATGTTTGAGACATGAAATGGTATATTTGTATAGCGCTTTACTAGTCCCTAAGGACCCCAAAGCGCTTTACACATTCAGTCATCCACCCATTCACACACACACTTTCACACACTGGTGATGGCAGCTACATTGTAGCCACAGCTGCCCTGGGGCGGACTGACAGAGGCGAGGCTGCCGGACACTGGCGCCACCGGGTGAAGTGTCTTGCCCAAGGACACACAACCGAGACTGTCGGAGCCGGGGCTCGAACCGGCAACCTTCCGATTACAAGACGAACTGCCAACTTATGAGCCACAATCGCCCCGGCAATGAAGAAAAAACTGAGTGCGCTCTGATCATTTAACAGCATGTTATAACAACCCATTAGCACCTTAAGAGGCTGATTGAGTGTGACTGCATTTAGGAAATAGAAATTTATCACTATCGCTTTCTAAATTAGAAACCCATTGTCTAATCTCTTAAATCCAAAATCTGAACCAGGTGAAATAATGTGTAAATTAAAAGTGTTTGTAATCTCAAAAATAGCTGCAGATTAATGATGAACAGCCTGTGTCTGTAGCAGAGGTGTTAACCATGCAGCCTGGGGTAAAGAAAATGCAGTGAAATCACAAAAACCTTCATATTCTCTTTTTTTTTTTTTCTTTTTTTTTGTCCCGTTTGGATCTATAGCCATCAGAATTGTTGTCTTAAGGCCAAGAAAGATGCCAAGCGGATTTATTTTACCAAGTGGATCATCATGGCCTTGCCATATTGGTCCATTTGATTGACCTTTATTATAATTATGAATTTATTTTATTTTCAGTTGCTACAAACGGGACAGACATGACTGTGGGATAGGACAGGGAGAAAGAATGAAAGAAAGACAGGGAGAGAAAGAAAACCAAAGGGGAGAAGAGACTGTGAGAAGGGGGGGAAGAGAGAAAAAAAAAAAAAAAAAAAAAACAAACACCTGGATCACCTGTATGGAGAAAAAAAACCAGAAGAGAAAGCAAACAACAAAGAGCAACATAATAAGAAAAAAAAAAAGCACCATCACAATAAACTAGCTAGCAGTAGATATCAATAGTTACTAAGTAATAAACGATATTGTGCAGCACGCAAGATAGACAGCGCACAGTGTGCTTTGAGGCAGCAGCCAAGAAAGCTGTAGTCCGTGTTTGTGAATACCCATGTGTACACCTGTGTGCATACCTGTGTGGATCAGCATGCTTGCATTCCAAAGGTTTCTCCATGTAATGATCTGCTAGGGAGTGTGGGGAGCCACAGCCCTGTCCTCTATGGTATGAAGCAGGTATGGAGGAGATCAAAACTCCAGACATCCAGAGGCCCCCAGAACACAAGAGACCAAGGAAGACCCACAGAGGGGCAGCCGCGCCACTGTCCCAGTAAGAGCTGAGGAGAGTCCCAGATGAGGGCTCATTCAGCAGCCGCGGAGCAGAAGCCAGGGGGAGTTGCAGTGACGCGCCCGTGAGCTCCGCCGGCAGCCAGCTGTGCCTGAGTGACCGAGCCCCAGGCCGAATTGTGGATTCACAGGAATAGTGAATTCACGTGAATTCACTAGAATTCACTATTCCTGTTGTGGTGGTGTCAGCATGGCTACACATGAGCAGAAATGTGTGAAAAGCACAAAGTATTTTATAGCTGTATTAAAGCACTTTTATTTAGTTTTAGAATTTTTGTAGCTTTTTCAGATCTGCTGTAAACTGTAGAGCATGTTTAACCCTGGAGAACCAATGGGGTCAGGTCAAATTTGACCCCATGGGTTCTCCAGGGTTAATGAGAGAAATGTCATTTAACATTAACATTTTCAGACTCCAGTCTAAAGGAAAAGCTGGTAATTGTGCAAAAAATAATTTGGATTCCTCTGACCTTTGTCTGCCTGCATTCAGAGCCGGCACTTATTGAAGATGACGAGGACAAAGAGGAGCCCGCCCCCCTCTCGGTTCCGAAGCCGGCCGCTGTTCCCGTCGCTCAGTCCGCCATCGACCTCACGGCCGAGTTCCTGCACCCGCTGCTCACCCCTGAGAACGTGGCCAACCTTGTAAGGACCATTTTTATTCTGCTCCCTTTCCTTTTAACCCAAACTGCCTCACAGCTCACCTCACACCCCCTGTGTCACTCTTCAGGTGCTCATCAGCATGGTCTACCTGCCTGATATCATGCCAGCCTCCTTCCAAGCCACTTACACACCTGTGGAGTCAGCAGGCACTGACGCTCAAATTAAACATCTGGCCAGGCTGATGGCCACACAGATGACCGCCGCAGGGATCGGTCCAGGTCAGAAGAAGAAGCTTATGTGACCCATCTCTTAAACTTGAAACCCTTGACAGATGAACTGAGATGCCACTGTTATCTGTGTCTGTCTCGCAGGACTTGAGCAGTGCAAAGCCAGAGGGGAGGGCGCTGTTAAAGAGGAAAATGATGACGATGTTGGCTCTAAAGACATCCTCATCAAACGCAAAGTTCCTGCCGTGATGGTCGGGCAGGCCATTTCTGTGGTCGGAGGTTACGCAGAAAAGGCTTTACCGGAAGTTCCAGCCGCGGTGGTAAAGAGGCTTCCGGAGCCCATCCTTCCATCTGCACAGACCAAGTGAGTTCAGGAAATGATGCAAGGTCACCGTCTACAGTTTAAAGATGTTTCTTTACATCACATCTGGAAATTAAGTGGAATAATTTTTTTTCTCCAAAGCTTCTGAATCATTGTTGATCAGCGAGTTTTACGTTGTTTCAGGATGACCGGAGCAAGCGGCAGGAAAAAAGTATTTCGACTTTCCGACATCGTCCAGCAGCTATCGGACAGCCAGATCGAGAACTTGACCTCGAAGGCGGTGAAGCGCATCCTGCATTCTGAGAAGGCGATTGCTCAAAGTGGAATGTCTCATGTGAGTAACCCCAGCCAGTCGTATAATCACTAAGAAGCAAACAACAAAAACGAAGCAATGATATGACCTGGTTTGAAATATGTGCGGCAGGTCCGGGTGAAGCTCCTCTCCCGGCTTGTGACACAGTTCGACGGGATGATGAAAGCTGACGTGCTGGACTTCATCCTGGACGACATCAGGACGAGGAGCGACCTGGCCTTCTCGCTGCTCTATCAGGAGTACAACACCTACCTCAGCCAGCTGCCGTCGGGGCTGCTGGACAGCTACGACCACTGTCTGTACACGCTGCTGTCCGGCCTGCAGGAGAAGCCTGAGCAGAGAGACGGGTGAGAGCACAACACTCTTTACTGCTCCTCAATGCAGCACAGAGCTCCTCCCACTGTTGTCTAGAATTACCCAGCATGCCATTCAGTAGTGTAGTTTTATGAATGTGCAGTCAGTCGTGTTGAAAATATTCTCTTTCACAGATTATCACGTTCATCCAGGTTTATCCTGTTGAATAGATAGTTGTGACATATTAAATGTTTTATATTAATGTTTACGATTCACAGGAGTCCTGCACCAACACTCCACAGCGCTACTACTGGCCAATAATATATTACATCTGCTTGCCAATAAAGTGGCATTCATATCCCTCATCCCCCATCCTTCATTCATGATAATGTCCCACTTTTTGATTTGGCCTGCGAAGGTCATAATAGAGAACTGCTGAACCCCGAACATGTTTAACAATCAGAGCAGAAGTTGTTTTGGTGATGTTCGAATTTCATAAGTAAAAAAGTAAAATATAAAAGTGTATTTTAACCTTAAATCTCCTCCTATTTTGTTCACTGTCACACAGGGAATATGTCAAGGGTTTTTATTGTGAAAGGCAGGGACAGGAAGAAGCGCTTTTAATATTTGCACAGAACAAATCTGGTTTCTGGCACAGATATAGAAATAAAATTTAGCTGAATTGATCTTCTGTTGCTAAACCTGCTTTCAGTTGAGTTACCAGCTGATTTTTGACCGTTTCAGACTTTTCACCAAACTGGTGCTGGAGGCGCCGATCATCACAGAGTCGGCACTGGAAGTCATACGGCGTTACTGTGAGGACGAGGTAAATGGCGGCACCAGTATAATGCTCCTCTTGACTGACATGGGTGGATATGATGGCATATAGTGATGTGATTGGATGATATTTATCAGCTTGGTTTCATCAGTTTTATCTTTTTGAAATGTTAAAAAAACAAAACACGCATTGTGATGAAGCGCTGATGCACCGCTTCTTCCATTAAAACCTCAGAAAGCAGCACCAAGCAAGGTGGTGGACCATGTTATATACATCTATGGATTGTTGGGTTTGTTGGATTGTAGTTAACGTCCTGTTAACTGTGACCTGTGTTTCAGTCTCGGGTGTATTTGGGCATGACGACGCTGAAAGAGCTCATCGTCAAACGTCCTTCGAGGCAGTTTCAGTATCTGCACGTGCTCCTGGATCTCAGCTCCCATGAAAAGGAGAAGGTGGTGTACGCGTCTTCACCCTGAAATTCCCTCGGGTAGTGTTTTTAAAAGAAAATGTCATATATTTTTCCTTTTTTGGGGGTTTTTTTTTCTCTCAGGTGCGAACCACTGCCTTGGCTTTTCTGAAGCGCATGTACGAGAAGGACCATCTCAGGGACTACATCGAAAAGTTTGCCCTGAACTACCTGCAGCTCCTGGTTCACCCCAACCCTCCGTCTCTGCTCTTCGGGGCCGACAAAGACACAGGTTTGCCTTCAGCATGCACTCAGCAGCCCAGCTTAAAGTTAGGGGTGTGGCCGCTTTAACATTTGCCATTCCAGCTAGTGACCACACATTGAATCTGAACTAGAACTTTTTTGTGCTGTTGATGCTTTTTGGAGCATTTTTAGCTGTTTGCTGTTTCTGCTTCAGTTAAAGTGGGAAAAAAAAAAGATTGCTAGCATTGGCTAATTAGCAAATAGCCCGTTAGCACTTTACAATTTTGTACAAATATGGCCACGTCTGGCTACAAAAAAACAACATTATAGCAGCCTAAATGCTGACATTAAGCTGTCCAAGTGTGGAGTACAAAACCATCAGGAGATGTCACAGTGGCTAAGTCCATTTTTTATATACAGAGTGTGTAAGAGTAGCATTTTAGGTGCTTACTAAGTGAGTTGTTCAGACTTTTCTGACCTCCACTCTGTGTTTTTTGCTGAGGCAGAGGTGGCTGCTCCCTGGACTGAAGAGACTGTGAGGCAGTGTCTGTTCCTCTACCTTTCCCTGCTTCCTCTGAACCACCGGCTGGTCCACGAACTCGCCAGCGTCTACACCGAGGCCATCGCTGACATCAAACGCAGCGTGCTTCGAGCCATCGAGCAGCCTGTAAGTCACTCCTCACTTTCATTTCAAGCCCTTTTCGGATTTTTGATTCGCCATTAATTTATATCAAGACTCAAAGTTTGTATAATTAGCGGCGTGGCTGCTGTAAGTAAGAAGTAATGCTCATCTTTCTGAATGTTATTATCAAGTCCTCTTCTGTTCTTTGTTTCTGTAGATCCGTGGGATGGGCATGAACTCTCCTGAGCTGCTGCTTTTGGTGGAAAACTGTCCTAAAGGAGCGGAGACTCTGGTCACTCGATGCCTGCACATTCTCACAGATAAAGGTAAAAACAGGAACCGCAGAATCCAGTTGAATATGCCCCCGTTCTTCTGCTGATGGGTAACATAATTTTTCTCCCTCCACTCAGTGCCTCCATCTCCAGAGCTGGTGGAGAGGGTGCGAGACCTTTACCACAAGCGGGTGCCAGATGTTCGATTCCTGATCCCCGTTATCAACGGGCTGGAAAAGGTAATGATTGTTCTTCATCATCAGGTGAATGACGACAGGTGCTAATTTGGCTTTGTAGCTGTTCATGAACACACTCAGGGCCACTTTTGATGTTTTGTTTTGGTTACGGTTTATTTTACTTTTTA
The DNA here is from genome assembly GCF_057382185.1 of Mchenga conophoros. Lineage (NCBI taxonomy): Eukaryota > Metazoa > Chordata > Actinopteri > Cichliformes > Cichlidae > Mchenga > Mchenga conophoros. Next base: position 32,988,209 of record NC_140541.1, read on the forward strand.
TTTAATTATAATTTTGGACTTTTTTTGTGGTTTATATATATATATATTTTGGAAAACTGTAAATAATGACCAAATGGCAAAAATAATAATTAGTTGTTGTAGTGTTCATTTTAAAAGGTTTTATTTAAGCTTTTTAAGACAGCCAGGATTTTGTCTGTTTGTACACACGGTCAGAAAAACTTCTGAATTTGAACATATTCAGGTACAAAAACATTGAAAAATCACTGATTTGTGCGTACACACTGTCAGTAAGTAAAGCCAATGAGATGACCACAATAGTTATTGTTGCTGAAGATACACCACGGATAAATATCAGAGCTCACCTGTGAGATGGAGGAATTCCCTCTAACTTTGAGCAACAGCAAAGTGAAGGATATCATCATCATCAGAGCTCATAATTTTTCTGGTTATAGAGCCTCCTTCCACCTTGTTACATTTCTATTTCTATTTACTTAATTACCAAAAAAAAAAGAAAAGGGTAAAAGATTAATTTATAGCTAATATTGTTATTTTGAGTTCTTTTAGACCATGTGTATTCCAACCTGGCTGGAGCCTACAAAACCACACCCCTCCCCCACATTGGACAATCGGACCATCTCTCCCTGTTCCTCACACCTCGGTATTCACCACTCATCCAACGTGTGAAACCTGCTGTGAGGACAATTAAAGTGTGGCCAGAGGGGACAGACGCAGTGCTCCAGGACAGATTTAAAAACACAGACTGGAATATGTTCACCCACACAGACCTGGACCAGTACGCCTCATCTGTACTGGATTACATCTCCAAAACCACAGACAGTGTCACCACCCAGAAACGGATCACCATGTACCCCAACCAGAAGCCTTGGATGAACCGGGATGTTCGTCTCCTCCTGAAGGCCCGCAACACTGCCTTTAGGTCAGGAGATGCACACGCCTACAGTACAGCCAGGGCTAATCTAAAGAAGGGCATCAAAAAAGCCAAACACCATTACAAAAAGAAGGTAGAAGAACACTTCTCCAACTCCAACCCCCGACGCATGTGGCAAGGACTCCAGACCATCACAGACTACAGGACCACCAAACCCTCCCCCGCATCCTCTGATGTCTCCTTCCTCAACGAGCTCAACAACTTTTATGCTCGTTTTGAGCGAGGGAACCCCACAACCACAACCAAAGCAGACATGACGCCAGACCACCAACCTATGACTCTCTCCCCCACCGATGTAGGAGCGGTGCTGAGCAGGATCAATGTCCACAAGGCTGCAGGCCCTGATGGCATCCCCGGGCGTGTTCTCAGAGCGTGTTCTGGGGAGCTTGCAGGAGTGCTCACAGACATATTCAATCTGTCCTTGGCCCACGCTGTGGTACCGGCCTGCTTCAAATCCACCTCCATCGTCCCGATACCCAAAAACTCCAACCCATCTTGCCTCAATGATTACCGCCCAGTAGCACTCACCTCACTCACTCATCATCACTAAGTGCTTAGAGCGACTGGTCCTAGCACACTTCAAATCCTGTCTCCCCCCCACCCTGGACCCCCACCAATTCGCATACCGCCGGAACAGGAGCACAGAGGATGCAGTCTCCATCGCAATGCACTCTGTCCTCTCACACCTGGACAACAACAACACCTACGCCAGAATGCTGTTTATAGACTTCAGTTCAGCATTCAATACAATCCACCCCTCACAACTCATCAGGAAACTGACAGACCTGGGTATCAGTTCCCTCATCTGCAAATGGTTACTGGACTTCCTGACCAACCGCCCCCAACATGTCCGGCTGGATAACCGCTGCTCATCTACCATCACAATGAACACCGGTGTACCACAAGGCTGTGTGATGAGCCCTTTCCTCTACTCCCTCTTCACCCACGACTGCAGACCTGCTGATGGTTCCAACACCATCATTAAGTTTGCAGATGACACCACGGTGATTGGCCTCATCAGTGACAACGATGAGGCCGCCTACAGGGAGGAGGTGGATCGTCTGGCTGAGTGGTGCGACAGAAACAACCTGCTGCTTAACACCGAGAAGACCAAGGAGCTCATCGTGGACTACAGGAGGAATGCTGACCCACATCCACCCATCCACATTAAGGGGACGGCTGTGGAGCGTGTGAGCAGCTTCAAGTTCCTGGGAGTCCACATCTCCGAGGATCTCACCTGGACGACCAACTGCTCCAAGCTGGTCAAGAAGGCTCACCAGCGCCTCTTCTTCTTGAGGACTCTGAGGAAGAACCACCTGTCCTCAGACATCCTGGTGAACTTCTATCGCTGCACCATCGAGAGCATCCTGACCAACTGTATAACAGTCTGGTACGGGAACTGCTCTGCCTCGGACCGGAAGGCGTTGCAGAGGGTCGTGAAAACTGCCCAGCGCATCGCCGGAGCACCACTTCCTACCATAAAAGACATCTACAGGAAGCGGTGTCTGAAAAGGGCTGGGAAAATCATCAAAGACCCCAGTCACCCATCACATGGACTCTTCACCCTCCTGCCCTCTGGGAGGCGCCACAGGAGCCTCCGGACTAAGACCACCAGGTAGCGGAACAGCTTCTTCCCCACAGCTGTCAGACTCCTGAACTCTGCCTCCTGACATCTGACCCACGTTAAACTCATGGACTGAACATACACACACCCACAATGGACAACTGTACCCTCAAACACAATAATAACATGGACTGAACCACCACTCACAACCACTAGCACTTTATATAGCCTCTGTAGAAACTATCTACACCCTCACTTATCTTAACTGCACTACTGTATAGCTCTGTGTAAATAATCATTCTGTACATTCAATAATCTTTAATCCTACAACTGTTTACAACTTGCATAGTTCCCATTTCTGTATAGCTGTATATCCCAGATTCTGTAAAGTTATTTATTTCATATTCTGTATAGTTTTTCATATTTATATCCTGTTCATATCCTGTACATAGCTTGTACTCACTACAGCCTGTACATACTTATAGTTATAGAATATTCACAACATACTTCATACCGTGTACATTATAACATACCATAATAGACCCATTTCTGTAATATACTCACATATCTATATTATTGCTAATATATATTGTAATATATCTATATCACTAAAGCACTTCTGGATGGATGCAAACTGCATTTCGTTGCCCTGTACCTGTGCATGTGCAATGACAATAAAGTTGAATTCTATTCTATTCTATTCTATTTTGGCCTCCATAATCGGACTGTGGAACGTGTACTATGAGAACACCTTCAGTGAACCGTTTCCTGTTAAGTTTGGGGGTTTTTCAATCTGGTTTTTCTTGTTTTTCTCGTGCAGAACGAAGTCATCCAGGCTCTTCCCAAACTTATCAAACTGAACCCGATTGTAGTGAAGGAGGTCTTTAACAGGCTGCTGGGGACTCAGCACAGTAAGAGCCCTTCATCACTTTTCTGTCTCGTCTAACTCCTGTGGTGGACTGAGATTTGACTTTTGTGTTTTGCAGGTGAAGGGAGTTCCTCTGTGTCCCCGCTCACTCCAGGCGACCTCCTCATCGCCTTGCACAACATAGACTCAATCAAATGTGACATGAAGTCCATCATAAAAGGTCAGTGAGTCCTCAAACATGGCGTGTCGGTCGTGGACAAACAAACTGTTGTCAGCGTTTAATCTTCAGCATCTGCCCGACAGCTACCAACCTCTGCTTCGGCGAGAAGAATGTGTACACATCTGAAGTTTTGGCGGTGGTGATGCAGCAGCTGATGGAGCAGAACCCCCTCCCCATGCTGCTCATGCGCACTGTCATCCAGTCTCTCACCATGTACCCCCGACTGGGCGGCTTTGTGATGAACATCCTCTCCCGCCTCATCGTCAAGCAGGTCAGCAACACTTTGATCTTGCAGGAAACCAGAGAAGATCATCTGCTGAAGCTAATCTTCTTCCTATTATTTCGCCCTGCAGGTGTGGAAGTATCCAAAGGTGTGGGAGGGATTCGTGAAGTGCTGCCAGAGGACAAAGCCGCAGTCGTTCAGCGTGCTCTTACAGCTGCCGCCCGCTCAGCTCACGAGCGTGTTCGAGCGCTGCCCGGAGATGAGGGCGCCTCTTCTGCAGCACGTCCACTCCTTCACGCCTCACCAGGTGACAGCTGCTTCCACATTTACACACCTCTGAACATTTTACTTCACCCTGAACTTCCATTTCAACCCACTTTCTTTTTTTTCTCTCTGTGTACATAGCAAGCGCACATCCCCGGGTCCATCATGGCGGTCCTGGAAGCAAATAAAAAACCAGAGCCGAAGCCTGCAGAGCCGGTCGTAGAGACAGATGTAACAGATCAAGAGCTACAGGTGATTTTTGAATGTCTTGAATTAGGGCAGTTTATAAACATATTGGCCATCGCCAATCTGTAAAAATTACATTTCCATCCAGCACTGCTTCTTTATTTCTGGTCAGCTAGCTTTTACCTCTTGGCTCCATTATCTCAATAATGCAATTAACGTGACATCTTCCTACAGATGGAAGCAGCTCCAGCTCCTTCAGTTGTAGAAGAGGCACCAAAAGAGCCAGAAACAACAGTCCAGCTGGAGCCCGTCACTCAGAAAGATGAAGAAGAGCCGATGGAGCAAGAAGAGTCTGAACCAGCAATACAGGAAGAGACACTTAATATCTCACAGGTAAAAAGGAAACTACGACAAGTTAAAGGCTTTAAAAGCGGCTTCAGCACCAGAGTTAATTTAGATTGCAGATAATACAAAAGGTCGGATGTTTGAGGTTTTAAAGTAAATATAAACTGCTGTGAATTGAGGATTTATTTTTATTGTAGTGCATAACTGAATTCAAGTTTGGTTAAAACTGAATGTAAGAAAGCAAAATTTTATTTAAGAGCACAAAGGAAACCTTGTTGCTTGCTTCCAAAAAACAAGCAACAATGAAAAACATCTAAAATAAAAGGAGTGCTAATAAAAAAATAAAGATCAACAAAAGTCCTGAAAAATAAAATAAAACATGCATATAAAACATAAAATTCATTAAAAAAGCAAAAATCTGGTAAAATAATAACTAGAACAGGAAGTAGACCACTGAAAAGGCTAAACAGGAATACCAGCTGTAACTTACTTACAACTCCAGCTCTGGAAAGTCATAAAATTTAGCTCAAATAACCAGGAGTTCTAAAAGTTTGAACGTAGAAAGTTAATATCATCCTGTATATATTCTGAAAGTGTGTCAGCAGGGCTTAAATAATCAAGTTACAGTGAAGTATACAGTTGAGTATCATCGGGATAGTTTCAGTAACACACTTCTTTTAAGTTAAACTGTAGTGGTCCTACAGTTGAACCCTGTGGAATACCACATTTCCATGAGCTAAAATTTGCAAAGGAAAAGCTAAAATCACAGCATTAGCTAAGATAAAATCCAATCCAGTGCTAATCCAGAAAAAGACACTCTGGCACTGTCACAATTTAATCTCATGTCTTTAATAACTGTGACGGTGATGTTTCTTTGCTGTGGCTGGATTCTTAGGGCCCTGCATGCCATTCATAGGTAGTCGTTTAATGCTTTTGATTTTCTCCAGGTGGAGTCGGAGGCTGAGACCCCGGTACCTGAACCAGAACCAGTAGAGGAGCCAATGGAGGAATCTCAGCCCGAACCTTCAGAGGAGCCAGAGCCCGAAAAAGACACTGAAGCTGATGACGTCACAAAGGAGGCCGGAAACACCAGCGAGGATGTAGAATAAGGATGCACTCAGTTTTCAGGATTTCTGTTTTGTATTTTGTATTTGTAGGAAGAATATCAGCTCATTTTGTGTATGGAAAGCATTCCACGTCATAATAAGTTGGTAAATAAATCAGCACACTGGTTTAACGTAAGTTTTGACGCCGTTCAATTACTGATCAATGTCATAAATCTGTAGTGCACCTCCCACAGTCCAAAGACATCCATTTGAGGGTTAATTGGCTGTAGGTGTATGTACATCCTCTCTATACGCTTCCACTCCAGCTCAAACACATTAAAGGTACTTTCAGTAACCACTTTCAGCAAAATGTAGCTAAAAATTCAACCACCAGGGGGCATTGTTTACCAGTTTGTTTGCTTTTTAAAAAAATACATTTAGCTGTTGAATTTTCTCTTTTAGCCTTTATTATGTTTCCTTATGAGGTCTTTTAAATACATGTGTGATTAAATATTGTGGGACCTTTGAGGGAGAATTGAGGAAACATCAACATCTAACATCCACATCTTGATCTCTAAAGAGCTGCATTGGGTGTTTCGATTTAAATAACTGCTGTAGGTAGTGGTTTTGTGGCGTAATAAAATCTCTAGAGATCTCTCAGTGTGGGCAGCTGTGCGAAGAAGCTTCCAGGCGAAAGCAGAGCTGATGTTCCGATATGCTTTGAAGGTAAAGGATTTAACCACTGCAGTAAATCTAATTGACCACTAGATGGAGACAAATACACAAGTTCTTTATCTGGGTTTGGATAAAAAATGTAATAAAAAATTTCTCACTGGATCTCTGATACAAAAGCATAATTAACTCAGTAGATGTTGAAGTTTATCTCAGCTTAAAACATCAACATTTTACAGACTTGTGATTAACAGGTATTTATATAATGAGCATGTCCTGATTAATCCTCATTTCTGACTCCAGTCGTGATCATAATTTAACTGGACTGAATGTTTGATTTAACTCATCAGGAACATGTTTTCGGAAGCCAAAAACCAAAGGGAGACGTGGCTGTCTTCTCATTGACTTCTACAGGATCAGAAGTCTTACAGCGTCTGACGAGTCGCTGCCCCCTGCAGGCCATTAGAGAAAATGTAGCTGGCTTCTCTTTCATGTCTGAGTTTTAAATTCATTTCCAAGGTGTAATAAAAAGTTGGCTTCATTCTCCTCTGTCCTTTTTGATGTGGTCATCCATGCTGTGAAGATCCTCACACTCCCTGCTTAGAACTCCTCTGTACACCTCGAATCGATGGTTCAGATCTTTCTGAGTGTGGATTTTGAACTTTGACCCTAACGCCCCGTCAGCTGAAGTGACTCCGTAGAAAACCCTACCGATCCGAGAGTGAACGAGGGCCATGGCACACATTACACAAGGTTCCCTCGTCACGTAAAGGTCGTACCCAGTGCAAATGTACGGCTGAGTGCCGTTCTCTATCTGGGCCTCCGTTTGAACTGAGCTCGCTGAAGTAAACCTGCAGGCAGGGTAACTGTCAAAACCATAAAACCCACCGCCCTGACTCCGAGCTACAAGGTCGATGACGACCATGACAGCGTGATGAAGAGGGTGCTTGCGTCTGCAGTCGTGGCCGACTGCAATGATCCTCTCCGTCTTTGGGTCGACCACCACAGCCCCGATAGCCTCCATCCCCGCCACGCCTCCTTCTCTGGCTGCAGTCACAGCGGACGCCATGTAGGCGTGTATCCTTTCCTTCTGATGGTGGCTGAAGAGCTCTCCTCTCAGGGCGACTGTCACCTGCTTGTCCTCGTGAAAGGACGTGGGCCAGTGTTGGCTCGCTAACTCAAACTGGGGTCGGGTCAAAGGGGCACGAGCGGGAACCTTAACCACAAAAGGCTCGCCCAACCCGTTGCAATTTATTCCACCTGAGGGCAGCAGAGAGTCAATGCTAACCACCTGCATTTTTGGCACATCACTGACGAGGCACACGAGGACTTCCAGGGGGTGGGGTCTCTCGCTGCACGGCCGCACCCTCTTGACGTGCTGAAGGCCGCTCAGCGGACAGAGGCTGTTCAATTCCCTGACGAGCCGAGACGTCTCCTTCTTGTCGAGGATGGGCGCAGCGTACACCTCCACCAGCTCGACATCCTGCGACTGCTCATCTGACAGGACTGGAAGGGCGACCCAGGAGTCGACATCACACGGCGAGCCTTTCCAGCGCTTCATCGGCGGCTCTGATCTCCCGGTATCGTCCTGTCAGCACATGACAAAACCTTCAGTTACTCATCAAACCTGGCTTCCAGCAGGGACGGCTCTCCCAGAAATCATGTTTGCAGGGTTTCCCTCCAACCTTCAATGTTTTAACCTTCTCAGTGTGGTGGGAGTGAAGATGGAGATATTGACATTTTTTCCCATAAATCAAGCCATGTTTATTAAAAAAAAACTGCAAATCTTTATTTAATAAATAATTAAAATGAAGATTATTAGTATTGATTCAAAACCATCCTCCCAAGTTGAGCTTATGACAAATATAAATAACAGGGGAGTTGCACTTTAAAGTAAATATGTAAACACTGCCCCCTGGTGGACAACCTACATATGACATGATCTCCATTATGTAGTTTCTAACTAGGAAACACACCTGTATACACGAGACAAATTAACAGGTACCGTGAGGGGTTTTGTATTTCTCTTATCTCTCGTTGATCAACAATAAAACATGAAAACTCAAACTGACGTTCATTCACATTTCTTCATTTAAGCAAAACTGTGTTTTTATGGATTCAAACCACCTCGAGTATCTCTGGGTCCACGTTACTCTGATCTCCAAAATGTTTCACTCATTCTGTTTAACTCCCTTTACGTGGTGGCGTAATAGCCAAAACTTGAAGTCATGCTTTTCTGATCAAGTGTTTCACACTGTTGTGGAGGAACTTTGACCCACCCTTTCTTTACAGCGTTGGCTTCAGTTCTCTGGTGTTTGCAGACATTCATTTATGCACAGACCTCTAACACTGCTCAGATGCAGCTTTGCTAACTTAAGCCGTGCTGCCATGTTCTTTTTAGAGAGAAAAGGCTTTCTCCAGGTAACCCTTCCAAACAAAGCATATTTCTTCAGCCTTGAACTTTAACCTTTAGCTGCCTGAAGCCGGTTGGGTCCGACATGGAGCTCTTGGATTTTTTTTCTCTAAGTATTTCTCAGTCTGACCTTGGAGTGAATGTGTTGGGGTATCTACTCCTGGGAAGATTGTTGGATTGTGTTAACACACCTGAATGCTCCAGACGATAGTTATTCCAAATTCGTGTGGAAGCGATGAGGACATACTGAGTTTTCACAGCACTGTTTCTTCACTTTTGTTCAGTTTATGTTAAATAATGAGACGGTGTAATGTGTCATGTTTTGTTGCTCATCTATTTAAATCATTTTAAGACCTGCTGATACGTAAAACCACAGGAATGGCCGTGCTTGTTTAATCGCTCTGTCCACTACTTCTAATGGAAGTTTTGCATGACCTGTGTGACTTTAAAGTTCAGCTCTTTGAGTATCCGGCCTCTGCTGGACTTTTAAACTGTGTCTCACGCCCATGCTGGCAGCACATGGCGGTGCATCACTTTACTAAGACAGACTAACAGACTGGTGGATGTGTTTGTAAGCAAACCCACGGCGCACACACCGCTTATGGTCGTATTTATTTTCATCTGTCACATAAACAAACATCTGATGAACTCCAAATAAATTATTCCAGGTGTGAAAGTGCATCAGATTACTTGATTAAAACATAAAACTTAAAGACTCAGTGGTGATCAGTTCTGGTCGTTTTACACACAGATGCTAAAATCCTTTTAATATTCACTCGGTGAATCCATCTGAACTAAAACTCCATCACTGTGCTGTAGTGTCAGCTCTATCGCTCTTCATCGCTTTCCCAGCATCAGCTTCGTCTTGATGACCTTGGGCACGTGCCGTATGGTCAGAGACACCCTGGTGCCTCGGTTCAGCTCCTCACCCAGTTGCGCCCCGGCGGCAGACAGGTTCACCACCTTCTCGGTCAGCGTGTCCTGCTCGCGCCCCTGGATACCGTGAAGGAGGCGCTGGTACATTTCATCCTGCAGGATGAGAAGGCTTCGTGGCCTTACCAGAAGCGAGAACAGGAAGCGGCTCTCCGCTGTCTGCGGTGCGGCACCCTCAGTGCTGCTGAGCGGCGTATAGAAGTCCAGCAGGGTGTGAGAGCCCAGGCTGATGGTGGTGACGGTGGGGTGGTACAGTGGCCCATCCTCGTGGGGCATGATCCCCTCTCCTGGTTTATACTCATTCACCAGCACGTGATTGGCCGTTTTCCCACTGAACGTGCCCAGAGACGAAATCTTCTCACAGTACGTCTGGAGCCAATCGGGAAGCCGCTCTCCCAGCATGCCTTTGGGGTGTGGTAACCCTCCCCAGTTCTGGAGCCTCCGGCCCGACAACTGAGTCCACTTAGTCTTTGGAGACCTGTAGACCTGCTGGAGGAGGTACGACTCCTCGTCCTCAGATATGAAATCTGGAACACAATACGCTGTGGGCGGAGCTTCGCTTACGACAAACTGCTTCAACTCCTCCAAAATACATGCTGGGCGCTCCATGCCTCCTTAAGAAAGTTAACATGAAACTCATTAAAACCCAGAAAAAAATAAATAAAAATAATAAAGCAGTCTTTCTGTGGTTCACTAATATTTATATTAAATTAGTTTTTTGTTTTTTTTAAAGTTTAAGTTTATTAAAATGAATTAAATACATTTATTTTATTTTAAAAAGGTACATTTTCAGTTATTTTTATACTAAATTAATGAGAAGTAATGAATACTCTGCTGCATTCCCATGTTTTTTCTCTAAAATTACAATTGAGATTTATTTTCCCCTTCCCCTTAGACTTAAACTTACTTTAAAATTCAGATTTTTATTCATAAAATGAATGAAATTAAAGTTGTAAACTTGTGAATTTTAATCTCTGAATTTCTGTCCATAGAGTTAGAAAAGCCTTTTTTTTTTTTTTTTAAATCCGATGAATTTCCTCTCTGTGTCCACAGCCCATCATACACGGAGCTTCACTCAGACTGAATGATCATTAAAACCTTTCACTCACTCAACAGCAGGCTTTTGTTTGTTCTGCAGTTAAAAACAGAAAAATTCGAGAAAAACAAGAAAAAGAAACACGACGCTGCCTTTAAAGTCGCGGGTCACGCGAGCTCCAGTGTCGTAAAAACTTTTTTCTCGACATCCAAATCCGATGATTTTTGGTCAGCAAAAACCAACAACACCAAGCTTTAAAGTTAGTGTGCGTGTGTGTGTAATTGCTCGTTAAATTAAGTGCTAAAACGGCGCTGTGTGAGTTTATGACTCCGTGAAAGAAAGATAGATAAATAATAGTTTTATTTAAGTCAAATAAATTCTTATGAATATTGTGCCTTTGTAAAAGAATTCCTACCTTTCACATTAATATCGGTTACATTTTTATTTCTTGAATTATTTACCGCAAAACAGAAATCCGACATTCTGTGTGGCCCCAAAGGCAACGCAAAGGCAAGTTTACTGTACGGAAACGGGCGATTTTGAAAAGAATTCCGGGTTTAGAGGCTACTCGATACCTGCAGGAACTCTAAAAACGGCACACTGCGACGGAGCGCATGCAGAAGAACCTGATTTACCTGGTTAGACATAAATAATCTGATGAAAATTCCGTTTCTTCAGGTAAAATCCCAACAGCCCGACGCCATCCGCAATAACGCGTTTGTGCACCGAAATAAAATGTCCGGAAGAGAAAGAAGCGTCGACTTTTTGGACCTGTACCTTATTTTTTCGAAATACGTTTTCTATTATTGAGTTTATAGAAATGTTTTAAGTAGTATTAATGCCAAATTTGTTGATTCGCCTTTTTGTTGTCAGTTTTGTGTTTTTAATCACAGAGTTTGGGGTAGTCGGAATTATTTACATGTAGCACAGCGAGACGAAGCAGGACAGAAACTTGGGTTAACCCACGTTTTCTGGACAGATACAGTTGTTTATCATGCTTCCTGAACTCTAAGAACTTATTCATGGCTTACCATTATGTTAGTTTAATGTCTGGAGGAACTGCTGTGAAGTCACCCTGAGGTATTACCTGCCTGTCCTCACAGGTGTGACTAGTTCGGGAAGATGTTTCGCAGTAAAGTGAAGGCTCTGAGGCTGCTGCAGCTCGGATACACACTCCGTCACACTGCTTCCTGCTCTAGGTTGGTTCTGGGTATCGAGACCAGCTGTGATGACACGGGAGCGGCTGTGCTGGATGAGACTGGCGCCATACTGGGAGAGTCTCTGCATTCACAGAAGGAGGTGCATCTCAGGTAGGTGTCAGAGGTCAAGGTCACTGCTTGTTAGGGGCTGTAAAAAACTGGCAGCGATCGTCATAGATAAACAGAGTAACCTGACATGCTCTCAAACCTGCAGGACTGGAGGCATCATCCCTACCGTGGCCCAGCAGCTCCACAGGGAGAACATTGAGCGTGTGGTCCAGGAGGCTTTGGAGAGGAGTGGCGTGGCCCCAAGCCAGTTGGCCGCCATCGCCACCACAGTGAAGCCCGGGCTGGCCCTGAGCTTGGGTGTCGGACTTGAGTTCACTCGGCAGTTGGTGAGGCGGCACGACAAGCCATTCATCCCCATCCACCACATGGAGGCCCACGCCCTGACTGTGAGGATGCTCCAGCCCGTCAGCTTCCCCTTCCTGGTGCTGCTCGTGTCCGGAGGCCACTCACTCCTCGCTGTGGCCCGGGGAGTTGATGACTTCCTGCTTTTGGGTCACGCTCTGGATGAAGCTCCCGGAGATACTCTAGATAAAGTGAGACCGTAATGACATACAAAACTAATTTACATGTTTAGGATAGACTAGAATCCCGTTATTTGTAAGTCCCCTCTGTAAGGGCCTGTGGTCACTTTGTTAAGAAGTCCCAAATTTGAGACTAAAAACAGCGTTCATACACGACCCCTGATGTTCGAGGTGTGTCAGTGCAGCGCAGAGGGTGGTATTGACCTGTTAGTCCAGGGTGGCAGGAAGTGAAGATGTGACCTTTACAAGCATTTCATCAGAGCGGGGCTGAGAGCTACAGGTCTGAGGTCATTAACCCGGCCTTTGTAAAGTTATCAAGGTGTCGTCCACATGATGAATTAGTTTTGTGACATTGCCACACACACCTGTGGGGACCAGTTGGCATGGTGACTGCAGACTGAGAAATGTTAGAGACCCTGCTGTCTGACAGACTCAGATACAGGGAGACAGATTAGGATTTGGGATCCTGGAGAAGGAAGTCCACAAAATCAAAAGCACAAGAAGTTGAGAAAATCTTTCACTTCCAAAACACAAAATCCTGATTTTTCATGTCCGTAGTGTGTTTTACATAAAAGTGATCCAGGATAGGGACCACTGGGGAGGCTGGGCTCAGGAAGGATCAATGAGAGAACCTTGAGTCCTTTCACAATAAGAGCAATACTGAAAATCAGACGAAAATTTTTTTTCAGTCTTCATATATAACCATTGGGGTTATCTTTATCTCCCCAATGGTTATTCATATTCCATTAAATGATAGCTTTTTGTAATTTTACACATTTACTTCTTACAATTTAAGCTCAAAGAGACGTGCTGACAGATTTCTCAAGATATTTCATTGATTAAACGTGTAGTTACATTTCTGTATACTTCAGCAAGAGGTGTTTCACTGGTCTAGCCCACATGAGATCAAAGCAAGAGAGTTGCTGGAAGTTTGAGAAACATCAACAGCCTCAGTTCTTTATGCAGATGAAACTTTTTGTGACCTACAGGTGGCGAGACGTTTGTCCCTCGTCAAACACCCGCAGTGCTCCTCGCTGAGCGGAGGCCAGGCCATAGAGCTGCTCGCTCGGGACGGCGATAGGACGAAGTTCTCTTTCAGGACACCAATGGGACAAACGCACGACTGCTGCTTTTCCTTTGCTGGACTCAGAAATCAGATTACGATGACGATAATGAAAAAAGAAGCAGAGGAAGGTACGAGCCCCGTTTCCCCCATAACGCCTGCAGCAGCGATTCACCTCTGACTTTTAGGCTCTCCTCCCCTCCCTCTGTAGGTGTGGAAGAGGGGACACTGCTGAAATGTGTGAATGATATTGCAGCTGCCGCTCAGCACACCGTCGCCGCCCACCTGGCGAAGCGCACACACCGCGCCATCCTGTTCTGCAAGGCAAACGACCTGCTGCCGCCGAGCAGCCCCACCTTGGTGAGTTTGCTGGGATATCCCCACCCACCTGCAGCCAGTCAGAAGAAAATTGTCTCAAAGAAGGATTATTTTGAACTGTGAATCATGCAAAGCTGAAATCTTTAGAATGGTTTTAAAGCTTCCTGAGCTTAAAGTGCTTTAACCTTAACTTTTCTTTCTATAGTCACATTCACCTTTGTCACAGGATCATTACTTATTATACCTTACCTTATTTTGTCTCATGTTCACTGGTGGATGTTCATATTAAACAAGATCTAAATTTCTGGTAATGAGGTCGGTTTCTGTACAAACGATCCTCGGGAGCCAAAGATTTCTTCCATAGATTTAATAAACATGTCTCTGTTTGTGCTGCTTTCTTATAATGTGTTCACAGTGAAAATAATATAAAGTAAAACTAGTCCTTTACTTTACATTGATTTACGTTTAGGTGCTTTCTGGGGGAGTTGCGAGCAACCAGTACATCCGAAAAGCTCTGACGATTGTCACGGAGATGACCGGTCTGCATCTGATCTGCCCTCCTGCAAAGTTCTGCACTGACAACGGAGTGATGATTGCATGGTGCATTTACTGTCCTGTCAGCCAATCGGATTTAATTTTCTTAGATTAGGATGAGAAAAACATTTTCCTTAATTTTTCATTTTTAAAACTAGGAACGGCGTGGAGCGGCTGAGAGAAGGAAAAGGGATCCTGGCTCCAGATGTTGACGTTTGCTACGAGCCAAGGTCAGTTTATTTATTCACGAGGTTTATTTTATTGTTCTTTTAAGTTTTCTTTCTAAAGTGTGTGTCGTCCCCCCCCGGTTAAATCGACACTGGCTCATCGATGATGTTGTTGCAGGGCCCCGCTGGGCGTTGACATCACAGCGGAGGTGAAGGCCGCCACGATCAGGCTGCCACCCTTAAAGATGAAGATCCCTAGCTGATGTCATTGTCATTGCGATTTCCCAAAGCAGTGTATAACAGTACTGTATCTAAAAAGGACATTATACAGATATTTATTAATAAATATTTTTTCTGAAACTGGTTTTGTTAAAAAAAAAGTATTTCTTTTATTTATTAAATTTTTTTACTTTTAAATGTTTTCATATTTATTTATAAACGTTTCAGTAGCTAGATGGATATTTTTTGTCCTATTGATTTATTAGTGAGTTGGTTTTTTATTTAGGATTTTGGCACTCTCAGTCCTCCATACTAAGGAGGCTGAATACAGATTTTCCTCCTCTTCGTTCATCTGTTCCCTCTGCATACACACAAACACAGATCTGACCACACCAAGACAAAAACACAATTTTATTATCAGTTATGTTCACTTGTGTCACAGTTCATTCTTTTACACACAGATGTTTACAGACGTGGTTTCTGAGAGAAACACTGCTGATCCGGGGAGCTGTGAGGCCCGGAGGCAGCCGGGATCCTCTGAGCTGTTTGTTCTTGTGTTCATCTTAAAAGACTTTATCACATGGCTGATTGCAGGACGTTGTGCAATCCTTCGGTTTTGGCTGAAAGTTGAATCAAAGTTCAGAAAACTTGAAGGAAAAAAACCTTTAAATGGCAAAATATATAGTGGTGTTTGCACATTTTCACAGGTGCTGCACATATTCTTACTTTCAGACTGAACTTGAGCTCGCTCAGCTTTACTTGTTGTCTGCTTCCTAAAGGAAAAATCTGCCCTAAAACAACATTTGGAGCTCAGCCTATCCTACAAAGCAAGTAACTTTAGGTTAAAGTTGGAGGTTTTCAGCAGTTCACTTCTACCATGAGTGCGCTGCCATGGTAACCTATGCTGCAGATATGAAATCACCACCTTCTGACCAATCAGTTCTCCTGGAAATCCGTCACCATTCCTAGAAGACCTCGGAGTGCAAACAGCAAGAGAGTCTCAAGTTTTTGTCTTTATCTGATGACCGTAAGTAAAAAATGGAAATTCTTGGAAGCAAATTTATTACTCGCCTTTCTGCCTGTTTGCTACAAACAATTCAGTCAACTTTATTGTTATGAAAGCTTTAAGATAGTATGACAGGGCGGCTAAGCCATGCACACCTTAAAGGCTTGACCTTTTTGCCAGTTTGAATTTTTTTTCTATTTATTCTTTACTTGCTCTTAGAACATTAAACAGTGCAGGCTGCAAATGAAAGAATAAGGCTGAGACTGTGGTACGTGCATCCAAACAACTTAATTTAAAGGAATAACTAAATAATCTTCTGTCTTAATAGAACAGCTCTGAGTTTTCAGAATTTTACTACCATACGGCTCTTTTCTTCTCACACACTGCTGCTGTCATGTTTCCATCGGCATTTGCTGCCAGTACACCTGTGCATGTTCGCGAGTGGTCAAATCCTGGCTCTTTCATGTGAGCATACTCATACCTAGACTGATAAACCCCAGGATGACTTATCGAGACGATAGCCACCTAGCCTGATTAGGTTAAGTGAAGCTACATAAGGAAAAGATTGCTTCGTAGAAAAAGGCCCCAGAATTTTAATCCCATTTAGTGTTTCCATGTCACTACTGATTATTTGGGGGGCCTCTTTTACCCATTTTCCACCGGAAGCAGCCCTCAGATGTTTCCTCCTCAGCCCAAATTTCTGTTAGAAACCACAGACTGTATAGAAAATGGTCTGCAAGTGCCTTAAACCTGAATTTGTTTCAGCAGTCACCAGAGGGCGCTACCTGTGGTTTCACAAAGACAGGTCCTGTGAAATCATGGGCATGCTTCAGCTTTAACTTGTTTCTGGTGAAGAGCAGCCATTAGCCTTTTATAAATTTCAAAGACTATATTGGCAAATATGCAAAGAGCTCCAGGCTGATCACACTTGTGTGGGGTTGTGCTGGTCCACCTGGTTTTTCAAGGACTGACCATTGATTATGGATCAGATTAAGATTTATGGGGTTTCCAAACTCTTGAGTCAACATTTTAAGCTGTAAAATGCACAGACTATCACCAAACTGAAGCTGATATTTCAGGATACTTTTACTGTGGTCAGTCCTTAAAAAAAGCAGATGGACCAGCAATAGCAACGGCTGATTTCAGAGTAGCTAAGTCCATCTTTTACACGGTCTAGAAACACTGGAATGAAGGGTACTCACACCAGTGACGATGTGGGCTGGTTCTCAAAGGCAGAAATGGCTTCACGTCAGTGGGAAACAGGTAACAAGTCACTGGCCCATTATTTCCACCGCAAACATTTTCCAAATCATTACAACGACAAAATGGGTCAAAATAACCGCTAAAGAGGAAGAAACCCCCTCACATGCTCGCTTCTGCAGGCCTGAATTTACATGTTCAAAAGGCTTTGCGGGAAAAACAGGAAACTTCCAGATGAAGAAGAAGTGGTGAGTCTGTTTGACGGAAAGTGACTGAAAAAGTGTACACATCTAACAGTGGAAGTGTGTGTGTGTGTGTGTATTCCCTTTAGTTTCCTCTCTAAATAACACACAAACTAAAAAAAAAACAAACAGTGCTAGAGCTCATCATGCTGATAAATGTTATACTCCTTCGCACTGATCACGCCATCTCTGTCGCCGTCGTTCTTGTAGAAGATATCGTCTATAAGCTTCTCGTAGAAAGGGTCGTCGCGCGGCTTCCCCCCTTTTTCATACTCCAGCTTCAAATATTCTTTCACCTGGAAACAGAGAAACACCTCAGAGTAAACTCTGAATTTTAATAACGCCGCCCTCACGCTGTGCCTGACAGGAAACGTATCACATATATATATATGTTATAGAAACCTCAGCAGCTGGTTCTCCTGTTTTCTTTCAGTATTACCCATCCAGACAACATGCGTGCTAGAAGCTTCTTGGTACTGCAGTTAATAATTTAAAGATAAAATAGAGATAATGAGCATAATATGCAACCTTTATTCTTTATGAGGCGACTATATGTGAAGGAGTGGAAATATGCACTATGATAAACATGCAAGGTACATAATCTCAGGTAGGGCTGGTGAAAACAGGTTGATGTGTTACTGCACTGGCAGGATTATTAGTCAGATTATCAAGTTTGGGATAATTTAAATTTAAACCACGAGATCAGCCTCTGCAGAAGTAAAGACGCGGGTTTATTTTAAGAAAACCATCACTTTCTGTTCCAGAATCACATGACAGGAACAAGATTGTGTTTGTGAGTTTGCATGAAACTGGAGACTGCAGGAGATTAGCCGATTCTAACGTAACGGGACATTTCGCCACAGAATCACATATTTTTACGCTGGACAAAGGGTTTTTTGGCTGTTTTTTTTTTTTTTTGGTTGAACCCCAGTTTTTTGCCTTTAATGCCACACGTTTACCCACATACACCAGAGTGGTAGAGTCGTGTGCGAAAAGAGACCAACTAAGCACATTTCATGTAGAGCTGGATCCTGTTTTATTACATAACAATCATGTAGTTTGTTCTCTCAGTTTCATGACTGGTATTACAGAGAAACAAATTTGTAGGAAGGTATTTTCTATGCATGTTTAAGCTGCACGCACACAGATGGGCCAGGTGCTAATTTGTATCTCCTAATAACCCTGATTTTCAGCATAAAACAAGCCCATTCTGCTCGACTGCTTATCTGATTCTTAAGATATGATGACCCTGTTTCCAGGCTCTTGCCTTATTAATGTGCTGCAGTTTTTTGTCTTTTCACTTTTCTATTCAGTCATTTAGGACTGAAGGTGCATTCAGACCTGGAACTGAAGACTAATGTCCGGCTGAATAAGTGGAATTGGGATCATCTGTCATCGGATTACAGAGGACTTATTTTATGATAGAAAGCATGAGCTGAACCAACTGTGTCCTTGCTTTTATTGTAATTACCAGGTTATAAAATAAAGTTACCTCTGCCTTTGAGAGACTCTTGTCTTTATCGAGGTCCATCCTTCCAAAAGCCTCCATGGTGCGTGGTCCCTTGGACACAGAGAGGACCTCCACCTCAAAGACCACGGTGGCATTAGGAGGCACCGGACCTGTTTAAAACATCAACATTTTAAATGACCGATGATTCATTATCATTGAAGAAGTTTATCAGATTGGTGGCTCAGCTGCTGATTTCAGATTTTTGTGCTGAGTTGAATAAAACAGCAGATACCGACAGAGAAACATTAATCACTGAGTAACATGGTAGTGACTTTAATCAGTGCAAAATATAAAGGCATGGAAGTACGCAGTAGGTTTGGTGCATTGTTTGTACTATCAAGGAGAATAGGTGTGTGTTTAAAAATGTGATTTGAGAGCAAAACTATAGACGCTGCTCTGAAGCTTAAAGAAAAATATGTGTGTTGAAAATGTGAATCTAAAGGTTTACACAAGCCCCAAGAGACCAGAAGATTTTTTTAAACTGATCTTATGTAAAAATTCATGTACGGCTGCTTACGTCTGTTTTTACCCCATTAAATTACACAATGCAGAAAAAGTCTAAAGTGTCAAAACTGCAGTTCCCCTAATGTCCACTTGAAGCTCCAGCAGTGACTCAGTCTCCATACACTTCTATGTTAAAATGTCCAGACTTTACAGCAGAAACAAACACGTTTACATCCTGATACAAAATCTGCTTTGGTCTCCATAGCTAATTCCCCCTATGTCACAGCTCTGCAACACACAACTGCATCTTCAGCATGAGTAACTATGGACATTACAATCTGTTACAAAAGACACGATGTTAATGAAAGATGTGAGCATGATGGGACCAAGTATACTTGTGGAACTCCAGGATGGTAACTTCAGGCACAGGAAGCCCTGCTACTACCATTTACAGCAATATTAACCCAAACCTTATAACCTCTGGCTCCACCCACTAAATTACATTAAGGCTAAGTTTGTATTATGTGAGCCGTCGCCTCTAATAGTAATTATCTGACAAATAATATGGCTTGTGTTGTAGTACAATCTTCCTCTTCAGTGTTTACAAAGTGAAATTATGTTTGTTTGTTTTTCATCAGTCTGTTTAGTAGCTGTTTGGGAAAAATCATAAGTCCATGTCCATGTTTTTGACCCAAACGTTTTATGGTTACATATTATTCTGCAGTATCTTTAGATTTTCTCACCTTATGCTTTAGATTACAAACCATTTCTCTTTTATTGCCTAATAAAGACACAAAGGTACCTTGGAAAATGACTGCCATTGGTTAAAATCAAACAAGATAAAATATGCTTTATACGAGCAAGAGAGTAAAAGAATATTAGATTGACATGCAGTTAATGTACAGAGAATAACAGAGGGTACAGAGAGAAGAATCGGTGAAGCTCTGTTTCAGTGTCTGTGGGTCATTATAAAGCCAACTAGTGCAGGGGGCAACTAAAACATGCACTCTAAGCAGAAGAAACATTTCTTTCACACCCAAAGGGTGAAATGCAACATCCCAGACTGAACACACCACTATCAGAGGACTGTAGTTAGTATTAATCAAAGAATCAACTATTACTCCTCCAAAAGTTCTCCAACACATACAAAGAAGAAACGAAGAGGAGACCTTTAAAGATCTTTGCATGCTTACAGGACATGCCATGTGGAGAAGAGTAGCAAACACTGCGAGGGATGTGATCTCCCTTCAGTGAAAGGGCTGTAAAAGAAGATAAGACAGCATGAAGGCAGACCTGCAACAATCAACTAATATCACACAAAACAGAGTTGAGAAAACACAGCATATGTATGTATGTAATGAATAATAAAAAAGACAGATGCTGCTGTAGCTCATTTTTGAAGCAAACACTAAGATTTTCTACTGATTTACTTAAACTTAATTTCTTCAACGCTTTCAAATCACTGAAACAAAGTCAACTTGCAGAAACTCAAAGCTCATGGAAAACATTTTTATTTACATCTCAGGACTTTTTAGTTATTTGTTTAAAGAGGTGTCCACATTTTTACACAAGTTGTACTTCTCAACCTCTGAAACAGTCATATAAAGGCCTCTATGGGTCTTCACAGTCACTGCTTAATGGATTATTGGACCCAACAGAAGCACACAGACAGAAAATAAAACAGGACCGAGAACTGAGCCCTGGGGAACACCACAACAGGAAATGATAGAAGCAACTTAAAACTCAGACTGCTGATAACCTTTTAAGGCCTTACCTTGAGTATAACTGAGTTTTCATGATAAAAACCTTAAAATCACATCCCCAACCTTGTGGGGAAATACATAATCAGCACACCTACCACCACCTAGATGTTTTTACCTTTGCCCTTTTCTCCAAATGCCAGGGTTGATGGGATGGTTAGTTTTCGCTTCTCTCCAGGACACATGCCCATCATCCCATCATCCAGTCCCTTAATGACTTGTCCCACACCCAAAACGAACCACTGAGGCTGTCCATCTTTGTCTGTACGACTGAAACAGAAATAAAAGCAGAGACAAAGAACATCAACAATCTTTGAATAAGTTTGACTAAACGTGCACTTTAATTTTGGTTGCTTTAAACTTAAAATGAGGAATGTTTCCAATCCCTTTACACTTTAACATACTTAAAGCTTAAATAGAGCTTCAGCATTTTAAACACACATTAAAGAGGACTTTAGGATTAAGTATGCATTCATTACTCACTCCAAATTAACATCGGACTAACACATAACTCTGTTTTCAAAGCACTGACCTGCAGTAAAACTGGGAACCATCTTTGGCGAGGAACCCATCGTAGTGAGCATTGATCAGATCTCCTCTCTTGCTCCTTTGGCTGCACTCCTCTGGTTTAAATAAAACTTCAGTCTCCACTTCTCCGTCCAGCTCCTCTTCAGCGGCCGAAACTGGCCGCAGACTCAGCCCTGCGGACACAAACAGGCACACTGTGCAGCTCAGTAACCTCCACATCATGCCGCTTTGCATTCGTGGCAACTTCTGAAGGTGACGTTTGAACACTGAGGAGGACGTATGAGACGTTGGCCGGAATACCCTGAGTTCTGACTGCCAGGGGATCAACCTGGGTTGGAGAAACTGCGCATGCTTTTCCTGACAGACTATACCGAGGGCAGAAATGCTGCTCTCAAAAGGTACTGGGGCTGCAGAATTATTACGTAAATAAAAACAAACAAATAAATAATGTGATGTTAATTCTGCATCCGAAATCTTACATTAAAGCTGTATGTTGCTGTATAAAACTACAGAATACGTGCTCATTGCAAAAGTGAGTGTTAGACACTTGATTCCCTGAATTTGCACATTTTGCTTAGTTTGCGACTTTTTCCCGAATCCACTGAAATTTTGCCTGAAGAAAAGCAATGGCTCCTCAATATGTATGATAATAATAATTATTTTATATAATAATTAAAATACTCAAAATCACAATCATTAATTAAAATCTAATTATATAAGTATAATTTTAGTCATAATTGCTAATATGTAATAATCATTATTATTTTGTTATTGTTATTAATATTATTATATTATTATTGCGTACAGCACAATAATAATAAACTGAAATGCACACATCATCATTATTATTATTTTTATTATTATTATTAGTAGTAGTAGTAGTATATGCTTTTTTTTACACTGTGCCACAGTGTATCATCTTCTCTTTCAAATCAGCCCTCTGCATCTCCTCCTTCACAACATCCATGAATCTTCTCTTTGAGCTTCCTCTTTTCCTGCCTGGAGTCTCCACATTCTTCCTCCATGCTTCAAACTGCTCAGCCTGATCTGTACCTCTGATGTACTCATTTCTAATCCTGTCCAACCCGCTCAGTCACAGTGAAAACTTTAACATCACTGTCCTCATACTTGTCGTGCTCCACGCTCACATACTTCTTTGCCTCACGTCTGTAGAGGTCTTTTTTCTGCATGAAGTCATACTGCTGCTTGCAGATACTCAACCTTCTTATTAACATAGCTTGAATAACTATTTCCCATAACTTCATGGGAAATACTTGATCCTCTTCTAAGCTGCCCTCATGTCATCAACTTTATCCATCTGTAAGTCAACTTCCCTCTCTCCTGGACACCTTCTAACCTCCACAGATATGTCATCTGGACCAGCTACCTTTCCACTCTTCATCCTCTGCTAAGCTGCCCTCACATCCTCCTCACTAATCTTCTGCACTTCCTGATTCACAAACTGTCTTCCTCTCTCATTTTCTTCATTCACCATCTCCTCAAAGTACTCCTTCCATCATCTCAGCACACTCTCGTCACTCATTAGTAGATTTCTGTTAGGATTAATTACCCTAACCTGCTGCACGTCCTCTCCAGCTTCATATGCCCTGCCAATCACTACAAATCCTTTTCTCGCTCCTTAGCGTCCAGCCTGACATACAACTCATTATACGCCTTTTCCTTCGAATTCTCTCTTGTACTTTTTCATTCAACCACCAAGTCTCCTTTAATGATAATAACAACTACAAAACCACCATCACCAACAATAATAATAATAATGATAATGATACGGAATAATAAGGAATGAATGAATCTAATAACATTCTAATAAACCCGGTAAAAGCAGCGTAATTAAGCCACCTTTTCTCTGTAAACATGTTGTAAAAACATAGTCATATATTGATAGGTCATATATCCGATGGTGCAGTTTTAAAAAAAAAACACAGAAGAAGAATTGATAGGGTACGTCATAATTACTTAACTGTATTTCCACCAATAAAAAGCTATGGGGCGTGGCTGTTCCGCTCTATATACTTGTGGAAGCCGGTGTCTGTGAGTCATCGCCGCTCGGACAGACGACTTGCTTCGAATCGCTATTCAGAAGCCTCGCAGATTCTCTCGGATTTATTAGGAATCACGAATTTCTCTCTCATTGCCCGACAGGATTGAGATGTTACATTTTAGGTCCTCGACAGTGCTGAAGGAGTTGTTTGAAGCCACCCTCAAGCGTCCCTTTCCCGTCTACCGAGAGAAGACCTGGTTGCCGACAGGCTCCCGCTGCTTCTGCTGCCTCGGCGCCACCTCCGTTGATGCCAGAGCCACATCTGCTCCTCTGAAGCTCCTCAATGCCGCCGCGCACCGCCCGGCTCTCCGCACCGCGCCCCGCGCCGCCTCTCTCCGCTCCTACTGCGTGAAAACCGAAGCCGAGGAGGTAGAGGAGCAGCTGAAGAAGGATGGAGCCGGCGGCGAAGCGAACAGCGACAAGTAGGTTTCAGTAAAATACTTCTAGAAGATCTCCGGGTTGCCCGCTGCCATGCCATGACGTCGCATCTGGCGTCTGTGCGTGACGCGATCGGATGCTGCGACCGCTAACCGACGCGAACACTTTTTAATAACCGCATTAAATGTCCCTTTATTTAAAATGTAAATGTTTACTTATTTTTTAAATGTGATTTTTACAGGTTTAACCCTTCATTTAAGACATTTTAAATAAACCGTAATAAATAAAAAAATAAGCTAGCTTGTAGCCTGTGTGGGACATCAGTGGCTCTCGGGCCATGTGCGACGTGTTCGCTCCACCGGCTTCGTTAAAGGTGGCGATAAAAAATGTTCACGTCTTCAAATACTCCGCATCAGGGCACTTCCGCTCTACCGGGATTTTGAGTTGACCACGCCAATCTGTAAGTGTTGTCCTGTTAGCTGCCTGCCCCAGAGGAGATAATACTCAGCGGGGGCCAACAGTTGTGAAAGTGAAACAGCAGCAGGCCGTGAAGCAGAGGGTAAAAAGGTCCACACCGAGGCTTCAGGAGACCGGGTTCAGCTTCTCACTGAGCTACGATCATCCACATGCACGTGTTTTTATTTTAGTTTCGCTCGCTGCGACAAGGAGTGCTGCTGTTCTGGGGAGGAAGCAGAGCAGGTTCTAGTGGTTTCTACTGTGACCTTCACTAAGGAGGTCACATTTGGAGCGTTGCTGCTGCTGCTGCTCCACAGGTTATTTATGATGAACTTAACAGACTCGATCAACTCCCTGTAGAAAACAAAACAACAACAACAACAACAAAACATGTATTTTAACATAAAACCATTACAGCATTGAATGAAGGACACATTATGCTGTTTATATTTATCCACATCCACTTAATGACGCATTACAATAGTCCTGCCATTTTTTTTCAGTTGATGGGCCTAGTTTTAGCAGACTATATCAAGTAGAAATAAAACCGTATCATTTAAAAATTAGATCTGCATTATGATTTTAGGATGGCTGTGACTCTAATAGGGCACAAAGCCTTCACTTCTGAGTATTGTAGGAAAGAAGAAAAGGTAATTTTAGTCATTTAAAAATGGGAAATACTGTAAAGTTTAAACATATTTCACCTCAAATAAAGTACAAAAGAAATATTTTGTTTAAAAATTGGAATTACTAATGACGTCTCTGCAGTTTTCACTAGTTTGGACTTCCTTGTGTTGCCATATGTTTGACCTTACACAATACCAATGCCACAATTTACAAACTGATGAGAAATGCAGGAATTTTTGGTGTCTTTGGTAAAAATTCACAAGTTTTCCTACTAAGTAGCAGCCCTGCAGCTGTCATCAGATAAAAAAATGAAATCCTAATGATTGAGTCTTTTTTGGGGGGTTAAATCCACATCTGTGGCAGCCTCCAGCTGCCTGCCTGCAGCCACGTCGTTCCTTTTGCAGCGAGCTGGAAAAAATTCACGAGATATTTCCTGACCTCGAAATGAAGACTCACATGGACAGGGTGGCGTCACCACAGAGATGTACGATATTGGTTTTTGCTTTGCTAATGCACATGTTGCACTCCCAAGACACTCTTCACATAATCCCTCAGGGTCAGCAGGTTTCCTGTCTGAAATAATGAAGCTTAATGAAAGCAACACAACATGCAGTTATTGCTCTAGCTTGTAGTCTTTGTTTCTCAGTGCTTTAGATAAGAGTAGGTACAGCTACTGCAGGAAACCCATCAGGGAACCCGTATCTAACACAGGCTGATGTGTTTCCTGGAGTAGCTGGTCAAACCAAGCTGTCATCACATGAAGAGTGGCTGAGATGTGGATATTTTTAGATTTGATGTCAGTATGTGATGGAGACTATCTCAGTATTTTCTATGAAATCAAGTGTGATATGTTTATTAAAACAGTGTGATTAATAAATAAAGCAAAAAAATATAATTATTTGGTAGTGATAAGGTTTTACAGTATATCACAGCATTACTGCATGACTGAGACATTGCAGATGAAATCATCATTATATACAGTCATTAAATATTTGGCACGGGTGCGTTCACACCGAAGGTGAAGCAGGATTTCTCCTTCTGTTATTTGCATGAGTACAGCAGGGTTGCATACCCACGAATATTCAGCCAGTGAGGTAAGGAGGAAAAGCTAAGTCAGGCTGCAGTTGCACATCTTAAAAAGTCCTGTAATCGCACACTTTTCTCTGAAACCTCTTTTATTCCTGTCAATAGAAAACTGAAATTGAACCAGTCTGCTCCACCAGTCCTCCGGCTGCATCCGTAAGCCCCGCCCTCAGTGAAATGAAGCCACGAAATGAAGCAAAACAAGTCAAACTGTCTTAAAGTAGATGGCCAGCAGCTGCCTGATCTGAGCCTGTAGCTGCAGAAGCTTCACGTGATGGCAGCATCCATGTAAAACAATGGGTTAAATATTAATTGCATTTACCGGAGGTCTGGTTAGGTGTTACTCTGATTTTTGATGTTGGCAGATATATGAGCACTATGGTGTGTCTACTCTTGTGTGACTGGGTGTCCAGAGGGCAGCCGTCATTGCTAAAGCACTCCTGATGAAGCAGAGCACAGAAAGAAGACTACTCTTCAGCTCTTGTTTCCAGGAAGCTCTTGCATGCACTGGTGAGCAGTCATCCAATTGCAGATGGACTGAGCCATCTGTCCGTGAGGATTTTTACAGGGACAAATGCAGACAAACAAGGTGTTCAAGGCAGTATTCAGCCCTTACCCATCTACTGGTTAAACACCGTCTGGTGGATTTGCTCATTTAGTTCAGCTCATGTTTGCTGCTGACAACTGTAAGACTCGGGCACTTAAACCACTGGACTCTGTGAAATGGGGCTTGTTCATTCAGTCATCTGTGGACCAGTCCAAGGGTTTCAATAGGGCTTGACACTGCTGTCAGTTTTTCTGCTTAAGTTAGCTTTGAGTAAAGTAAAGATTCAGGCTTTATCTACTTCCTGCTGCTTTAAACTACAAGGTGAACCTGGAGTACTTGGAAAAGTGTATGAACAGAGACTTCAGGTGGCTGCTATCCAAACAAACCTGAGACTCCTGCATGTGCAGCCAGCACTGCAGTTCCTCTGATGTCCACTTGAGGCTCCAGCAGTAAATCAGTCCCCACAGACTCCCAATGTTGAAGTGTTTACAGCAGAAGTCCTGATGCTCTCTGTGGAGGTTACTATGTAGTACTATTTGACAGGTTTCTCTGTGGGAAGGATTTAGCTTTACTGCAGTTGTACACAAATACAAATACACACCACCAAATGACAATGGAAATCTGCACGAAACAAAGAGTTAAATATGGTACAATAGGGCTGCTCAATTAATCGAATTTTAATCACGATTACGATCTGGGCTTTCAACGATCATTAAAAATGACTGAGCCGATTATTAGCCCCTCCCTAATTTATCCGCGACACCTTAAAGGCCGGTCCGTGAAAATATTGTCGGGCATAAACCGGTCCGTGGCGCAAAAAAGGTTGGAGACCGCTGATTAAGAGGACCCGAGGGAAGCTCGGAAAGCTAAGCAGAAGTTATTTGGAGAGTGACTGCCGTTGGTTGAAAAGAGAGTTTAAAAAAAAAACTTCAGTGGTGTTGCACACTATTTTATATTATTTTTTAAAGTCATTGTTAACCCTTTAAAGCCGGTCAGAGCAGCACGCTCCGTTTTGCGTAACTATTTTTAAATCCCTGTAGAACCTGAACCGCTAAGCTAGCGCAATAATTTGTTTTGCATATGAAACCGGAGGAGTTGTACTTACATCTGATGCCATCAGCTTGTCCTCGGTCACAGTTTCGTTCCACATATAGCTTTGCAAAAATTGCATAAAAAGCGCTTGCAGGAACAAAAACATAATATTCCAGAAACAGGCTTCACCGTTCCTATCAGCTGTTCGTAACACTTCCCACAGTGAAATGATGCACATGCTGTTTTCTTTGCAAATTTGCATCATAGGATTGTTTTTTGTTTTTCCTGCAGTATATAAAAATTGCTGTATCTCCAAAATAAAACTATGAAGACACTCAAAATAAATTTCCTGTTGTTGTAAACTATTTTTTGCAACTTTATTGTATTTAAAGTTTTGAGGGATAAGCCTCTTAAATTTCTCCAAGTAGAAATATATGTAAACAAAACAAAAGCGATTTTCAATTTTTTTTGTAGTTTATTGCACTTTTTTGCAATTTATGTAATTACTATGGACTTAATGCATACATATTATTAAAATATGGGCTATAACAGTTGTATTGATGTTTAGCAACTTGAAATGCTCCCACAAATGGCACTACAGCATGTAAAAAAAAAAAAAAAAAAAGCTCTGGTGGACTTGGTTCTATAGTAGGTCTTAAAGGGTTAAATAAATATCGTCAAATAATCGTGATCTCAATTTCAGTGAAAATAATCGTGATTATCATTTTTGCCATAATCGAGCAGCCCTATGGTACAACCAGAATTTTAAACTCATGATCTAAGATGACTTAAAACATCCAGAAGCAGGTTTAGGTAGAAGTAACTGCTTCCTCCTTTATTGATTAGCATTATCAGTGATATCAGCTCTTAAAGATAAAGCTGAGAGGCTTGTGTCAGTTATGTGAGCTTGATTGAAAGCATCCTTATGTTCAATAATTCAGTCTGGTATGGTAACCTGACTGGGGGAATTAAGAACAAACTGAACAGGATTGTTAGAGCTGCTGGAAAAATTACTGGTTGACAACAAATTTCATTGGTTAAGCTGCATCATCAGGCTGTTTTAAGGAAAGCCCAGCCTATTTTTGATGACCATGAACACCCTCTTCATTCTGAATTTGAATTAATCGCCTCAGGATAATGGTTCAGGACACTTTTAGCTAGTAAAAAGGTGTATAAGGGATCATTTATGCCAATAGCGATAATTAGATGCTGTGATGTATATTGAACACTAATGTTGAAACTCGAGAAACCAATGAGCGGCGTAACAGTGGCTAGATCCATGTCGATGTCCAGTCTGTGGTCACATCCTGTTTAAACCTCTTCTGTGATGGATGCTCTGGTAGATGACTTGAGAATCCCAAGTGGAGATTTATTAGTTTTGATAAATGAATGAATTCAAAAGTTAAATGGGCCTCATCATGACTAATGAACCCACACTGATGTGTGGAGTTTAATTACATGAAGCCGCCCTCGTGTTTTCTGCCGGCTCTGCACAAAATGCCGCCATGTGGCTGCTGCAAGTTTCAGAGCAGAAAGATCTCAGTGCAAACCCCTCCTCCACAGAGTCTGAATGACTGCTCAGCAGCGTGAAATACATCAGAGGGCAGGTTGTGCTTAAGAGTGTCTCAGATTAGCACATGTGAGAGTGGAGACTTTATCTTAGATGCATATCGCATGCAAGTTTCCTTTCGACTGTGTGCTGTTCTTATTGTTGCTGTGCGTGCAGAGGCAGATGTCGGGTCAATAAATCTCTTGAATCATGCATGCCCGACTGACGGCATTTCAGTCGATCTGGGTGTGTTTGCACACGTTTGGCTGTCGTTACCTCGGCTGAATGTGGAGTGTTTACTCTGTGGAGAACAGGAAGAGATGAGAGGAAGGCAGGGAGGAGCGCAGGGTGAATCCTGGGATTTTAAATGGTGATGTGGCTGTTGGCAGAGCTAAATCTAGTCTGTGCAGTGCAAAGTTTTGGTGGCTCATTTATTTATTTCCAGGTTAAATTTGTTGGTGTCTTGAAAAAAATCCAGATGTTTGAATGCTTCTCTGTGCCGAGCTAACTTTTCTCCTCTGCTGCGGTGTCATCCCGGCGTGTGAACGAGCCACAGTGTTGGTTTTATTAATCCAAGAGCCTCCGAGGGCTGGACGGGACCAAAGACGGGAGAATTCCTGGAATTTAGGTCTGATCCAGACACAACCACCAAACCTGTGTGCAGCGGTCACGTAGTTTGGGGGTTTATGTAATTATAGATGCTTCTATTGCAACATTATTTAAGTGGAGACAGTGTACACTGTTTAATGCATTAGCTCAATTCAGTGAATAAGGAAAAAGTATAAATGTGCATGGACTTAACCGTTGCACCAGAATATGGCAGCACATACACACAAGGACAAACTCACCAGACAGTTTATTAGATGCACCTTGTTAAAACTGAATTTGCCCACTTTTGCCCTCAGATATAATTTCACAATATCACAGCACAAATTCAACAAGTTGCTGGAAACATTGCTCAGGAATTTTGCTGAGCAATGTTGCTGCAGATTCATGATGTCAGCCTGCCATTCCATCACGTCCCAAATATGCTCTATTGGATTGAGCTGTACCAAATATTCCTCTAAAGCTCGTCTTCTCTTCCTTCCAAAACCATTTAAGATAAGATAAGAAGAACTTAATTTATCCCGAGGGAAATTCTTTTGTCATACACATGCACAATGCAGCAAGAGAGACAGGAAGAGAGTAATAAGATATACAATATGTACAATAGAATACAAGTATACAGTAATATGCATTAGGATAGTGCAAAATATAATATCGAATAACTGTAGCAAGTAACAGTATAACTATATCCTGAAAAATAAATAGCTTAGCTATCAGTGCAGGTGATTGTAAAAGTGACATAGTTTTGTGCAAATGGATACAAGAGTAGCAGCATATGATGGGGAGATGAAACAAACATTCAATGAAAAAACTGTTGGGTGATATTGCACGGTCTGAATGGGAACAGAATAGCTTGTTATTAATCTTCAGGAAAATCACCTACAGAGTGAGGAAGAGTTGTATAATTTTATTGCCTCCGGTACAAAGGATTTTCTGTGGCCGTCAGTTCTGCATTTCAGGGCAATGAGTCTTTTGCTGCGTGTGCTCCGATGATCCATCATGGAGGCGTGCATGGGGTGGGAGGGGTTGTCCATGATACAAAGAAGCCTTTTTAGCATTCTCCTCTCGGACACCTCCTCTAGGTTCTCCAGTCTGACACCCAGGACAGAACCAGCCTTTTTAATCAGTTTGTTCAGCCTGTTGGCATCGGCTGTCTTCACCCCACTGCCCCAGCACAGCTGCAAAGAACACAACACTCTCTACCACAGAGTGATAGAACATTGTCAGCATTTTCCTACAAACATTAAAGGACCCGCCAAAATAGGAAAGTAATTTTCAACTGTAGAGAGCATGTTAGACAGGCTGCCATCCGAGACGGCGCCGGAAGTATCAATTTAAACTTTGTCTCCGATACAAACAGTCATATTGTTTATAGTACATCTGTCATCTCATCTCCTCATGAATCATCATCATTGCTGTTTCATTTACATCTATAAAAGGATAGACTCAGTAATGTGGCGTTTTATAAAGAGTAAAGCCGTTTTTCGGATTTACTGTATAAACAAACACACACACCTTTTGTCACTAACGCTTGGCCTGCTTATTTCTATTAGATCCGTCACTAATGTGTAAATGGCTGTATCAACAGCCAAAGATAAGCTCTGTGTTTACACTGGCTTGAAAAGTGAGAATACGGTATAGTGTGGTTTGTGTTAAAGGGCGATTCTGCTGTGTGTCAACGACCCTGAGAGGCTGCAGTTACTTTATATCAGAGCTCGTGTGTAAAGTGCTTTTAGGTGACGATACTGCTTTGGGGACTTAATCATTGCCTCCTTTCTGTCTTTTCTTTCTATCCCAGGAGAAGAAACGCAGGGATTCTCCCGAGTTTGGAGGATTTGCTTTTCTACACAGTGGCCGAAGGTCAAGAGACGATTCCTGCTCACAAATTTCTCACAGTAAGTCCTTCAGATTCAGTTTGGTCACATACATTCAGAGTTATTATGGTGCACTGCAACTGGGTGTTAGGAGACATGTTACTTAATTGAAATAAATAAATTAAAACATAAAAACTAGAAACCTGCTGGTTGGCTGTAAACTTACATTTTTCACTCCCAGAATTCATGTGAATATTTCATCCAAACAGTTTTGACTTCTGTGTTAAAAATGTGAAAATATTCACCAAAAACGTCTTTGTTTAATTAATTTTAGGCACTGAAAGCCACGGGGCTTCGTTCCGGAGATCCCCGACTGAAGGAGTGCATGGAAACACTGAAAGAAACTCTAAAGAAGACTTCAGATGGCGTTACACTGGACAGGCACCTTTTCAAGAAGTGAGGCTGCTCGTTATGGTGTTATTTATTTTTTATCTCCACCTTTTTCTTCATTTTTTCAAGGAAACTGCACTGACAGCAGCCTCAAAAAGAATTCAGCACATGTTGATGGTCGTGTGTTATTAATAAGCAAATTCAAGTATTTGAATTTCCTTATTATATGAGTACAAAAATATATTCATCAAGTGTGAAGTAGGCAGTTGATTGTGCAGAATTAGTTTAGCTTTTCATTCACAGGGCCTGCTCGATCAGTTATTTAACGCTATCAGTTACTCACTTTAAAGCATTCATTTTTCTTCTTTTTTTTAAAAAAAAAAAAGGATTTCCTTAAAATTAACATATTTAGCAATAATTTGCTGCAGTGAGTGAAAGCCTTCATTTCATTGTAGCATGAGTGAAAATTACGTTTTCTCCGGCTTTCAGGAGGGGTGAAAGCACACTGCTGTAAATAAGGTGGTGCGCTTGATTTGTAACCCAAAGTGAACAGAATGTGAAATTGTGACTGTTCTTTGGTCTTTCTAATTGTCAGCCAGAAATTACTGAACATTTTCTTCATGCTTGCAAGCAGCATTAGAAAAACAAGGGAGTTTTTCATTCTCATTTTCGAGTGAGCTACTGTCACCGATGACATATTACCTACTTCAAAGTAGGAATATATTGAAAGAAGGCGCCAGGAGCAGCAATAACAGTGACACAGCACAAGTAAAATGTGAGCACAAAAGTAGCACAGGCAGTGTTTTCCCTGGAAATTTTAAGTAAAAGTAAAAAATAACTGCTTAACAATAACTGAAATAACTTAACCCTGTAACTCGTCAGGTGCTACACAACATTGTCACATAGTGAAAGTGAAAATATTTTCTATCAGGGACAGTTTATTTTGGGTTGAGCTTTTTAAAGGTACAGAGTTAGTATTTTTTTAAGTACTCATAGTATAAATATATACAGATATGTATTAATGTGCAAATTATGTCTTCCAACAAATTGATGTGTTTCATAAACTTACATTTAATCCATTAAAAATATAGGAATGGGTTTGTGGTTTGTGGAAGCCGCCATGTTCCTCCACTATATTTAAATTCAGTGGCTGGGAAGTATATCAAGGTGGAGGAGGAGAGAGGTCGTAGGCGTTCATGTGCTCGTATAGCTCTTTAATTTCTGCCTGCACTTTCAGACTCAAGATATGAAGCATCTTAACTATGTGTTGTTGGGGAAGGGGTCCCATTCGCCAAAGAAACAAAAGCACAAAGGAAACATAACACCGCCAGCATCTTAATAAAATGTTGTCCTCTTCCTCCTCACCTCAAACTCATCTTCTGAAGTCACGTCACTAACACACAAAACGTGCGATGTATGGAACAGCCCTCGTTTATAAGATTTGGGGGTTTGATTCAAACATAGTTGTCAGTTAAACTGATCCATCCCAGCTGGCGCTGCTGCTTAGCTTTGGTTACTTCCTTCATGGTTTTACAGTGTGTGAAATCTCTCATTCATCAGTGTGTGCGCTCATGTTGGATCAGGCTCCTTCCAGGACAAAATGAGCTGCTGATCAAACTGTTCTGATGAAGCTTCTTCATCAAACACGTCACAAAAGTTTGTCAGACTTCAGGGTTGCAAACTTTACCTCCAGTTGCATGCAGTCCCGATGTTTTAGCATGCTTTCTGTGATTTATTCATCAGGTGTGTCCAGAGCAACATTGTCCTGCTCACTCAGGCCTTCCGCAAGAAGTTCGTCATCCCAGACTTCCAGTCCTTCACCTCCCATATTGATGAGCTGTATGAGAATGCCAAAAATCTCACTGGAGGGCAGGTGTGTCCTTAGATCCATGGATTTTTCTTTCTCTCTGCATCATGGTTATAATTTAGCCATTACCATCAGTCTCTTCTCAGGTGCAGTCGAAAGTTTGGATCAGTCGAGCCTCGAAGGGAAAAATCTGCCCTCAGACGAGTTAAAGGGATCTTTGAGGCCGCTGTGAGCTAGCTGTCACTTTCGCAGAAGAGTGCAGGATTTTCACTGACAGCATATTTCTGTTTGCGTCATCTGTTTGGCGCTCGCTGTGAAAACTTTCAGGCATTCAAAACAAAGTCAGCAAAGTCATAAAAAGGAGAAATATCGGCTAATATCCCTAAATTAAACGGAAAACTAACAATCTAATAGAGGGCTGTTTACTCCAGCAGGGTTGTAGGAGGGAGGATGTTTGACCTGTTAAACTAAAACAATTTTTAAAAAAGCAGAGGCGAAATTAGTGGCTGTGTTTAGTCAGTTTGCAAACATCCATCTATCAGAAATACAGACTCAGCCCTGGTTATAGTGGTCTGTATTTATAAGGTGTCACATCAGATAAATGACCCGTTCCTTGTTCCTTTGAACAAAGAGGAAATAATCACTAACAAAAGAAAGACTTAAATAAAATATCATCCTAAATTTAAACATCAGTATCAATTCACAATTTCAGTCGCTGCTTCCCTAGCTGTGTTTTCCTGTTTGTAAAAGTCTTCTCTGTAGAAAAATGGCAGCTTCTAAGCCAAACTGGTGCTCTGCTAGACCAGATGAAGACTTTCTTTTTATTTGATAAGAATCTGATCTGATGTTTCCAGCTCATGTTTTTATTCCTGGACTCTTCTAGAGTAGTTTTGCATGATTATTAGTTTAAAGCGATCCTTATATATCTTATATTGGGCCTCTGTGCTAACCTGAAACATTTAAGCCAAGAGTAGAAAGAACTATTTAAAACGGACTCTTTAGAGCTTTTAACTCACAGAAACTACAGGTGTTTGCCGTGTTTAATATGAAACTGTTTTTAAAGGGAGCCTTGTTAGTCTGAATAATAAGAGTGCAGGAAGTGAGCCACTGTCATGATGGTAGCTGAAGGTAAATTAGCATGTTGTCCTAATTTAACTTATTTTGAATGACCGAGGGTGGATTCTTCCTTCTGAGGTTTGTTATTGTGTATTACCAGCTCTGTGCTGTGTGCTGAAGCCTGAGCCTCGGCAGACGTCAGCAGTGTAAGGTGACCTGCCTCCTCTCTCACCTGCCTGCCCTCTCTTTCAGGTTGCAGACTACATTCCTCAGCTGGCCAAGTTCAGCCCCGACCTGTGGGCGGTCTCTCTGTGCACGGTGGACGGGCAGAGGTGAGACGCTGGTAGCACATTAATACTTAATGTTCGCTTAATGGTTCTCACACACTGTTGCTGTGTGAAATCGCCATGTTCAGCTATATGCTGGTTAAATAATAACACAATAATGTTCCAGGAGTGAAGTGAGGAACGCTAACAGGACAGTTTTTACGCATTGTTTTTTTATTAAAACCTCAGGAAACCTGGTTAATGATTCTGAGATGGTGCTGTGTTTTACTCTGTCACCTTCATCTTATCTTAAGATTTTTTAAGACCTAAAGAAAGAAGAAGAAACAGAAGTTTCCACAGCAGATCGGTAAATTCTAACTGCTGTTTTTTGATTGGATTTACCTGTTGATATGCAGTCCTGCCCTTAATTGTGGTCACGAGCTGTACAAAGTGACTGAATGAATAAGGTCAAGGATGCAAATACCCGAAATCCTAACATCCTTACTGGAGTCATACTGGGTTAGAATTAGTTGTTAGAGTTGGTGGCACAACCCAAAGAATAGTGATGGTGTTACCTTTGATGTAGTTGCTTTGCAGACTAGGGGACTAGGCCTGTGATGGTGATTAAAACACCAGTAAGATGGAGTTAGACTGTTATCAGGTTGCAGTTAAGCAAAGTCAAGTTGGAGTTTCATGCAAACTGTTTTTGATAAAATTAACTTTAAATCAATGAAAATCGCAAATCTGTTGGTGTCTGCAAAATCAGAAATCAGAAATCCACATTATTTATTTACATTTAGATTCCAGCCAGAACCTCAAAGATCTGAAACGGAATTTCTTCCACAAATAGCGACAAAGCTGCTAAAGGACAGCAATTTAACTGCAGAATGACACCGAACGCTCTTACACAGGAATGTAATCAGAAAACAAGCAGCTGAGTCGAGTTCAGTTGCTTGTATATATGCTCATCTCCAAAGAGATGCTGACATGTTGAGCTCATCGCACAGACTGATTTAGATGAATTGCAACTTGTTGGTAATCTGCGTTTATAAAGTCAACAGCAGTTATCTGCAAGTCTTTACCAATCTGTGAGAGAATGGTTGCTAGGAGACAAGTTGCAGCCCACCAGGGCGACCTATGCAATCACCTTTATGCTCAAACACGGTCACCCAGAGGTTAACTCTGTTGGACAATTAATCTTCAATTGGCATAGCTCCCTGCAGCAGGTCATTGACAGCAGAAATAAATCATTACAGTCACCAGGCAACCGCAGAAAAAAAATTAAGGTGTTATATTACATTATACGTTATAGTACCTGTTTTAGTGCAGTAATCTTTGTGAAGGTCAGTGTTTATATTTCAGAGAAGCATTAGATTAACCAGTTTGTTTGTTTTTTAATTATTGTATGGCGGTCCTGGTTCAAGCTGGTTAAAACTGTTGATTCTATCCCACTTGTATTTCCCAGAAAAGACAAAACACGTGTAAAGAAATAACCATTTCTCAGTAACTATGTCAGGAGGCGTTCTGATCACCCTGTTCTCTGATTAGTGCTTGTAAACTTTCATAAAAGTTTGTTTAACAAACCTTGACAGTTGTAAAGATAACGGTTTTGTTTTTACACAGTGTTACTTCAGTTTATCGTGCCTTTCCTACAAATTGTGAAACACTCACTGTTTTCACGTGTCTGTTCTGGCTTCTTCTTGTCTCTAATCACTGAACCCGCAGCCTGCGGCCTGCTCTGATAACGTCCTATCTTTATGTTTTTGTTGCAGACATACGGTGGGAGACACTAAGGTCCCCTTCTGCATGCAGTCTTGTGTGAAGCCTCTGAAGTATGCCGTCGCCGTGCACGACCACAGCACGGAGTACGTGCACAGTTTCATCGGGAAGGAGCCCAGCGGCCTCCGCTTCAACAAGCTCTTCCTGAATGAAGATGGTGAGTTGTCTTGGACTTTTTATTAAACCTTGTCCTCCAAGTAAAGCGATGAAGAGCTAGTGCAGGGTACAGGAAGTTGGTGGAAGACTTAAGTGGTAGATATGATGCGAGGGTCAGATGTTCTTAAATCACAATGAGTCAGAAATCCAGCGAAGCAGCCCCCTCGCCTGGCCACATGTCTTGGCACTCTACCTTTTTGTAGGGTTAAAAACATGCAGGCCTATGTTGACCCCCTGAATAGGTGTTTTTTTAACAAGTCTGTGTTACCTGTTTTTTTTTACATGCCCAAAAAAGCCAGCAAAAGGGGGAGTGTGTTGCTTTTGTGTGTAGGTGTGTGGAAAAACAGTTCAGCTTATTAAACCTCAGTCACATGGCTAATAAAGACTAAGGGCTTCTTTTATCAGGACGTGCGCTTGCATCTCACTGCGATGCTTGATGGGGGAGGCTATCACGGCCTGCCATCGCTGCTCAGCTAGCTGTAGCATTGGTTAGAACGAGTGTGAGAGCTGTGAGTAGTCAGATGCATTGTGGGAGAACACGTGGTTGGGTTGTTCAAAAATGGGCATTTTGAGAGGAAATGCCAGAATCCCCAGGCTGAGGCTCACACTGCAGACATGTCATGGTCACTTCCTGTGTTCTCCCGCCTTCTGCCAGGGCAGCCCTGCAAGGGGATAATGTTGTGTAAGCAGATCACATGACCACAAGGAAATTCAGGTGATGTAAGCGTTCAAGCTCTTTCAGAGATCTGAGGGAGGAAAGTGCTGGATTTATTTTTCACTATGTCCCTGTCCACGCCTCCACACACTCACACAACACTGTAAACACTGCACTCCTCTACAGTAGTAACAACAATAAGTTTTAAACTTGTCCATACATACAGATGGTTCTCACTGGGCTGTGTGATGTACACAGAGTCCTGACGGTTAGAGTTAGATCATCAGCAGCATACCACAGATACAGCAGCAAGTTGCAACACACTTTGTCAGCCCACCAGCACATTCCTGCATTTACAGCTACACAAACATCAACAAGCGGCCAGTTGCCATCAAACAGTCAGGTTGAAAGTTACACTTTAGATACAGTAGGCCGCACTTTTCTTTACACATTACAGCAACAATCTGCCCTGTGGGTGGTTTTTAGTAGGCCTGGACTGTTTTTTTTCTTAATCTTTGTTAGTCCACTGTATGAACAACAAAAACTTGCTTATAAACACTTAACAGTAGCATTACATATATATACATATATACACAAAACCTACAGAAGTATAGTTCATTTCTTTCTCAGCTCCTTAGACTACATACATCTGTTTTTTTTGCAAGCTACATAGAGACTTGTTCGGTTTTATACTTCAAATCAGATATTGTGACTGTTTCAGCTGCTACAGCCTCCGCTGTGTTTCTCTGTATTATCTTGAGTCAGTGTTTACTGTGTATGCACTTGACCCTCGTGTTCTGATCTGTGTATATGCACAGCTCTCAGGCCGAATGTTTGCACTTTGATCCTTCGTAGCACGCTAACGGAGCTCTCGTTGTTTTGCAGATAAGCCGCACAACCCGATGGTGAATGCTGGCGCTATTGTTTGTACTTCACTCATAAAGGTAAAAGCAGTCACACTTCGTCCTCCTCCTCTGTGTGTTTGTGTTCGTTTACGTCCAGTCTGTGTGTCACTTCCTCTCAAACCTCAGAAAATTCCTTGTAATGTGGGCGTCACTGAGCTGCTTTATCAGTGAGGTAAAATGAGGGGTAATGTAAGGCTGTGGGTCTGGGGGTTAATTAACCTGCTTTTAATGATTTACCTGCCATTTCCTGACTTATTTAACTGATTCTTGTGAAACTCATGATTTTCTTTCCACTGTGTTCTCGTGTTTACGACTGACTCAGTTCGAGGTATTTGTAAGTTACTGCCCTTAGGCGTGTGTCCTGTTGTGGTGATTAAAAGTCTCGTTAATCCCTCCTGAAGGACACTTAGCTGCTCCAGCTCACACGCTTCAACCACACAGACTAAAAATAACCTGCACGGAGAGCAAGCACAGGTTAAAATGCACACCTTCAGATTTTATCTCAGCCTTAACGTAGATTCAGTAAGTTTTCTGGTGAGAGATCAAACCAGCTGCAGCTCACAGTCTGACCCCCCAAACAAAGGAGATATTAAACCTGGCTTAAATGCCAGCTTTGTCATAGGCTTTTCCTCTGGCAGAGTTACATTTAAAAACACTTTAAAGCCTTTCAAGTAGATGTTTGACCCCCCTTTATTGTGTCATGACTCACTTTAACGATCGATTGCTGCAGCTTTTTCTGGAGGTGACCTATTTTTTTCTGTCCCCAGCACTTAGACTTTATCCTGTATGACTAATGAAGTGATTCATCCCAGCTGCATTGATATATTGCCAAAGCTTCAAGGTGTTACTTTTAGTTTTTGTTGGACTTGAGTGGAAGCAGTCCAGAGAAGGAAGCTCTTCAGAGTGATTTGGATCTTTTTGTATTTAAAGGTAGCTCAGGTCTGTGTGTTTTCAGTGACCACATGTTATTGTAACATTGTTCATTCGATCTTTTTTTTCTATTTGTGCTTCTTGTTCATTTTCACCCTGCAGATGAACCGTTTTTAAAGTGACTACACTTTGCCTCGTGATCTGTTAGCTTCACATTAGAGGGACGTTTATCACGCAGCTTTTGCGTCGCGATTGAAAAACAGCAGCTGAGCAAAGGGGAGTGCAGACTCTTAACACTCCTAATTTAAATCAAAGCAGAGGACAAAATTAGTTTAAACAGAGACAGCAGCAGGCTCATTTACAAAAAATGCTTTTAGACTAAACGCTGTCTTCTCTCCGGTCCTTTGGTCCCGAACTGAAATAAGGCAGGACTCCACGTTTACGACAAAAATAGTAATCACGTTTATTTACTGAAATTTAAAAAAATGTCTTTTTACAGGGGTATGAATTTTAAATTTAAGTCAAATGAAAACAAATAAACGCAGGGACAAAAGAGGCGGAGAAGGTGAAGTGACACACGGTCATCACATTAGGGAGTTTAGGTGAGTATCTGGGAGACCTGCATGGTAGACGAGCAGAAAGCAAAGAAGAACCGATGGAAAAACCACAGACTTTTTGAACTTTTGAAACAATAAACTTTGCACTGTATTGTAAAATCGTGATTTTAATTAGATTTTGATTAATTGCACTGCAACCCAGAGGCAAAGGCAACTACAGGAAACGTTAATCCCTCTAAACCATTAATAATCTGACCTTTACTTTCTGTAGATGGATGACCAAACATTTGTTCCAACTCTGCTTTATTTGAATTTAATTGCATGACTTTGTGCTTTTAAAGAAAAGGTAGAAAAAGGGAAGAGCTTGGTTTATAACAAAATAAGAGCATCGCAGTAAAAATGAACGAAAAGAAGCTAAAATGAAAACTGAAACATTCGAGAGAGCAGATGCAAGAGTAACAGTCACAAAAATCAGTCATCAGATGGACGAACGCCTGCATGTCATTTTAAATGTTTGAATGATATAAAATAAATCTGCAGATAATCGACTGCTCTGTGTTTCAGTTCAATGACCCTGGTGTTATTGTTGTGTTTCACTCTCTGCTCTTATCAGCTTTGTTTTTAGCTGCAGGAGGAGGTAGAGCAGGAAACCCTGTGATAAAAGCAACCCACAGCTTTTAGCATCAAGAGCTGGATCGTTTTTCTCAGGACCAAAACAAACTGTTTGTTTTGCAGGCAGTTTATCATTCATGTGTCAGAGTCACTAAATGCTTCCTACTGAGCTGGAGTCTGGACATGTTTAGGTTAGCCAAAACACTCTTAAACCAGGGAAAAATAGGCTGCACTGATTCTCAATTAAATTTTGGCAATAAAAGCCTCCACACCTTGTATTTTGACACCTCTGTTATGTTTAAACTGTAAAGCACGGACAGAGACACCCATCAGACCCATTAAACTGCTTCAAAAGTTTGAATTTGCACCAAAATCAGGACTAAATTTTTTTTCCTCACTACAGTTTATCCTTACTGTCATGTGACATTACAGCTTTACTAACACCATCAACCCAGTCATGCAAAGCTCTCACACGGGATTTCTTTGAGAAGTCAGAAAGTAATCAGGAATACAAGTAAATAACAATAATTTGGCATCTTAATAAAAAAAAATCTTCTTTACTATTTTCTCTTTTTTTTTTCCCTTTCTTTTTTTTAAAATAATAAGTTCAAAAATTTATGGATAACGATAATAATTATATTTTATCACTAAAATACAGTTTAGATTAAAGAGCTTTCACATACAGGTGGATTAACAATTACAGAAACATAAAGAATCATTTAGATAATTATAATACTGTTAATTGAGGGCAGCTGTGGGTTCCAGCTTACATTGGGTTTAAGCCACAAATTTATTTATTTTTTTAAAAGTAAAGTGCTGAATATTATGCATAAAAACTGTTTTAAAAAAAGATGAACTTAAACATTTGGAGTCAGAAGTTACCAGACTTGAACAGGAGCATAAACTGTATGGGTGCAGTGCACAGATAGCTGCTAACCGCTGAATAACATTCAAATAAAATCCTCTAATTTCACTCATCTAAACTGCACCATCCTTCCTGGATGGTCTGTTAGTACAATTAACTGCTCAGCCGCCATTTTTATTTGAATTAAAGAGACTCCAAGAGCACAAACACAGGCTGAGGTGAAGCCTGGGAGACGACTTGCTTATATCAGGCTCCGAACATTATTTCTGCTGTAAAGTTGATTTAACGCGGAAGTCTGCAGGGACTGGCTCGCTGCTTGAGTCGGCCTCAAGTGGACGTTAGTGGAACTGCAGATTTTAACGCTTCAACACCGGCTTGGTTGAACTCGCTGCTTCTTGAATCATAAAACTTTTACTGAACATGTCTGGACTCCGGCTCTGCAGGCACGCTCGAGTTAACATTAACCTCACTAAAGTCTGAGCTGATCAGGTTCTGTGTTTTTGAACCACCATGTGATACAAAGAGGACTTCCTTAGACGCTCACAGCCGTCAGACAGGTTCAGTCACAGCTTTCTTACTAATTAATGATGCAGTTTGAAGTCCTCAGGCCTTAAACTCAAACTCAGAACATGTGTCTGTGTCCACATCGGCTCATCAGTGTCTCTTTTTTTTAAATGTGTTGCTTTTGATTTTGATTTTAACTGTAAAGCCGTTGGTGAGGTTGCACAGTTAGCCTTTAACCTTCGGTGGGGAAACCCGCCGTGAGGAGCTTGCCGTGGCAGTATGCCCCCAAACTGTTGTTACATGCTGCTTGAAGGCTACATGTTGTTGCTGTTTTTGTATGTTGCATATTTTGCAGACTTAGGAACTGTGGGAAATAATGACTGCAGCAGCAGGTCAAATGACGTTGGTAATTTTTTCTTCCTTTTCCATATCTATCTCCTCATTCTCTCCCACTTCCCCTGATCCTCTTCCTCTCCCTTCTCTCTATTTTTTTTATTCTCCTCCAATCAGCTCTGTAGAAACTTCATGTAGTGACTCTTTAACATCTCCATCAGTGCCACAGTTTTAAAACTCTACAAGTAAAGTTAAAACTGGTGCTACAGCACTTTAAATGTGCATGTGTGGCCATGTTCTTTTGTTTTGTTTTTCCTTTGCTGTGTTTTCTCTGCGGGACATCAGCGAGCTACAAGCTGTGACGAAGGCCAAACCTCCCTCCCTCTTCACCTCAAATATACACACACTCACACACCTGCACAGTGTTAACTTATAATACACACCTGCCTGCATACACCCACATCTTGCAGACTTACTGTAGAAACATGCACACAGTCAGGAATGTCATACATATTAAAAACAGGTTTGACTGTTTGGATTGGAATCAGTGAGATGTCATGAACACGTCTGCTAAGTCTCCCTTCAAACTTCCCTCTTTGTAATCTATCCGCAAACTGATCGCATTAATAGTTTGTTGAACTCTTGGCAAAGCTCGTGTGATTTTTACACTTTATTTGTAATCAGATCTGTTCATGCCTGCTAATTATGTAAATCTAGTTGGTCAGAATTATCATTTATCATTTTATAAAATCTTTTGTGATGTGCTTTATCCTCTGAGATTTCTCTCTATAAATGAACCGTGCTAACGACTCTTTATTTTGTTTTCTCCGCAGCAAAGTGTAAGCAACGCAGAGAAATTTGACTATGTGAGTATTGGTCAGAGCTCTGACCCACAAGTATTTAAAGTTCATTTATATTTTCTTTGTCAAGGTGTGATTCGTTCATCTAACAACGTCATAACCTGATGTTAAAATGTGAAATAAATCTTCTTGGACACTTTATTAGGTACACCTTTTCAAAGCACAACTCTCTAATCAGCCGGTCTGCTTCGAGCTGATGCATCAATATAGAACAGTAGCTCAAATAACACTTACAGTTACAACCAAAGTATGCAGAAGAGCATCTCTGAGCCTTGAACCAGCTTGACCAGCTCAGCTACTGCAGTGGAAAACCACACCGGGTATAACTTCTGTCAGCTAAGAACAGGAAACTGAGGGTACACTTCACACAGACTCACCAAAACTGGATATACCAGATTGGAAAAATGTTGCCAGGTCTGACGAGATAAGACTCTATTTCTGCTGTGGCAGTCAGACGATAGGGTCAGCTGTGGGATGTGGTAGAATGGGAGATTCACATTATGTATGTACAGCTGATAAATCTGCAGTAACTGTGTGATGCCATCAAGTCAACATGGACAAAAATCTCTTGTTGAATCTATGACATGATAAATAATGGCAGATCTGAAGGTGTACCTAATAAAATGACCAGTGGATGTATAAAAGCGACATTGCTCATTTGTTTCAGACTCCTCATTTTGAAGGGTCAACCTGAGCATTCGCTGCCACCAGTGTTGGTCAAGTTACTTGAAAAAAGTAATCAGTAACTAATTACTGATTACTTCCCCCAAAAAGTAATCTCGTTACTTTACTGATTACTTATCTTCAAAAGTAATTAATTACTTAGTTACTTAGTTACCTTTTAAAAACACAATTTACAACCTGAAGAGGTGATAAAGCGATAGATCTTTCAGCCCAATTCT
The DNA here is from genome assembly GCF_057382185.1 of Mchenga conophoros. NCBI lineage: Eukaryota > Metazoa > Chordata > Actinopteri > Cichliformes > Cichlidae > Mchenga > Mchenga conophoros. The sequence continues at coordinate 33,032,340 of NC_140541.1, forward strand.
ACTTTTTCTACATAATCCATCATACAAAATGTAATCAAATGGAAAAGTCTCTTTTTTTTAACTTGTTTTATCAGTTTTAATCTTTTAACTTTATGCATCAAGCAAAAATTTAATTATATGCAACATTCTCTGACTTGAATAAATTAGTTTAACATTTAAACCTATTTTCTGCACATTCCAGCACATAAAATAAAATATTTTTTGTGTTTACACTCAGTCTTTCAAATAGATGCAAGTAAAAAACAGCAGAAAATAAATAAAGCCAAAGACTCAGCGGTCCTGTTGCTCTATTTTCACCTGTAAAGCAGGACTGCGGTAGGTGGAGGTTTACCCTGGTGCAGGTGTGCTGCGGTCAGTTGAAGAATCCGCGAGTGTCTCTGTGAATTTCCCATTACGTCGTTGCGCACTCGGTGCTTGCTCGGAAGTTTAGGGTTTTTTTCGCTGTAAAAAGAAGTTTTCTTCCCACGCACAACGGACGCTAATGTTTTTGTCACTTTTTACGGAATCAAACTCAAAGTAAGGTCAGTACTTCCACGCTTTAAACGCTGCACGCTCATACTCTCTCCCACAATCGATATGTGATCCATTGTTGATCTGCACACAGCTGTTGTCACCAACGGCGCACTCGCTTACGTCACTGTCGTGAGACATTCTCGCAAAAAAACCACGGTTTTAGTAACGCAGTAACGCGGCGTTCCTACGGGAAAGTAACGGTAATCTAATTACCGATTTTGCAATAGTAATCCCTTACTTTACTCGTTACTTGAAAAAAGTAACGCGTTACTGCCCATCTCTGGCTGCCACTGTGTTGGTTTTTCTTGTAGCCATTATTTGAGAGGCTGGTGAGCACCCTCAGCACCCCTCCTCCTCATAAATGTTTTTATTGGTGCAGTCAATGCTCTTGTGTAGGAAAGAGTCAGTACTCGTGAAATCAAACATTGAATTTTCTCTTGAGGTTTAATTATCTGCACCTCTGTGTGTGTTGAATAGGTTTAGAGGGACTCTTGATGTTTTATATGTGCTGTTTAGCTGGCAGCTCTTATCATTTGTAGTGTTTGACCTCCATACATGAACCTCTGGATCATTTTTTCATCTCTACTCTCCTCCTGCTTTACCTCCAGGTCATGAACTTTCTGAAAAAGATGGCGGGAAACGAGTATGTGGGTTTCAGCAACGCCACGTAAGTCCTCCCTCCACATCGCCTCCTTAAAATCACCCAAGTTTACTTATCCTTGCCCTGCAAACCCCCGAACCGAGCTGACCTAAACACCACCGTAATAACCTTCACAGGCTCATTACAGGAAGCATAAACTGTGAGAAACACCTTAATTAACTGGGATCAAATTAACAAGCACACAGGCCATGTTTTAAATGGCTTATGTTCACGAGAAGTCAGATATAAGCAGGACTGTCTTATAATACCTGCTCAGAACAACAACAATAATAATTAATCGTGTAAAAAAAAACCCTTTTCTTTATACAAAAAGGCTGAAAATTGTTTATAGAAACATGATTTTGGTCCTCAGTGACCCACATCTGTTGTGTGCTGAGGACTTCCACAGGTGCTGATGAGGTTTTAAAAGTTTGCATGATTTATGACGGCTCGTGTTGCAGTGTCATCACATGATTGCGTGAGCTGTGGTTATGTTGTACACATGAAGGCCGAGGTCTGTGAATACCAGCACAGCACTGAAATAACACACACACGCTACCTTCATCTGTAATGGGAGTGCTCTTCTTTGTGTGACAGATTCCAGTCTGAGCGTGAGTCAGGAGACAGGAACTTCGCCATCGGCTACTACCTGAAAGAAAAAAAGGTTTGTCTTTGTGATTCTCCTCTCTGAAAACCTGGAGAGAATTTAGAGTTTAAACTAGCCTCACGTTTCTGCTTATTTTGCCACTGAAGCTTGAAAGTTTACAGCCAGCAGCTCAGCATGTAATGCTTCTCGCCCCTTAACTACGTTCATGCATAAATGAGAAAAATCTGCATATTTTTGATTCAGCTGATTGTAACCCTCCTGATTTGCCTTTTGGTAGCAGTCAGCTAAGACCCCTGAGACTTTTTTTAAACGTATGAATGGAAAAACTGCAGCATCAGTTTAGAACAGAAAAAACCTGGTGGTGTTGTTCTTATCTAGGACACAGCAGCCTGGTTTTTGCCGGGATCACAGATCAGTAACATAAATACAATCAAACAAGGTGAGCCATGTTCTGGCCGAGCTCCTCGTTTGATTAGCGCGAGTGCTGCAAGTTCAGCTGGACTTTCCCAGAAATAAACTCATCTGCAGATGCAAGACAGCAAGAAAGACGTCAGTCAGTCACCGTGTGTCCAAGTCCATGTGTTTCTGAGGAAAGAACAAGATGAAAAGAGTTTTGGGATTTTTTTTTTTCCTGTGAAGAAAACAACAGTTATTCTTTGAAACAGTAAACCTTTGATCAGGTGGTCTGGTGTAAAACGAGTCTTTAATGGGGCTGACGGCACTCGTAAGCTGTGACGGATCAAAGATGATGGAGAGATGATGGATGCATATTAGAGGAAGTGGAGACTGTGAAACACATATTTAAAGGGTTTCAGCCCTTTGGCTCTTGTACCTGATGCTTTCAAGTCTCTTCAGCATGAGAGCATGGTTATTAAATGTTTTTTTTTCTCCTCTCTGCAGTGTTTCCCAGAGGGGACAGACATGACCTCTGTACTGGACTTGTACTTTCAAGTGAGTGTAACTTTAGCCTCTTCCAGTATTTATACATTTTTAATGAGAGGATATCATTAGGTTGTTTTCCTGCTTCATTGCTGAGCTGTTTCCTGCTATTGATTTTTATCCTCAACAGTAAAGCTTCCTGACCAGTTGTTTCCACCACTTCTTTCAGCTTCTTTCTGTGTGATACATACATAGCTTCCAGACCACGAACAGATGGTTTTACCTCTATATGCTGTTCCAGTATCTCCCAAACCAATCAGATGGATTTATTTCCATCATTTCCACCCTTTACTTTCACTTTTCTGTCACCTCGCTTTGTAAATCAAGCTGCAGTAACAGAGTTATTGTCTCTGCCTCTCCAGCTCTGCTCCATTGAGGTGACATGTGAGAGTGCCAGTGTCATGGCGGCCACCCTGGCCAACGGGGGTATCTGCCCAATCACGGGCGAGCGCGTGCTGAACCCAGAGGCGGTGAGGAACACGCTGAGTCTGATGCACTCCTGTGGCATGTACGACTTCTCAGGGCAGTTTGCTTTCCATGTGAGTGAAACACAACACGGGTTACTGGTGTTTTGATTTATTAACTGTTTGTATTTTCAGAATTTTTAATTAGACTTGGAACGATGATTGTTAAAACTGCAGGAATATGCAATTTATTAAAGAGCAGTGCCTAAAAATAGTTCAGAGTGCTTCAACAAGCAGACAGTAGCACTACAGGTGATTTAAAAAAAATATAACAGTGAACAAAAACCTTAAATAAAGCACTGCAGATATTAAACAAAATAAGAGATGATGTCGAGGAGACAAGGCTTCATCAGGTGCAATGATCATCTAAACTGAGAGCAAACAGGGAAAAAAGTTTGAGTGTTTGTCCTTAAAAATGGACATAAGTGTTCTGGAGACATACTCAAGATGTGGATCCAAAATAAATAGTTTATAGCTGATGATATTAAACTAAAAAAACAAATTCATGAAGCTCAGGTGAAGTTTTTTCACACTTGTTTTCTTACGGAGTTTAGCATATTGTGGAGCTAACGTTCTTTTTTGAAGCATGGGTTGTTGTTTTCGGACAGTTTTGTCTTTAAACATTTCTGGTGCAACCAACAATTCAAAATGTAACTAAGCTTCCTCTGGTGATAATCCAGCTCTGCATAAGCATGACATTCAAAATCCATCCCAGTTAAAACTGTTAAACATAATGAGATGTCTTTTGTTACTTTTAAAAAGCACCACAATTGTATTAATACTGTTAATACAGTGTTTACTGTATTAACAACCCTCAACCGAAGGGCCCATGTGATTGGATATCAGATTTTAAAGTCGTGATAGTGTTAGATTATCTGTGTTAGGTAGTTTTAACCATATGAATTCTCACATTAAACCACAGCTAGAGTATCTCAGAGGAAATGATCAATAAACGAGGCACAACGACTTTCATCCTGAGTCGGTGGGAAATGGATTTCTGGACTCTGAAACTGAACAGAAAAACGAAGGCACTGTTGCTTTGGATCTGACACAAAAAATCTAAATAACTCTTAGGGATTTCTGAGAATATTCAGTGTATCGTGAGATTTACCATCGCTGTGTTGATGTACTTTGTCACCGTCGTGCTGCTTCTGCACACACAGCCAGCCTTTCTGTAACTGCTTTGTTTCCCTGCTGCAGGTCGGCCTGCCTGCCAAGTCTGGAGTATCAGGAGGGATCCTGCTGGTTGTGCCCAACGTGATGGGCATCATGTGCTGGTCGCCTCCGCTCGACAAGCTGGGCAACTCGGTCAGAGGGATCCAGTTCTGCACGGTACGTGATGCCCGGAGAATAAACACTCCGCCTCGAGACAATATTGCACCTCCTTGTTTATTAACTTAAATATTTTACAGCAGCAGAAGGAGCAGAATTGCTTTTAGGAGCTGAAAGTGGCCTTTCATTGCAGGGATGCTCTTTCCCATTAGTGTGGTTCATATTCGAATTCGAATGAGCACCCCGGCTACTTTGCATTGAAGTCTAAGCAGCAGTCATTTTAGATCAGACCCAAAACATTAGCAGAGTCTGAACCGCTCAGCGTCACATTAACACACACAAGATGTAAGACTTCACTTTTAATTTTAATTGAATTTTGTTTACGTTTTTGTTTTCTTTTCATTCATCCATCATCTCTTTTGTTTACCTAGTCCAGGGTTGTGGCAGGGCTGGAGTTTCCCACCTCTCACTAGGTGGCAAGACACCATTTTAGCTTTTCTCAGCTGCTTTGTTAGTTTTAGTCTTTCTGTCTTTGTATTTCAGGACCTGGTGGAGCTTTTCAACTTCCACAACTACGACAATCTGAGGCACTTCACCAAGAAGCACGACCCTCGCAGAGAAGGAGGCGACCAGCGGGTAAGGACAAACGCCGCCTCGTCAGGCTCATGTGACAGCACACCTCTCCAGCAGCTTCCTGTAGTCTCAGCTGTTTGCACTGACCTCCATAACTGCACGCACAGTAGCCCCTAAACTGTCCCTGTTCCTCCTTCGGGTGGAAGAGCTGCATAAAGTGAGTGGAGTATATTCGTTTACTGCATATATTTAACATACAAGGAGCCAAATCTTCAGTTAAAAGACACCTGGAGCCAAACTCAGTCTGATCGTTCAGAACATGTCTGGTAGATGATGCAGTGTTTCCCTCACATTTTACATTCAGAGTGCCCAGAACCTTTTTCTGAGGAAACTAAAGTATTTCTTCAGACCGTAGCGTGCACTTCCACAATGGCGAGCACTGGTGAAGCTTTTTTCCGTTACTCTGCTGACGTAGCTGCGGCTTTTTCCATCATGTGACTTTATAAAAACTGGGGTCCAGGGTGCATCCAGGCTTTCGCCATCTCTACTTTCTGTTTAAGCAAGTAAACACAAATGGGTTGAAATGATTAAAAATAAGTGTTCTCCTTTTCTGATTATCACCGTGTTTTTTTTAAAAGCTCTAGCTCGCTTCATTAGTACGACTAAAAAACTGAAGAATAAAATGCTTAAAAAAAGAAACAAGCAGCGAGCATGTCGGATGATGTGAACCAGGTGTAATAACGGCAGGATTTCGTCAAGTCTAAAAATCTGAAAGAAAACTGTTTTGCTCAGGTGGATGGTCACTTAGTGTCCTAAGTGTGTAGTCCTGAGTCACCTGAGCTACAAATGTAAAAGTGGAAAAAGACGATTTTGTGGACAGATTTGTTTGCTGAGTTACTGACTTACTGCATAATCTGCTGCTGGACTTTAATCACAATCTATTGATTAGATAGAATCTAATCTATTGTATAAAAATACTACTTTTAACGTTTCTATAATGCTATATGTAAAATTTACTTTATTTATTATGCCAGCTCTTTTACTTTGATTCCTTCTGCTAATGCAGGCGCAGAGCTTTATAGCTACTCTGTGTCAGAGTCAGCGTAAATATGCTAACTTATTGTTACATTTTGTTGGTAATAACAACAAAAATGTAAACAATTTTAGTTTTATTAATGCAAAAACGAAGAAGAAGAAAGCGTGGTCTTACTGTGATGAAAATGCCCCGCTGCAGAGTCATATGTGGTTAAAGATTTAAATTAACACCTGCTGTTGAGCTGTGTTTCGGTTACTATAGGGCCTAAAAGTGTTTTATAGCTCTATAAACAAAGATGTCTGACCCCTGGTAGGGATATAAGTTGTCAATATGAGCAAGCAGGTGTGTTGTGTTATTACATTATGCAGTATTTTCGGTATATAGTGCTCCATTAACACTGCTGAATGTGTGGGAAACACTGTGAAAACTGATGGCACTGTGAAAACTGATGGCTCCATTTTACTTCCAAGTGTTGCAGCGATCCACCCAGCACATAAACGCAGGCAGAAACGGAGATTTGAGACTAATTTATTATCCGTGTCAATAACAGCAGCAGACCTTCGGACCTATGGATTACGAGAGCCTCCAGCAGGAGCTGGCTCTGAAAGCCCCTCTTTGGAAAAAGGTGTCCCCCGCTGAGTCGAACGAGGACAGCTCCACCACTGTAGTCTATAGGATGGACAAAGTCATCGAGTGAAACTTTTAAAACAAACAAACAAACAAAAACAGACGCCCCCACCTCGCCTGATCTCCCAACAACGCGACGGCATCGTCTCCTCACCCTCATATTTATGTATAAATTATGTAGAGGATTATTTATTGCTGGTGAAGCGGTTACTAGGAAACTTGTTTTTGATTTTGTCTGTGCTGGAAAAATGGGATCAGCTTATTATTATTATTATTATTATTATTGTTATTATTATTATGAACTCCAAATGACCTCCATTTGCTTCGTTGCCTTAGCGACGTGACAAGGATCTGATGTGTAACGTACGCACTTCGCTCTCGTTTTATCTCAACACACTTTTATCTTTATTTTCTTCTTCATCACGTCAGAGTTTTCTTTTTAACAATGTCGGCTAACGCTGCGTTCACTCTACGACCCAAAACAACAGCTGCTTGAGAGTAAACACTGACTTTAAATTTAGGGGTGTGTTACGAGTGATTAAATGAATATTTTGGCCGTGATTGATATGTTTTATTTTCCTAGTTATTATTTTTATTATTTTTTTTTTTTCCCACTTTTGTGACATTTGGCTCCTCGATTTAAAATATAGATGAAGAACATTAACAAATGTCATTCACAAGTGTTGCGTTATTTTGCAGATCTTTGTGTTTTCTGTTAAAATAATACTTGATTTGTGCCTGCTTCCATTTCTTTGACATTAACTCGACTATGAAACAGACAGAAGTCGTGAGGACTTTCAGCTCGAGTTGAGTTTGTTTGTGTTTGATGATGTGGTTGATACTAACAGAGGGCAGTTTTCTCGCAGTCAGGTGACAAAAGCATTGGGCTGTTTCTTAGGTTTGACTTGTTTGCCTGCAGCTTCCTGACATGCTTCTGAATTCTGAGGAAGGAAAGGCGAGTAAAGTCAGTCGTGTAGGTTCAGTTAAAGTCTCTCGTGGCTTCATACAACCATTAACTCCCTTGCACAGCTCACAAAAGTATGCAAACACGATGTCTCCATGTAGAAATAAATCTGCTAAATGTGAATGCAGCATTTATTTACTACAAAGGTGACGATTCATGTCCCTCACCTGAAATTGCGTCGGAAGTTCTGCGAGCAGATGGAGCTGGCACTTCCAGAAAAAAATCAGACGTACTAACCGTGGATGAACTTAATCTGAGGCTTTTATCTGCTCTAGTCCAGTTACAGGATAAAGTCATCAAATAAAACCCTTTTTCTCAGCCACAGTTCATTTCAGTGATGACCAAAGCGATTATCGAGTCAAACACGAGCCTGCTGGGTGTGCGAGTGAGCTGTTAACCAAAAAAATACAGCATGGCTAGCTTCACACGTGGAGTTGTTTCCATAAGCAGCAGGTCAGTGAGAAACAGCTGAAGGAGAACGGATCACATGTTGGATGTGCCGTCACATGCCATTATTTATGTTTGCATTGAGTTACCGCTGTTGTGCCATGATGCTTTTACTGTGTGAGACTGCAGGAATTTATGAAAGTCAAAGGAAACAATCCGACTAAAAGCCGTCTGTGCACAGCAGTTTCTGCAGAACTCCACCTGCAGATCAGATTATAAGACTCTATCTCACTACACTCTTGCCAGATTCTCATTAATAGACACAAAATAAGTTTCTGTGCACTACAGTTTCATGAGGGACCGGCACTTGTGCAGAAATGTGGCTAAAATCCTGAAACACTGCAGCCCCATCAGCTCACCTGTGCCCGTAACACATCCATGGCTTTTACATGAATCATGTAGCGAGCAACTATTCCCTCCCTCTGACTTCCCGTGTTGTGTTTTACTCTATTACATCAAAGTACCAGAATTACTAGTATTAGTACAATTACTGTTGACCAGAAATACGCTGAGCTCAGCTCGAAAGGTTCCTGCTGAAGTTTTAGTTCTGAACTAACATCCACCTTTCTGATAACCTCTCCGCCTGGCTGTCCAAGTACATTAATGCTCCCAGCAACCCGTCAGGTGCAGGATGAAACATGATTTTTGTGTTTGTGTGGCTTAAACAGCAGTAAGCCACCTGCCACAAACTTGAAGAAATCATGTTAATTAAAACCAGATCCGTTAATCAGCAAAAACAGCTGAGTGCAGGTTTTGGTGGGTCTCTTCAGTAAATCCTGACTGCAGGATGGTTGGTGAGTCTGGCCCTTTCAGTTTTAGAAGCTTTAGTCTGCTGAGGAGCTGCTCTTCTCTATATATGTCACTGAAAACTTTGTTTAAAATAAAAAAATTCATAAATCTGTAGAAAAGAGGTGTTAACCGGTGTGTGTCGATGTTCCAGCTCGAGGAACAACATTCAGTGTTGTTTGGGAAGTTTTCAGAGTCTTAGTCTCATCAGTTTAGGCAACATTTCTTATTTCTGGATGTTCGTAGCAGCAGGCGTGTGTAGCTATCAGCTGTGCATCTGCACACGAGTGATCTTCAGCTGCAGACCAAAGAGTGTGTTTGAATTTTTACTTCAGACGTTCCGGGTTTATCTCACGAGCTCCTCTGTAAATATAAGTACTTGCACATAAATGTCGCGCCAGCGGATGCCTTAGTTTCTCTGCACCGTGAAGCAGGAGGAGGTGTGTGTTTATTAATCACTGTTGAAACTGAACATGTGTTTGTAGGTTTGAGCTCAGAGTGATGCTGCTGGAGCCGTTACCACCATGTTACTACTGTCATGGCAGGTTTTTGTTTTTTTCCTTTTTTGTTAAACTTCTGCTGGTCATGTGGGTGTTACAGGTGAAACGTATTCAAAAGCCTCAGTCATCATCAGTGTTGCTGGATTATTATAATCTGAAGATTATTATCACATAAAAAAGTTATTTTCTCGTGTAGTGATCAAATGTATGAACGCTTAAATGAACTCCCCCGCATGTGTTGTTGGTTGTGAAGTTCGCTGTTCGACTGATTTTGCTGATTTTAGCTGAATTGTTAGTTATGAAAAATTGACACTGCGTTTAAAATGCAAATTATTATAAAGAGATTTTTAAAAAATATATAATTGCCAAACAATTAGAGAAAATTATGATGTAGCTGCACTTTATTTTTATTTTTTTAGTAAAACTATTGAATGTACAAACTCTTGAGTCACTGGAAAACCGATCTAATGAGGAGGCGATGCGTATGCCGGTTTAGGCTACACAGATCCTGGGTGCTGAGCATACGGAGATAAAAATACTGTGTAGCTTGAACCCGGTTTAACGTACAAAGCTCATTTTATTCCCATTTAAATCAACCATATGTGCAGAGTTTTTCCAGAGTGCGTGACTTTTACGAGCAACCAACCACTCGCTTGTTTTACTTCCCTCACATGTGAGCGAGGCCTTTACCATAACAACAGTTCCTTTTTTTTGTTTTTATGGACGTTTCATTAATCAGTTCACTAAAAAAACTACACTTTTAAGACTAACGTAATTAATTGTTTTAGGACTTGATTAAACGCTGCGCAGCTCGTCAGTTTAACAGGAATAGTTTATTTTCCTGATTCACTCGGTCTTAGCTCGGCATTTCCTTCTTTTGGCCGTGAGCGAAACGAGTCGCTCTCCTCTTCTTTAAAATATTGACTTTTACATCTTTGGTGCTCCGTTCATTGGCACAAAAATCTGAATTTGAGAGCCAGAGATAAAAACTAAAGGGACCTGCATTGGGGGGAGACTAAACCGATCCAGCCAATCAGGACTAATTATCAATCGCATCTGTCCTTCTTTGTTTTGGAAGAATAACACATAAACCTTGTGTTTATGTGTTATTCAGTGTTGGGTGTAACGCGTTACTAAGTAACACGTTACTGTAATTGAATTACTTTTCCACTGAAAAAGTAGAGTAACTGATTACTGTTCATTTTTAGGTATTTTAATTACAGTTACTTACAATGTACTTGCGTTACATTGTAAAATAATTAAACTCGCTGAATATCATTATTTAATTTCAATAATTTATCTTCTAAAGGGTAAAAATAAACTCTGCCGCTTTAACATCGCTGTAGTGCAGCTGCGCGTCATTTCGCACCAGTTTGCTGCTGCATAGTCGTATTCTAAAGCGGAAGATGTCGGACTCGGCTGAAGCGAGTGGCTGTTTTATGAAATGGACATATTCCCGTCTCTTCACTTTTCTGAAACAAGCAGACAAGAATATTACAGTAATATGTAAAAACTATCGGCTGCTGTTAATAGCACGAGTAATCTACTGAAGCGCCTGACAGGAGAGCACAGACGAACACTTCTGAGTGATTCTTGTTCATCATCCATGGATAACACCGCGGCAACTCCTGCTAAGCAGGCAAAACCTGATTTTACTTCAGCAGCACAGAAAGCGTCTGAAGGTGAGCTTAAAAAAATAACTGCAGGCTACATTGTGGAAGAGATGCTACCGCTGCGTACTGTAGTCTCCGTCTTTAAAAGAAGACTAAGAAGTATTTAGTTAAATTACTTATTGAGTAATTAAGTTACTTTTCAGACACAGTAATTAGATAAGTATTTTAAATACAATATTGATTAAGTAATTAGTAATTAATTACTTTTTTAAAGTAACTTACCCAACACTGGTGTTATTCTTCAAAAAAACAAACAAAAAAACCCTGATTATTCCGATCAGAATCGTGACAGCGGGGCTTTTGAATGCAGCGTCAGTGGAAATCATCAGATCTGTATTATGAGTCTGTGTAAAGCTTTGTTCGGTTTGCACCATGAAAGTAGATAAAATGAAGAACAGCTCGATCCAAACCCGAGTGTTAGAAAATCAAAGATGATTAAATTCTAATGGTGCAAATTTAACAAAAGGACTCGTCTTTGCACAGACCTTCATGTCATGTATGAGTTTGTTTTCTGTTGTCTGCATGATTTTTTTTTTGTCAATTTCCATGAATTTTCATCCTTGTTTGAATCCTTTTCACTGTCTCTCTTTTGTTAATTTGTGTCTTGAACATGTGTGTTATCCCTTTGTAAATTAATAAAAGATTTAAAAGTGATCACTACCATCAAAGTTTGGTGACCTCGGAACTGTGAGGTTAGATTTTTATATAAAGACAAGCAGAAGATAAAATGAGCTGCTTCCTGACCTGAAAATGTGAAACCAAACAGTTCCCAGCTCACAGCTGTCATACTTTTATATGTTTCTGTTTGTGAAGTCTCCATGAGCTGCCTCTTTGTTCTGGACGTGCAGACGTGACAGTAAAAATGGTGTCGATATTATTTTTGTTGCCTTGTTGTTTCTTGTATTAAATGAAATAAAGCATCTGTTTTAAACCGTCTCCCCATCTGAGCTCGCAGCGGTTCTTTAACAGAAAACACCCTTAACTTGAAGATTCATGAAGTCGTCCCTCTTTCTAAGGTTTATAAATCAGGACATAACCTAAGAATTCACCACATTATTCTAGTTATGTAAATATAACCTCACTGCTTCCACTGAAATTATCAGCCAGGTGCTGCTAGTTAAAGCACTTCATTAACTGCTCATCAGGTGTGAGTGGAGCGTTCAGGTGTGTTAACATAATGCCTCAGAGGAAAGATGGCAGTGATCAGAGAAGTACCTGTTGCTGACCAGCAATCTGGAAAGGATTGTAAGACCAAATGTTTTTAAATCCATTGTAATACAGCGTGACAAATTATTCATAATTAGTAAACATTCAAGACTGCTGGTTCAGGCTGGCCCAAAAAAGATCTAACAAGCATGGATTATTTGGAAGAGCTGCCAGGAGCGTCGTCTCCCTAATGAGAACGTTGCAGCACAGCTTAGGTTCATAAAGCTGCATCTAAACAAACCAAAAGACTTCTGAAACCGAAGTGGAAATATTTTGTCGACCAAACAGCACGTCAGCACAGGCACCTCATTCCAACAGTCAACCATCAGTACTCCAGTTTTACTGCATTCTGACAGACACGCAAATGCATTTACGGCTCGTCTGCAGGTGTTTTTGTTCACATGGGTTTTAAGGTGCCTGGTTTACCTTTTAGAGAGACATTAGAGAGTTAATGCTTTTATTTTTTTAATTCGATTTGTTTTTCGAATGTCACGTGTGTGAGACTCTGTCTTTTGATTATTCTGAATATTCTGCCTTTACGTACTTGCACCTCAGTAGCCATCTTGGTTAATGGCCCCACTTTAAGTTAAGGTTGAAGCTTTGTTTGCTTTTGTAAACATAAGATAAAAACTTGTTCATCCAGGTGATTTAGTTTTACTTTAACTTGTGTTGTTTTGCACGAAAGAACAATTTTTTTGTGCAGAAATAACAAAAAACACCTCATGAGTCCTGTACTTGGGAAGCTTGTCTCCTCAAGCTTATCTTAGTTTGGTGACATGATCAGAAATTTGTAGCTATTTTAAATAGATTATACAAAAAAGACAAAAAGTTTTTTTTTTGTTATTTCCAAATATTTGTCAGGTTAGGGGTTTTAAGTATATAATTGTTTTATCAAATATAATAAATAAGTGAATAAATAAATGAGTGAAATAAGCTTTAGTTTCCTTTTTATAATCGTCACACACACCAGTCCAGTTTTTATGGTAAGCTAAGCTAAACTTGCGGGGCTCCGTACTAACTACAGCACACACAGTCACACCCATCGATTGATGTGGAAAGAAGTCACAGCCAGCAGCTCCTTCAGAGCACAGAGAAGCTAAACGCTGACCTTTGAGAAGATCGTCCATGTGAGTGCGCAGTGACGTGTCACATGACAGCAAGGAGAAAAATAGTTCTCAGGTGTTTTTGAAGGACCACCATTCCTCATTTTTGTCATGTCACACCACATAGGCGTGTGACTTTTGGCTCCCTGCCACCAGCAAAACAAACAGATCACAGAATGAGGCTATACTGTACCTTTGGAGAGGTGAATGTTTGGAGGATGTGTTGATGTTGAATTAAGCTTCCTGAAGGTGACAAGCAGCCATCTGTTACTGCATTCATCAGTACTCCAGTTTTGCTGCATTCTAACGTACAAGAAGACATGCAAATATATTTACGCCTCGTCGGCAGGTGTTTTTTGTGCACCTGGTCTGGGTTTTTAGGTGCCTCGTTTACCTTTTAGAGAGACATTAGAGAGTTAACGACTTTCGCACGTGGCTTTGATTTTTGATTAAAGGTCATGTATGTGAGACCCTGTCCCCTGATTATTCTCACCATCTCAAACACAGACTGTATACAAAAGATGGGCATCACCATCAGCTTAATCACTTTTTTAAACTAGGTGTCAGGAGTATAGGGTAAATCTTAAGCGCTCGTTTTGTGGCGACCTGTCAACCACGCAACCTGTCACGCATCACTTTGGTAACTTGCAGACTTCCAGGTTCTGGTTGCCTAAGTAACCGCCCCCTCCAACTTATTGGTATCTTTCCATCTCCTTCGATCACTGCGCCCCTTGCCAGCTCCTTTGCGCATGCCCTTTAAAGAATATTCTTCCTTTACATACTTGCACCTTAGTAGCCATCTTGGTTAATTGCCCCACTTTAAGTTAATGTTGAAGCTTTGTTTGCTTTTTTAAACATAAGATAAAAATGTGTTCATCCAGCTGATTTAGTTTTAATTTCATTTATGTTGTTTTGCACGAAAGAACTTTGGGTTAAAAAAAAATGGCCCAAGATAAAATAAAGAAGGATTATTATGGACTGTGAATCATACAAAGCTACTCTGAGAGGTAAATGCTCCTGTCACATTCCAAGCCTAATGTTAGTTAATATTACCTAATTCAATGATGTCGAGTTCAAAAGTACCAATAAAAATATTTACTCGTGCACATTTTTGCCACAAATCAGAAAACTGTATGTGCTCATGTTTATTTTAGCCTCTCTGATACAATTTGCATATTTTCATTGGACTACCAAACGAGGACGAGGTTAGGACAACAAAATCAGAAGATTTCACTCAAAGGCCAATTTGTACAAACCAAGGTTAATTTACTTAACTAAAACTAAAGAAATAAAACTAGATGTGAAACTAGTTTACCCTGTAGAGAAACATTATGACACTGGACAGTTACAGGCTTTGTGCGAGACTGATTATTTTTTGAATCTCAAACACAAATTGTATTGAAAAGATGGTTGTAACCATTAGCATAAACATTTTTTTAAACCAGTCCTCACAAGTGAATGAATGAGTGAAGCGCTGCCTGCAGTAAAACAGAAAAACACTAATTAAAAATAAGAAAATCCACTCTGGAATAAACTGAAGCTAAAGTGAAAGAAAGACTAAAAGTCTAAAAGAAAACTATGAACACTGCAACGACTCTGGTACAAATGAGTACATCTTAAAATAGAAGATTATCTGAAAACAAAACATGATACTGTGGAGCGAAAAGATCAGAATAACAAAATACAGAGATGGTCAAACTCTTAAAAATGTCCATTTTAGGCTGTTTTGATGAATATCTGCAGGTTTTCTGAGTCCCTGTCTCTTTTTTTCGATTGTGTAAATCTTTTATTTGGACCAAAACTTTACGTTTCTTCAGCTCTCTCCTCACATAAATAATCCTGTTCAGGAGAAACTCTCCCAGCAACCCTTCTGATAAAGGATTAACAACATTAATTCACAGACTGCAGCTCTGACAATGTGAAATACTAAAAACTGAATGTTAATGATTTGATTTGATTTTTTTCTGTAGAGCCCTCTCCATGTTTGTATTCTTATTTTCTTCACATGTTTTACTTTGAAGTTTTGCTCATAGGAAATGATTCATTCCTGTTTGGTGGTAAGTTATGACCAAACCGTGGATCTGTGATTGAAATAGTTAGTGCTGTTGAATTATAGCATTGTGGTGATTAAATGACTAATTTCTTCCAAAATAATCATAAAAAATAAATGTGTGATTGACTTCCTTTCAGTGCTGCTTGAGATGTGTGGCGTTAGATTAGATGTGTGTGGAGTAATTCCTTCGTGAGTCTTTCAGCTCTTATGCAGCTGCCTGTGTGTTTTGGTTTAATGGTGTGACCCTGAAAACGTCCCGTTTCCGTCCACAGGTCAAGTCTGTCATCAACCTGCTGTTTTCCGCCTACACTGGGGACGTATCAGCCCTGAGGAGGTGAGCAGCTCACACAGCTTTTAATAAGAGAGCAGTTCAGATTTAGTCACGTCTTGCCCCCCCAGTGGAGCTTTTTAATAACATCTACGTGAAAGAAAGACTCCTCTGGCTGCACGAGGAAGCACCTTGGTGACCTCAAGTGGCAGAAAAATGAACTTACAGGTGTCCCTGTGGAGTTTTTACATCTGACCTCATGAAAGTCTCATGAAACGTTTGCACTATTTTCAAAAATAGTTTAAAGTGTGGCTCTGCATCCATGTTTGCAGCCTTCTTCACCTGTTAACGATCAATTTTGAGTTAAGGACTTAAAATATTTTTCATCATTTTTTTAATCTACAAGAGTCTGCAAACAAACATGGATGTCATTTTATGGGCTCGGTCTGGTTGTTAGACTTTTGTTTGGAAAGTCGTGTTTTCAGGCTGTTACAAAGAAGTAAATTTAACCTGATTTCAACAATGAATTCACTTTTACCTGTTGAGTAATTTTATGCTGGTTAGAGGTGTGTAAATGGGGAAAGAAGCACTGTGAGGGCGACTAAGATTTCACCATGGAGATTAAGCCTCACTTATCATTTTAATGTAGCTGTAAAACCTTCTGTAAACCTCTGTGATGCTTCAGCGTTTGTTTGCTTTGAAAACTCAAAGGATCTAAAAATGATGAATGTCAGAGTGACCACGCCCCTCAATTTAACCCTTAAAAAATATTATAAGCTATTAAAATATTTCCCCTCCTGTAAACTTGATATGAAGGTGTTTTGTATCAGGCTGTAAACATGTTTATTTCTGCTGTGAAGTTGCACCTTTTAACATTGGAGTCTGTGGGGGCTGACTCAGTGCTGGAGCCTCTGGTGGCCACTAGAGGAACTGCGGTTTGTGGCTCTAGCCCTGCTTGGTTATTTGAAACTTCTGGAAGAAACAGAAAACAAAAAACTGCTCCAAAACTGGACAGGAAGTCATAAAACAGAAGGAAATCGTGTATCCTAGATCAGCTCTCCATATAAAATGTATTATTGCTGCTTTCTGAAGGTAATTTCCTAGGAAAAGATGTTTCAGGCTGTAACACCAGGATGTTCTTTAACCTCCAGCCTGAGACTGAACTGTGCAGCAGTTAGAGGGGCATACAGAGTTGTTTACTGGTCCTTTGTGTGTGCAGGTTCGCGCTGTCATCCATGGACATGGAGCAGAGGGACTATGACTCGAGGACGGCCCTGCACGTTGCAGCAGCTGAAGGTAACATTCAGCCTGAGGTCAGTCAGTAAGTAGACACAGCTCGCCCTCAAATACTCTTTAAAGTCTGATCCTGTGGTCTGGAGCTGTTTCCATGATGTATATAAATTACATATATGGAAACAGCAAAGTTTCAAGGTAAGAAGTAGACATAAGATACAGACGCTGCAGAAAAATACAGTCTTTAAGAGGAGTTATGCATCAGGAGAGCCAATTAAATTCAAGCATGCACCCTTTTCACAGTATAACAAGGTAAAAGTAATTTGTAACATCTGCCCTGCTTCCATTAGGACACATAGAGGTGGTTCGCTTTCTGCTGGAGGCTTGCAAGGTGAATCCAGTACCCAGAGACAGGTGAGTCTTTACTACCTGTATTTATACTGATTATAATAATGAGCTTTGAAGCAGAATTTCCAGCCTTTGAGAAAAGTCTCAGTGTGGTTAAAAAATAAATAAAATTCATCCTCCAAGCTCAGATTCTGATAGCTGTGGAGAACCAAACATGCCAAAATCATAAATAATATAAATAAATGAAACATTTTAAATAATAATAATCTATTTTTGTATGCTAAATTATTTATTCACCAGTTTACCATCAGTTTATGTGTATTTATTTGTGTAATAATTTCTCTCCTATTATGTAAATGAGGCAGTGTGCCACTGGGTTGGCCACAAAGAAATGTGTTGCTTCATTAAATAATAAATTGTAAATCTGAATCAGAAAGGTTTAAAATATAGAGGCTAGAATTCTATAAATAAATTATTAAATTGAAGCCAAATAGTATTTGTACATTTTTTTCCCCTATTTTGCAACATATTGTAGTTTTTTTTGTGTGCGTGTCTTTTTTGCTAGGCTAGGCAAACTCCTTCTCAAATAAATAAATTGAGAAATTGTTGTGAAGGTGAACTCATGCAATATCTAATAAATGCCTACACATATTTGTTATTTATTATTAATTTATCTACTATTAATTTTAGTCCTAATCTTTTGTCCTGTGACAGCTGGGAGAGGCTCCAGCCCCCCTGTGTCCCTGAAATGGATAAGCAGAAGAAAATGGATGGATGGATGAATATTAATCTTGGTTATTAATTTCCTTTAATAGTTTCTTTTAATTCTGGGTGTTTTCGGTCCTCCATACCCACCTGCAGGGTTACATCTCTCTTTTTTTATCAAACATAAAGTGTATTCTTTAACCTTTTAATTTGTTTTTGCACAGATGGGGGAACACGCCGATGGATGAGGCGGTGCATTTCGGCCACCACGACGTGGTCACCATGCTGCAGCAGTACCACGAGAAATACAGCCCGCCCTCCGATGACGAGCACAAGACTAGCCCTGAGAAGAGCCTGGACAGCCTTCTGTGAGACCTGCTGCAGGTTGCTACGGAGGACCGGAGGAGGAAAAGCTTTGTAGCCCAACGCTCAGGCTTCTGTTGAATTATTTAGCTGCTCTGCTGTGATTTGATTTTTGGCCGTAAATGGTTGCTTGTTCACGTCTATCGAAATGTGAGCGTGAGCGGCTTAAACTCATATCTAAAGTGTTTACGGTATTACTCCTGTAATCTCACAGTACTGTAAACCACATTTCTAGGATGTACCTTGTACTAGTTTAGTATTTTGTTCGTTTTACTCTCACTGTACATGTGTTGTAAACTGTGTGGAAATTATGGTGTAAATTATGCGATGTGTAGTTACGGGTGTGCTTGATTTACATTCCTGCCTCTGTGCTCATTTGCGAGGTCACCAGCAGGTTCTCAGAGATTGTACTCCAGAATGTATTTTTCAGTGGAAAAACTTGCAATAGAAACAGTTTGTATTTATTTCAGACTTTCTAAAGATGGAAATTCATTTCAGAGCGTGTGAGACGGACAGAAGATCGTGTGATTTGTTGCATTTTGTAGTTTATTTTGTCAGCATGGTTACATTTGCGTATTTAATTTGGGCGGACTATAATATCAATATAATGTTGATTGGCATACATTTTAGGGCAATGTTTACAGTGACAACCTGATCTGGTTTTGTGCGGTAATTCTCAGACATTATTTTCAGATGTTTTCTTTCCACATGTGGAATATAGTCATTGTTTTTAACCTGTGAAATTTAATTTGCAAATATATAAACATGAACAACACGTACGATAATTATAATCAAAACTACATACTTAAATTTAATGTCCATGTGAGTGTTTTCATGTTGTCAGTTGGAGTTCATGTATTTCATGGAAAAATGCCAAATAAAAAGCTGGAATAGAAACCTCTATATGATTGTGTTTCACACGGTGTGGTTTAGGACGTGGAGTGGGTTGTCGACTAATCTATAGGTTTGTAGTTTGATTCCTGGCTCCTCCAGTCTGAATCTGAAGTGTCTTTGAGTGAGATGCCAAATTCTGAATTTTCATTGATTCAGCTATCAAAGTGTTCGGACAGAGCAGTGATACCCGAACGTCCAGTTCCAAATTGTGCATGTATACTGGGAGTCTTCTTTACACAGAGGAGGTAGTGACAGAGTAACACAGGCTTCTGTACTGGGAACAATGCTTTTTACATGACACTGCATACGTTTTCGTTGCTATGCAGATGATACCTTTATCTATGACATTAGATAACACAAATTCAATAAACTAAAAACATTTTTTTAGATGACCTCTGAATCCTGAAACACTAAGATTACTGTACTCAACCCTAAAAAAAATTATCAGAAACAGGGTGTCTAACCACATATTTACACTGGATGTCATCACCTTAATCTCCAGCAAAACTGTGAGGAACCAGGATACATCCATCAACATAAACATTAACCAAATATTGGAGTGCTTTAAAATTACTTGAAATACACTGAGCATTAAGTATTTTCGAATAATTTTTGATATGATTTATTCATTTTTGTTGAATTTGATTCTTGACTTGTGACCTCTGTAAACAGGATTCTGGTGAGTTTATAATCTTAATCTGTAGTTTAGAAACTTAGTTAATAACTTAAAAGAGTGCGTATTATTTAATGACTTGTGACTGACAAGTTGTCAGTGTCTTCAGTTTGCCAGTCAGGACTAGACAAACATCTGATGCAAATTTTGTTTTCAAAACAAGACCAAGAGGCCATGCGGGTTTTCTCGGCCCTGGAATTCATCCACCCATCAGTTGACTTAACCACTTATTCAATTCAGTGTCAGAGGAGGACCGTGATCCCAGAGCAGCCACAGAGCAACAGTCGGGGTGCACAGTCATCCAGTCACTTATTTTATTAAAACTAAATATACCGGGGACCACTAGGGGGACGTAAGGAAGATGGCAGCATAAACCTGCAGCTCCCGGTCAAAACTCGAAAGAGAACCAGAATTCGAATATTTCCACCGCTAAACCGTGTAATAAATGCCATGGAAGGTGGAAGAAGGTCAAAAAGACAAGGAAACATTAAGGATTTTGTGAAACAAGTGGAGCTGGTAAGAGGGGGCAACGCAGACATGTCCGAGAACAGCGTGCAAGGCGAGCAGATGGAAGGAGATGTAGCTAGCCACCCTCACGCAGACTTCCAGGACATCATTAAGGAAATTCACTCACTTAAAGCAGAGTTTAAAACCGAGTTTGCCACGTTTAAGAAAGACATCACACAAGAAATGAAGGACGAATTCGACAGCTTCAAGAAAGACATTAATACAAAGCTGGCAGAAACTGCGAACGAGCTAGCTAGCCATGAGACCAGACTCGAAGAAGCTGAGGAAAGACTGGAAGAGATGGAAAGGTGGAATTTGGCCGCAAAAGACGCTCTAATCCAGTCGCTTCAGCAACAACGGAATATTCAGACGAAACTGGCTGACTTGGAAGGCCGTAGCCGACGGAACAACATTCGCATTTTCGGCCTAAAAGAGGGCTCTGAAGGAAACTCTGTGCTGCAGTGTGTGGAGGACTTGTTGAGAGCTGAGCTTTCGCTCCCGCCGGATTCTGCTCTAAATATTCAGCGGGCGCACAGAGCTCTGGTGCCAAAACCCGGACCAGAAAAACCTCCGCGATCGGTGGTGGTTAATTTTCTTCAGTTCTCAACCAAGGAGATGGTGCTGAAGGCAGCGTGGAAGAAAAAGGTTGTACATCAGGATAAGCAGCTTTTCTTTGATCATGACTACGCTGCCGACGTGGTTCAAAAGAGGAAGGAATACGCTGGAATTAAGAAAGCCTTAAAAGAGAGAGGAATTCGCTTCCAGACGCCTCTGACCAGAATCAGGATCCACTGGGAGAGCGGCGCCAGGACATATGACAGTGGCCGGGCGGCGGCGGAGGAGCTAAGGAGGAGAGGAATACAGGTGGAGGTGCCGCAGCGGAGCGGGGAAAGCACGATGCTGGAGGAGCGACTGCAAAATGCATTGGGATGGCAGCGATCTAACACCGAGAACTTATAAGTGAGGATACAAACATTTGAATCCGGTGGAAATGACTGAACAGTAGAACTCTGAAACTAAAGGTTCATTACTCTGTTACTTTTCAAGGCAAGGTAGACCGGAAAGTGGTAGGTTTTCTTTTCTTTTTTTTTCTTTTTTCTTAAGGAACCTATGTTGGATCTCACGGGGGCCCCTAATCTGAAAGGGATATACCCCACGAACCACAGGGACGCTGTGGGTAAGAAATACGTATTTTCAGTTTCTCTTAAGTTTCTTGTTATCTTGTTCCAAGTTCTTAGAGTTAGTGTGGGATGCTATGATAGTGATAAGCCAAAAATAAAGCAAAACTTAACAGTGAAAAGATGAGGAATATAACGCTGGTGTCAATGAATGTCAATGGGATGAATAACCCAATTAAAAGAAGCAAAGTGATACTCAAAATGAGAAAGCTTAATGCCAATGTAATATATCTTCAGGAAACACATTTGTCGCAGGAAGAGCATGATAAATTGAAGAAATTTGGGTACAGAAATTCTTACTATAGTACTTGCAAGAAAAGTCGTAAAAGGGGGGTAGCAATACTTGTTAAAAATTCAGTTAATTTTGAATGTTCTAAAGAAATTCGGGACAGTGAGGGGAGATACATTATTGTAAGAGGTAAACTAGAAGGGGAGGCGGTGACACTAATCAATCTCTATATTCCCCCTGAGAGCAACCAACAAAATGTGAAGACTCTACTTACTACAGTCATGTCAGAATCTGAAGGGATTGTGCTGTGTGCAGGAGACTTTAATGTGGTATTCGACCATAGAATTGATACAACAAGCACAAATAGAAGCAAAAACAGCCTGGCGAGAATGGTTAATACATTTATGAAGGAGCATGGAATGGTAGATGTATGGAGGGAACACCACCCACTGGATAAGGAGTATACACACTACTCAAAGACTCACAACACTTACTCAAGAATTGACTATGTCTTAATGAACAGATGGGATCTACACAGAGTAACTGAATGCACAATTGGAGTGGCAGATATTGCTGATCACTGTGCCATTCATTTAAAGCTAAATCTAAATAGTAGGCGTAGAAATACCTGTTGGAGGTTAAATCTGAGCTGTCTGAATAATAAAGAAACGAAAGACCAAATCAAGAAAGATATAAAGCAATACATAGAGGAAAACTCCACTGAAGAAATTAGCCCAACGGTGTTTTGGGATGCATTCAAAGCTGTGCTCAGAGGGAAGCTTATTGCTATAACTTCAAAACAACACCAAATGAGGAAGGCCCTGTACCTAAGCCAGGTGGAGGAATTGAAAAACACAGAAATATTATACCGAACAACTCGGAATGTTCAGCTCCAAGGCAGAATTAAAACACTAAAAAAGGAAATTGACAATATATTGACTGAAGAAGTGGAAAAAAAACTTAGATTTTTGAAACAGGATTATTATGAGAATGGCCCAAAGGAAGCTAGACTGATAGCACGGCGTCTTAGACAGCAGCAAGCTGTTAATACGATTCACAAGATTAGAGACCTATCTACAAATAACTTGCAGTATACCCAGGAAGCAATAGAAGAAACATTTAAGAAATATTACGAAAACTTGTATAAACAACCATGTTCCTCAAATAAAGATGAGAAAACTGCTTTTCTTAACTTCCTAGACTTACCACGTATTGGTACGCAGCAAAACAGCAAACTGACTGCCCCCATCAGTCATGAAGAAATATCTAGAGCAATTTCCAGTCTGAAAGCTAATAAATCACCGGGGGCCGATGGGTTCCCCTCAGAGTGGTACAAGAACTTTAAGGAGGAGTTGATACCAATGCTTCAATCATCATTCAATCATACCCTTGCGGAGGGTGTAACACCTCCCTCATGGAGAGAGGCGATTATCTCAGTAATCCCTAAAGAGGGAAAAGACACCGAATATTGTAACAACTACAGACCCATATCGGTTCTTAATGTGGACTACAAAATATACACATCTATAATCGCTAAGCGATATGGAGCAATTATGACAGACTTAATTAATGAAGACCAAACTGGCTTTATCTCAGGACGTAGAACTCAAGATGGTATAAGAAGGACCCTCCAAATAGTTAACTCGATACAAACAAAAAAGGGCAGTGCGGCCCTAGTAAGCCTGGATGCAGAGAAGGCTTTCGACAGTGTAGATTGGAACTTCCTATATGCCGTGCTTGAAAGGTTTGGTTTTGATGACGGTGCTGTGATGTGTATCAAATCTATTTACCAATCTCCTACAGCTCGAATTAGAATCAATGGCAGCCTAACGGAGCAAATCTCTCTCGAGAGGGGTACCCGTCAGGGTTGTTGCCTCTCACCTCTTCTCTTCACTCTATATATTGAACCCCTGGCACAGGCCATCCGACAAAGTGAGGAGGTGAGAGGAATAAGTATTAAAGGGGAAGACCACATCATCAGCTTATTTGCAGATGATATCATACTCTACCTAGAAAATCCAAACCAAACTTTAATTCCAATGTTTAATGTAATTAATATCTTTGCTGAACATTCGGGGTACAAAATTAATGTGACCAAAACTCAGATACTGGCTTTCAACTATTTGCCATCTGAAGAGGTTAAAAATAAGTTTAGACTGAACTGGACTGCAAAACAAATGAAATACTTGGGTGTAACCGTGACTAAACAATTGAGTGACCTTTTTAAAACAAATTATGATAGGCTGACCACTCAGATTAAACACGATCTAAACCGATGGTCAACTCTTACACTAGACTTTAGTGCAAGAATCACAACAATAAAAATGAGTGTCCTCCCACGGTTATTGTACCTTTTCCAATCTCTGCCAGTTAAGATCCCAGTGGAAAAATTCAAGGACTGGGATAGGCTCATCTCTAGATTTGTATGGAATGGTAAAAGGCCTAGAATAAAATACACAACATTACAACTATCTAGGAAGCAGGGTGGTGTGGGACTCCCTAATCTAAAAGATTACTATCATGCGGCCCAAACCAGACCGGCGATAAAGTGGTGTGATCAGAACTTTAATGCTAAATGGAAAGATATTGAAATAAAAGTACGGGATGTCCCAGTCCAGACTTTTCTTGGAAATGAGCAACTTAAGAAAACCTTACAGCATTTCCTTGATCCTATAACATCCCACACTCTAGAGATATGGTTTGGCCTAGTTAAACAAAGTAAGTTGGAAAGGGAGGTTAAGATGTTAAACTGGGCTGCCTATGTTGTTGGTGATATACTGAGTGCTCACGACCCAGGATTCAGGAAGTGGGAACAAAAAGGAATAACAGCGATTTGTACAGTAATGAAAGATGGCCATTTGATGAGTTTTCAAGATTTAAAAGATCGGTATAGTCTAGAGAAAACCAATTTTTACCGGTACCTGCAACTCAGACTACTTTTCAAAGGAAATACGAAGTTCGCGTACGTCTTATGGCATCCTGAATTGTATAATTAAATCATACAGGGGCCTCCAATTCAAGGAGATTTCTGTACTATATAAAAATCTAAGAGAGAACACGGCAACATCAA
Source organism: Mchenga conophoros (assembly GCF_057382185.1). NCBI lineage: Eukaryota > Metazoa > Chordata > Actinopteri > Cichliformes > Cichlidae > Mchenga > Mchenga conophoros. Next base: position 33,057,211 of record NC_140541.1, read on the forward strand.
CTGAATACATAAAAAAGAAATGGGAGCAGGAAATAAAAACTGATATCTCAACTGAGGAATGGTTAGGTATGTGTGAAACCCAGAACATAACGACTAACTCAAGATGCTGGAGAGAATTTGGGTGGAAACACCTTACTCGATTCTTTATTACACCAAAAATCAAAAGTAAACAGACTCAAGACAGTTTGCCATGCTGGAGAAGATGTGGTAACATGGAAGCACATCATACGCACGTGTTTTGGGAGTGCCTGAAACTGCATAATTTTTGGAAGAACGTGAGTCTTGTAATAGGCAATATCTTGGGCTACCAATTACCACACAATTTTAAAACTGTATATCTTGGGAATATTAGAGAGTATGTTCTGTACGACGACTTGTATTTGACAAAAATCCTATTGATAGCTGCAAAGAAAGCTATAACAAGAAACTGGTACAAACTGGCTCCGCCTTCATCACAAGACTGGTTAAATATTGTTGGAGAAATCTATGCAATGGAAAAAATGACTTACATTCTCAGATTAAAGGAAGATATTTTCGTTGCTAAGTGGGAGAAGTGGACATTGTATGGCACCAAGGAAAATTAATGAACGAACAAAACATTTAAGGTCTATGACTCTGTATATCTATTGATGCATGCCTGTATAAAAGTACATATATAAGCTGGAGTATGTATGCTGCTGAGCAAAGGCAGGCATGCATACGGTAGTTGATTAGAATTGGCACCCACACCTTCTGTTCGCTTTAGTTCTGTTTTGTTTTGACTGTGTGCTTGCATGGTTATTTCTCCTGTAATGCAAAACATGTCTATGTTTAAACTGTGACAAAACTATCAATAAAAATTACAGTGTCAAAAAAAAAAAAAAAAAAAAAAACTAAATATACCAAATATACAGCACAGTAAGAAAAACAGAATGTGAATACAAACTTTGAATTAAAATCTCATACACATTGATTGTTGCTATTTTTACAGTACAGCTTTTCTTTTCCAGCAAAGTGCAGCGTGTGATCAGCAATCCAGCAGATTTTAGCTGAAACTAAACTGATCGACAAAGAGGTTTTCAGGCGATGATGTCTGTAACGAAGCTAAAGTTGGGCAGATGTCCAGCTGAGATTCCCAGGACACGACTGGAGCAGGCGAGTCGACAATAAAAGAGAGGAGTTCACTCAAGCTGGCCTGCAGTGAAACACAGAAGGTTTAGTTTAAGTTAGCTGCAGCAGAAAAGGGATAGGGTTTAAACCTGGAGATACTCAGAAGGTGATGCATGTGATGTGATGCATTCGATGTGTTGTGATTTACTTGCAACAGAGAGAGAACATTTAGGCTACGTTCACACTGCAGGCAAAAGCGCATCAAATCCGACTTTTCTGACCCTATGCGACCCATATCCGATCATGGTATGACAGTTTGAACAGCACAAATCCGATATTTTCAAATCCGATCTAGGTCACTTTCGTATGTGGTACTGAATCCGATACATATGTGTTTTAGAAAACACTGCTGTTTGAAGTTTGTGACATGACTAGTCGCATTAAATCTGTTTTTTACATCACTGACACAAGACAGACACCAATTATCAGCGCCGGAGAAAACATCGCGAACGCTTCCTGGCCATCCAGTGTAGATGTCAGTGAAGCTGTTGGGAAAACAACGTTGGAGAAACGTGAACATTTTATTTGTACTGTATAATCTGCAGATTCTGACAGAAATCTGCAACTATCCTTTGAAGCACCGCTCCTCTCTAAAACAGCAATAAGGATCATTATTAGGCCATATGTAAATAACAAAATAACTTTATAACTTAAAGCAAAATTGGGAAACGTAAAGTCCGAAACAAGTCTTTATATTAAGGCCATCAGTCAAACAATACTGTTTGGTCTGGGTCTAAACAGAGCGCGTCGTGTGTGACGTCTTCTTTTACGCATGCGGGCCGCTTTGAGGGCCGTGAACGGTTCACACTAGAGCGTGTTTGCTGTCACATTTTATTTTTAGTGTGAACAACCAGACAAAAAAAATAAATAAATCGGATTTGATCAAAAAAAAAATCGGAATTGAGCATTAAGACCTGCAGTGTGAATGTAGCCTTAGTCTCCTTTAAACATATTTTTTTCTTGTGGTCTTTTATGCAAATAAAAGAAATGGCTGTTTGAACACGGCACAAAGCGGGCTCATTAAAGACAACCTGTAAATTTTGAAATTATCACTGGAGGTACAGATACAGTGTTGGTGAGGGAAAATTACTGTGTGATCGTTGGGATCTTCTGTCGTCAAGGCTGGACTGGGACAAAAAATCGGCCCGGGCATTTTGACTAGAGACCGGCCCACCAGGATAAAGATTGAAAATGTGACGTCATTCAGGGGTAAAACCGCAAAGGATTCTGGGAACTTGTGGCAAGAGGTACTAGCGAACGCAGGCTTTCAATTGAACTCAGTTACACAGCGATAAAAAGAAACCCAAAAAATGGCAAGAAGCTGTTGTATTATTAACTGCAATAGCTGGTCGCATGACAGCCACGGGAAGCCGACGGGTAAAGAGATCGTTTTTTTTTATCGGATTAAGTCGTTGAAGATAAAATTTTTAAGCCATGTTTCCGAAGTAAGAGCCGACGGATGGTCTGGATATACCAAATATAACGTCTCAGAACACTCCAGCTCACATGTTAGTCTGCTCCAAGCATTCCCACAAAGGTCAGAGTTTTGTAGTAGTTAATACGTCATTTTTCTTAACATAATTGGTGATATAGGTTACAAGCAAGTCTGAACAGAAATTGTTGCGCTATGCTCCTTTGTTTATTGTGTTTATTGTGCATAAATAGTGAATTGTCCTGACACAATATTGCGTTTCGCTTCTGTTATTACCATGGTACATTGACTTTTATTCACAGGATAAAACAGTTGTTTTGTATCACTGTCCAGTACGATTACAACATACAATATTATTGTCACTGCTACATTTCTGTAATGCTACCAGAAATTATTTCCACTACTAATTAATTACCGTTGAGCTCAAAGGTTATGCTAATAAACGGTTAACGAATGTGTATCTATGAGACGATTTGTGAGACTGGTAAACTTACCTTTGTTCCTACGATGGTCTTTCGTTCTACACGGTGCATTTCAAGGTCCTGTACCCATCCGTCGGTAAACTGTACCTGGGCTTGTTGCAGTGACCTGGGGCCCGTTCTTCGTACGTCGCTTACTACATCCAAGATCAAATGACACATCCAAGATCAAATCATCGCGCTAACCGTGAGCTCGCTAATCCGGTTCCCCGAACACACCTGCTGTTGACGATTACTACAGCTGGACGCAGGAATGTGACATCACTGGGTGTCGTAAAAGGGGCTACGCATCGATAGTAGAAACATTGATCGGCAACCCGCTGATTGGTCGGCGAAAATGTCCAAGGGGCGTGCTCGGTATTTTCCGGCAGCAGAGCAAGAACTCATGAGTGAGGGATTTCAGGAGTTTCAGAGTTTAATTAAAACGCAAGAGAACACTGCAAAGGCTGCAAAAGCAAGGAGAGAGGGCTGGCAGAAAGTTGCTGACAAATCAAACTCGTAGGTAATTTAATAATAATAATAATAATGGATTGGATTTATATAGCGCTTTCCAAGGCACCCAAAGCGCTTTACGATACCACTATTCATTCACTCCCACATTCACACACTGGTGGAGGCAGCTACGGTTGTAGCCAGGCTGCCATATCGCGCCATCGGCCCCTCTGGCCAACACCAGTAGGCGGTAGGGTAGATCTATCATATGACACTATATTGTCCAATATCATATGGCATTATATTATATTATAATATGTTATATTATATCCCCTTTCACATTAGAGCCACAACAGGACCCACAAGAACATGGGAACAAGTAAAAGTGGAATACAGGAGTATTCTACAGAATGGTAATATTTATCTCTTAGATTGCTTTGCGTCTCTTGGCAAGGTAATACTGGCCTGTAATACTCTGTTAGTTTGTTCATAACAGCAACCAAGAAAAGGGCAGAGGAAAAAAAGACAGGTGGTGGTCCTGCACCCCCTCGTCAACAAGTTGGTTAAGTAAATAATACCCTCACGGGAATATCGATATCTCTCTATGAGCACACTGTCGCGCTGAGCTAAAGGATCCTGTCTGTCCCGCAATGTACGCTGAATTCTGAGGACTCTCCTTATCAATCTTGCACCTTCCGCAATGGGTTGGTCGCGTATACGGACAGGACATGGCTGCGACAGGCTTCCCAAATCCACCTTCGCTTTTATAGCCGTGGTCTCTCATCTTGATTACACGAAGTAATTTACAATTACTACTCTGAAATATGAATTACATCTGTAATAATCACATACATGTAATAGAATGTTAATAGTACATTTCCCTTTTTTAGGAAATGACCTGTATGTATCTGTGTGACATCAATAAAAGGATCAAGTGCTGCATTATCTTTAGTTACATTGATAATATTTATTTATGGTGAAACAGTGGTAAAATATCGCTGTTGCTTTCGTATAAATGAAGCGGACATACCTGCGTGGCCGCGATCTAATCCTGTTTACATAAAGTAAACCTGCTCCCGAGCAGGTTTACGCTTACGGCTCTGTTGCTATGACAGCAAGTCCCGGATGAGCTTCGGGGAACCGACTGATCCAGGATCACGCGAAATCGTCAACAATCTAATCCGGCTAACCTACTTAGCGAGGTACGAAGAACGGGCCCCTGAAGTTACTAAACTTCATGAGTGCATGCACTCACTCCAAGAACCGTATAATTATAAATATGAGCGTGGTGAAAGTTGGGCAGCACGCTAACGTCTTTTGTCCACTCTGTGTGCTCGTAAGGGTCTAACCCTTTCACTCCTTTGATTTTTTCCTCGTATCTTTTCTTTGTCCTTTCGTCGAGTCTGTCTTTGTACGGACCGCATTGTTCTCCTTTTGTTTTTGTACATTCCTTTTTGTGCGTCAAAGAAAAAACAAGAAGGCATTGGAACCGGAGAATGAACGTTTTGCGGTGCTGCAAATGCTTGCATTTGATGCGGTACTTGGATTGTTTTGCCACGAGTTCCCGGCATGCAATGCGCGAAAATCACGTGATTGCTAAACAAGGGAGAGGGTGCATCCGGCCTCCTCGGCTGTAATTGGTCCAGCCCAGAGTCGATCATGACCAATTGGCCAATCCAACACCTTTCATTATATATACCCTTCCTAAAAAAAAAAAAAAATCCAAAAAATCGCCAGCGGCCCACCGGGCAAATGCCCGGTATGCCCGATGGCCAGTCCAGCTATGTCTGTCGTACGTCACTTTTAGTATTCATGTTTTCAACAGGCTACAGCTAAATGGTAAATAAGCTGTTCTTAAACCAGATCTTTAACGAGATCCAGATCCCAACGAATTAAGTCTATTTAAAAGGGCTGCGGGAAAATAAACCTAAAAAGAAATAATAAACCTACACTTCTTTCCAGGTCATTGTCCATTTCCATCATGTGGATCTCATTGGGTGGAGAAGGAGGTGGCGTAGGATCGCTGTACAAAAACAAACAAAAAAAAGATTGTATTAATGAATAAAAATTAAATTCAGACACACTGCAGAAGCATTTTTGTTACTGTTACTTACTTTGATATAAAAGAAGGTATTCTGCGGTGATATCCATCCCCTGAAGGTTCTGATGTTTCTGGGTGGACAGATAGGATTGAGCTCATTACACAGAAAGTAAACTGGATCATCTCAACATTATTTGAAATGGTAAACACTTTATGACAGAGTTTATCTTTATCTTATGACAGAGTACCAGACAAAATTTATATTCACTGTTTTCTACAGGATTTTTATTTATTTATTTATTTATTTAGTTGTAATTTTCATGGAGGAAGTGATGTGAGAGGTGATACCGGGGGATTTGTAGCGTCCGAAGGCGGTGTCTTTGGGGATGTCGGGGTAAAGATAGACCAGGGGATTTCTGCTTCGCTGGGATGCCAGACTGTAGCGGTAAATGATATCTGGCAGAGGTAACACCAACAGCTCTTTCTTGGTGTATGGCTGTACTGCATGCACATGAGGCTCTACAGGGGGAAAAACACATATCAATACAAAGCAGGACAAACCACTGCAGTCAGCAAACACACAATTTAAGGTAAATATACTTTATAGTGAATACATAATTATAACTATTCTATTTCCTCCAGCAGAGTTATTTAAATTGTCCTCAGTGGGCTCAGTGAAGACAGACTCAGAAACATACCATCGTTGGAGTGGTCGACCCAGCTGAAGGTGACGGCGCCGTCTCTGCTGCTCTCACTGAACCGGATCAGAAAAGTACCGGCCTTTTTTTCCTGCAGCAGGAGGCGTGTCCTCTCCCTGCTCACGAACCCCATGATGGATCTGAAAGTCGCACACAGGAAACGCCACACCCTTCCACATTAGCACATCATCCGTATATGACTGTAATACAACTTTAAGAAATGTTGCTAATCTAAGTTTGGATGTCAGTGTGAAGTCGTACCCATCACGCCAAAGATCCACCAAGTGTTTCTTGATTAAATCGAGGATGCCATCGATCCAGATCCAGGCATTTTCGTTCTGCCTCACAGGAAAACAAAGAGTCAAGCCCCTGTGTGCTTGCTGTCAGACTCAAGGAAACTACAGGAACTTATCTTAAGACCCACCTTGGAGAAGCTGCTCCAGAACACAGGATCATCATCATCTGCAGCAGCACCAACTGTTACATTTAAAAAAAAACAAAAACAAACAAACAAACAAACACATTACCATAAAGTGTTTTATAGTATTTATAAATTTTAATATTAGATAGTATAGTACATGCGTAATCATTGCACTATTTGTTTGTTTGTTTTTACCTGTGCACATATTTTTTATTCTTCATGTGCACGTTCAAATGTTTGCACATCAGGGCTAAGCTACTTTGTATTTTGTGCTAAGCCAACTATGTACTCTGCTTTTTACTGTATGCTACAAGCTAATAATGTATTTTCCATGCTAATCTATGCTAACAATCTGCTTTGCATGCTAATTGTATCATTTCAGTAAAAATAATAGTGATTTCCAAAATGCGAAAAACTATTTTTGTACTGGTCAGTACTGATTTTATATAAAAATATACATTTTTTAAACATGCAAGTAAATATTTTTTTTACTTTGATCCTTAGTGATATTGTTTTTCAAAACCAAAAAATATACAGAAACGTTAGGCTTTTAAGACTACACACAATATGCAAGATATATCTTTATATACACAGCTTAATAACTAAAATGAGCTCTAAAATTAACTCCCATCAACAACGCAAATGAAATATAAATGTCTTTTTAAAAAGTAATTGCAAAAAATTAGCTTAGATTTTATTTACTTACCCATAATTTTGTCTCTTAGCATGAAGAGCTGCATTTCATCGAGCCCTCGTTTGCCAACGGTCAAAAACTGCCAGCTCAGCACCTGTGACAGCTGCTCCCAGGTGAGAGGAGGAGGATTCAGGAACAGTGACAGGTCCTAAAGGGAAAAGTCACAGAACCACAATGAAGTTTCCTGACTTGTCTTAACAGATGTTACTAGTGTTTGTTGGCTGTAACAAAATTTTACCCAAGGTTCACTGGTGGACACCATGTTCCACCACATGATGGAGGCCCAGGCATTGGGGACTTGATTCGTGCTGGAGATGACGACCACGGGCAAGGAGCTGGCCTGGACCGACAGCAGAGGAGGAAACCAGTCAATAAAAGTACAAACCCTCCACCACAGCAACCATTTTTAAAGATCAGGACTAGAGAACGCCATCAAAGCTGAAGTTCATGCTGCTTACCTCGATGTTGCACGTTTGTCCTGCGTACTGAAACTCTGTCACAAACTTGATGATGTGCAGCTCTTCAGTGACTACCAGATGGTTCTAAGGGAAAAGAAAGAAAGTAACATGAGTAAGGCAGCAGCTCACGTCTCTAGTATTTACCTCTGCTTACCCTCAAGATTTTCCATCAAGATTTATAGGACTACATACTACTGAAACGTGTACAGTATAGTAATGCTCATAAATGCTCATGTGAAAAAAGACAATTTAAAATAAACTTCTCTTACCGCAGATGAGCTTTTGCTTCTTGATTTTCTTTCCTTGAGCGACTGAAAAAATATAATTTTTTTATAAGAAACTACAAGCTGTACTGTATAAAAGAACATATGAATGCACAATGGTTAAACATAAAGCTTTGTTAACGTTGAGGATTTTCATACCATGTGCCCAAATTCTGCCATCAAGCCTCCATCTGTGTCCTCGTCCAACACCTTACAGTCGTCTCTGTTGAAATCAAAGAGACGGAACCTGCGACAAGTACAAAAAGCATCAGTACTCATTTATTACAGAAATATAAACTTTCATAAATGTATATTTCAGATTTTAGTCTACCTACCCTTTCACTGTCTTGGCTTCTGCAACATCCCTTATTTTGGTGGGGAGAAAAAAGACAAAAGGTTTAAAATTTAAAAAAGGTCTTTTTAAAATAAAAGTTCAAAAAATAAATATTTCCATCTGAACTCTATGCCACTCTTTCAGACCAGCTTTTCTTTCACTTACTTGTCAAATACAGGTTTGACTCTGAACCTGCATTTGAATTCAGGGATGTTTGCCAGGAACCTGAAAAGAGAAAAGACATTTCTTTATGTTTTTTTAGTTTAGCACTGGTTATTTTGGGCCCAGTAAACACGTAAAAAGGTCTAAGTAAGCTCATAAACTGCTTTCAGTCAAAATGTCTCATCTCAAAACGTAGCTGCTAACTCCTGTGCTTGTTAAGAAACAGTTTGTCTGTAAGAATAATTAGCAGGTAAAAGGAAAGTATACCTAATGAGGTCCATCTGAGACCTCAGAGAGAAAACTGCAGTCAAAATAAGATGAACGTCAGTTTAATAAAGAAATGTTTTAGTTTTGGGGATCAGACCTGACCCTAAACTGTGTAAAGGCCACAGAAAACTGTGGGCAATATAAAGTTTTCACTGATTTTCACATTTGACCCCGTTTTCCCCCAACATTAAACTGCTAACAAACAGACAGACAAAAGGAACTGATTACATACTCCCATTACATTGAAGCGGTGAGTGACATGAAGTCCCAGCTGACATTTGGGTTTCTCAGACATACACGTGTATAAAGTCAGTGCATGCTTACCTCACTGTGATACTGAACTGCACCCCGGTCTTCAGTATCAGAGGACGCTGTGGAAATTTCTGCATGACGGGCTGTTTCTCCACCACCAGAGCGCTGCAATGCCAGACCACAACAGAACATGTCACTATTCATACTGTTGGTGCATCAGTGTGTGTGTGTCTATACATGTAAAAAAAGAGTGACTCACTTTGTGACTAGTTTTATTAACAAGGACAGCCCAAATTTCTCCATTTCTGCGATTGAAGTAGGGGGGCAGAAGGCAGGGTCAGTGCTGCTGTATTTGCTGTTCTGGTCTTGAAGTTTCTTCAGCTGTTCGCAGACTCCTAGCAGCACTTCGGCGACAGTCGAAAACCTGCACACAGAATAAAACAGGCACAAGTGCTGAGTGTAAAAAGTCAGAGGAAAAACAGATTCTCTTAGACATGCAAAGGTGAGCAGAACAAATGAGCTCTAACCACTTGTCCAGGTGGTCCAGACTGGTGTCATCTTGACTTCCAATGCAGGCCAACTGCTGCCTGCGCTTCCACTCTGGCAGCTCCACATCAGTGAGAGTCGCCACAACCTTTTCTGTCTGCTTTAAAATGTTAACCAACTGATGCAGCACATTCTGCAAGACAAAAAAAGAAAAGATTCATATGTGCGCATAAGAGAGGGAAGAGGTTTCACCATCTGACCAGTGCAGACATGATCTCTCACAGCCCGCAATAAAATCTGAACACAGCAAAATAACAGTTAAGGAAAGGTTACCCACCGTAACCCAAGGTTCTATGAGTATAACTCTGAGAGCTGTCATCTATGTTGCTGTTGGCTGTATCAGCTTATATGACTTATTTGCATTTCAAATGGCAACGTCTGAAAGGGGAAGACTGCTACGCAAAGTTGACTTAGTCCTACTGCCTATAGGTTGCTGGTTTGTTCAACCAATCAGTGCAAGGCATTTCCACCTATGTTTTTGCTCAAAAATATTTCCCCAGAAAAACAATGTTGCATTTAGTCATGATTTGGCAAGCTGCCAACATCAACATGACGCCGTGACAACATTGCTCCATGGTCACAATGCAGCAGTAACGTTACAGTACAGTGTAAATGCGATGTCACATTTATGCTGTAAAAACATTTACAATTACAGTTTTGTAATGTTACTGCGACCTAGTTTTACATTTCATGCTAGGATTAGGTAATTATGTATTATGTAATTTGAAACATGAAGTAGAACAGACCAATAGCAAATAATAGATGTTTCTACTAAACTGCCCCAACCAGTTTGTTTCTAGATTTCTATGCAAACAATCATGAAAGAAATCTATGACATGAACATTTTCTATGAAGCTTTCATAATAATTGCACAAAATATCAAAATGAATGTGGTTTATCCATTTAGACTAGTTGTTGTAGAGACCCACCCTTTGGCACATCCCAGCACACCCACTCACTTCACCAGATGCACCTTGTTTAGTTCTCTCACCTTTGATTGGGTGTGGTGCTTGTCCTCAATTGCACTCACCTGTCACACATTATATGTCACACATTATATAAGGACTGCATTCACTTTTGGCTCACTCCTTCTTCACTTCCACATGGGGCGGCAGCTGAGGTGAGGTTCTATTTGGGTTTTATTTTATGTCTTGTTTAAGGGAATGAGTAACTTAAATCTGTTTTCCTGTTTTCTTTCGGCTGTGGCAGTCCATGTGTGTCTTTGTTTCCTTCCTTCTTTGCCTTATTTATTTGAGAATAAAAGGAGAACCCGGAGAATAATTCTGAATTAGATGGCTGCTTATTCTTATTCTAACCGGATGAGCCCATGATGCTAATTGCTTAAGCCCTGAACCTTCCTTCCTTCAAAACACTAGTTTACACCACTAATGCCAACATTTCATCAAACATTTACCATATTATTATTATTTATCATACCTCCTTTCTTTGTGTTATGGAGACTGCATGTTTCTGACATGCCTGATCAACAATATGTTGGGACTGGGTCATATCAGTGTGCTCCTCCACTGGAAAAGGAAGACAAGACACTTGTGTCAAAAACAACTGAGTGACAAACCAGACCTGCCAATCCTGCCAAGCAACTCCTGGGCTGACAAATGGGACTGAACTAGTGGCCACTTGAGGTTGACTCTGACAGTGAGTCAGAGTCCCCATAGACTCCCATATTAAAATGCCCAAATTTACGCCACAACATCACCTTGTTTTCAGCCTGTTACAAAAAACAGGTTTAATCTTTGCAGATACTTCCCTCCTTCCCTACTTTGAAGGGCATGGCCAGTTTGACAGGTGACAGAGGCATCGGTAACTGTCAGATGTCTGCTGGGCTTCCGCTCAAATAACTTGAGTCACTGCAGTGTTTGTGCCTTTTTAACGATGGGCAAGGGCTGTGTTGAGTTACGGCCTCAGTTTTGATTAGTGAAATTTCTAGGATTTTATTACTAATCACACTGCTAAAATTAATAATTTAATGTCGTCCACACTTCAAAAACCAGTAGGTAATGGCATGGCGACTATGTCCATCTTTTATATACAGTATGTGGTCGTGCTATCGTACCTTTATTTTGCCAGGCCATCAGAATATAGTCCAGTTTTTCATTCAGACCCTCCAGTGTCTTGATTTCCTTCTTGGTCTCCTACATTAGAGTAAAAGTGCATTGGTTTAAAAACCAAGAGGAAAACATTTATCCTTCTTGGAAGGCTGAAAATAAAATCCCAGTAATCTTACCAAAGTCTGTTGCTTCAGTTCATTGACTTTGTCGTCCAACTCGCTCCAGCTTTGTTGCATGCTTGAATTATTGCAACTCTGACAAAAACAAGAAGGTTCTGTCACATGTTTGCAATTATTATCAAATATTTATTTATAATTAAAATTTATATTTACTTTTCCTTTCCTCTGGTTGTGATCACAGTTTCGCTCTAACGTGTTGCCATATTTGCTTTGCTATGACTCACAATGCTACGTTTTCTGTTAGCATGAGCAATTTTTACAGTTCCACCTACTCACTGGTCCGGGAAAATGTATTTCTGCCGTTAATTGTAACTCTCTCTATAAGCAACCCAGGCACATGTTTACAGTTAGTGTGCATCAAAGTTATGATTCTACTAAAATCTTTTCATATCTACTTTTGGTTAACTGCAGTGACCTTGGGACAGACCTGTCTGTGTAAATATGACTTAGGAATGAAACCAGGCTCTTCATTAGAACAGCATTTAACTGACCTGAGGCTGAGAGACCGAAGCCAAAATTTGCTTTTCCTCCTTCAGGCATTCAGACAGAATTAGGGCCAATTTCAGCGGCTCACCCTCGAAATGCCCCTAAGGAGCAGAAAGAACCACGCAAATCATTACTGGAAGTGCATTTTCAAATAATAAAAATTTTTTTCTGCACAGAGCATCATATCTGTTCTACCAGCAGGTAGTCCTTCATCCTGGAAAAATCTGGCCCCTGCAGAATATTGTTCTCCTGAACAGAACGATACCACTGCTCTTCTAGAAACACCAGGAGAGCCTGGAAACAGGTTCTGGCTCTGTGCTCGTCCACAGCTGCCGAATCCCTAATGCAGAGAAACAGAAGATTTAACTGCAGGACTGCATCTGTTTGCATGTGCTGAAAAACAATTTACGATTTCACAATCTTCCTTACATCATACTGTACAACTTACTATATTATTAAGTTAAAGCTCTTTAATCTTAGACCATAACTATTTTCCCTGCTCCTGCATCCAGCCCCGTCTTACCAGTCCTGGTTCTCGATCCAGGTGCTCAGATAGTGGCGAATCTCTTTGGGAAATCTTCTCTCGTACAGCTGGCAGACCCGGCTCTGGAGTGCAGAGTCCAGCTTCAGAAGGGCCTGCCACTGAGCCATCTGCAGTCACAAAGACACGAACCTCTTTTTACGAGTTCAGGGCCTCTGATTGGTCCACAGATGTGATAGGAGTCTTTACCGTTATTTTCCTCCATTTTATTAACAGAAATACATCTTACGCTAGAGTAATTTAAGATAAAGTTTTATATAGATTAAAAATCTGTTTTTACGTGTGGCCTGGCCAAGAGGGCAGCCATGACTATAACCATATATAATCATACAAATATGACTGACGCTCACTGAAAATGTGTACCGCCAATCGTCAGATCACATGCTGTAACAAGTGAATAACAAGTGCAGTTTCAAAAGTGATCACACTGACAGTTTTCTTAGTCCTTAAAAGCTGACTTAAACTCCCATGCAGTTATATTTATCTTATTTATCAGCCAAAGGGAATGTCTGTGGACACAGAACGTGGAAATCTCAAAATAATTCGAATAAGCACAGCACCAAAGTGAGGTGTGAGTAATGATGACCTGATTAGTTTTATGTGTTTATGTAATGCAAAGCGATTGTGGTGGCGTGTTGATGTCGCCAGCTATCGGTAAATATAATGTAACTGAGCTCACTGGAAAGTTTTGCCCCGCTCTTTAATATAATCGGAGGGGATTTCCAAGAAATGCAACAACACCGCAGCAACTTCAAGAACCGAGGATTTTCATTTATTTACATTTGCCTTTTTAACAGCTTTTATCAGACAATTACCTACTTCTAAAAATCAGGATCGCGCACATTTTGGAGGAAAAGTGGGCCATAAGCTGCGCACAAGGCTGCCCGCAATAGAACTAAAGTTGTTTCTTTGCGCAGAAATCATGACTTACCTTGGTGGGTGGCTCTTTGTCGGACAGGTGAAAGCAGGACAAAAATCACAAGCGACCTCCAGCCTTCTGATCTGGCTGTTAATTCTTGCCTCAAGAACGAGGACGCGAACTTCCGTTGCACACGCCCACTCACACTCACCACGTGATTCTCCAGAACTCGTCCTGCTGAGTGCGTAAAGCTGGAGGCCGCACAGCTCGACATCCGGCAAGTCACAAAGTAAAGAAAAAATAACAACAGCCAGATGTTGAAACCCTGAAAACAGCTGTTTTCTGTGCAGGTTTCAGCTCAGTTTGGTGGGCTGTTGCACATCAGCGCGCATGAACCCGTTTTTATCCGTTTTTTTCCACAATACTTTTTCTTTCTGCACATTTCTATTGCACTGTTGTGTCTGCACTGTCTTGTGTCTGTATCGGTCTGTACTGTCTGGTGTCTTTGTTTTGGATTTTTGCACCTTCTTTTCCCCACACTGCTAAATCCCTGTAATCTCTTCCCAACAACCTTTTTCCTATTTAGAAACAAAATTACCCTCTACAACATGGGTCTCACACTGGCAGCCCGGGTGCCACTATATTGACGTGAAGAAATATAATGCAGCTTGGCTCTTGAAGTTACTTTTTTTGTTAGGGAAGATTTGTTTGTTGAGTGCAATGCTAAAATAAGTTATTTAAAAAGCAAAAAATGAGTTAATATGAAGGCAGTATAAGAGAATTATTTGTAAGGAAAACTATTTTCACTAGCAGTCAAAAACTATGTCTGCATTTCATAAATACAAAAGAAATTACAGCAGAAGTGCTGCCAGATGTCTGGACAGAGAGTTCCAATGTGTTTATTTGGAAGTTCAATGAAAGGCTTAGAGAGGGGAGAAGGAAATTCGTTCACATTTGCAGTTTCGTCTTGTTGTACAATATTTGAAATTTGAAAAAACAAACAAAACACTGGGAATATTTGTGGGTGTTTTCTCATTCGTTTGTCCTACTTGAACACTAAAATGGTCCTCACATGAGATGACAGTGCCAGCAGTGGCCCACGGCTCATTTAAGTTTGAGAACCCTGCTCTATAATGTAGGCAACAAAAAAATAGAGCTATGTTTTATTATCCTTCTTTTTTCTGCTCATGTTCTATTTAACTGATTTAAGCTGAACACATTTATTAGAATTAAAATTTATACTGAAATCAAGTTTATACTATGTTATTTTATTATTAATACAGCACAAGATTCAGTTGCCTTTGTACAAAAACAGCTGGTAGAAAAGTCCTCCAAAGAGCTACTTTTACATTCTTTGAGTAAATATCAGAGACAGTACTTTTTTACTTGAGTAAAGAAGTTGAATCAGTACTTGGATTATGTTTTAAACACTAGCATCTGTACTTCTACTCAAGTACAGAATGTCTTACTTTTGGCACCTGCGTTACTAATCTGAAGATCCAGGGTTTGATCCCTCGGTCCTTCAGTCTTCATGCAGAAGCATCCCTGGACAAGAACAGACACTGAACCCCCATCCATTCACTGAAAACTGCTGTAGCTCCACCTACCACCCCCGCTTCCATGTTACTTTTCTTTAAACCAGAAGTGGCTATATTTGGATGAGAGGATGGGGAGCTGAGCTTTCAGCTCACAAGTTTCCTCCATTACTCACACAGGTGTAACTCACAGAGACAGAGTCCAGAGGTCAAATTCTGGGACTCAAAGGAGTGGAAATGCCGAAAAGACATTTAACACCTCCCTGTGTCTGAACACACCTGTCAGTCAAAGCACCAAGATTTACTTTTTATTTTGGCATTTTTGATCTTCTGTAATACAAAGTTGTACTTTTTAAGTCAACATATTCTTTAAAAAAATGTTCAGCCATGCTGTTGCATAATAACCTGACTGTGGTCAGAGGTTCACACATACAGTAAATAATCTGATTAGGAGTAATGGGGATTCATGAATAACATGGTATAAATAATGATTTATTCTTTATGATAATAATTTCTGAGCAGCAGCAGCAACACTGAGACACCTCAGCCGTGTTTTTTGCTGTTGTTGGTTTTTTTGGTGTTGTTTTTTTTTTTTTTTTAACTTCCGCAAGAACCCAAATACAGCCTCACCCTTCAACAATCACCGAGAATCACGTGATTCTCCAGAAACGCCGTAAGTAAAAACCGCCAAGCAGCAGCAGCTGTTACATGCCGACGTCTCACTTCCTACTGCTTTCGAAATAAAAGCACAAAACCTCGGTGCTATTTCAGTGAGGTGGCCAGCAGGGGGCAGGAGAGCTGAGCGACTGTGTGAATGAGTTAGACAAAGGGAATCAAAACACTGCGTGTATTTAACTTTTTTGCCAATAACAAACAGGTAAAAGAGACAGATGCAGACAAAGTATCAAAATAATGTCAACTACAAAAAACATAAACAAAACATGTTCAGATTGATTTATATACAATTCATTTCTTATAGAAAAACATGACTGAACATGCAAAATATTAAAGGCACAAAACCAGCATGATACAAACTTTTCTTTCATGGACAACAAAGCAAAATATGCTTTAAAAACACATTAACCACAAACTCTGTAAAAACAACACCCTCACGGGAGTCACGATATTGACAAAGGATTCAAAGAAGCTCCAGATGCAGATGTTTTTTCTTCCCTCTTTTTACTCTGAATACGGAGAGCTCATCTGTAAACGCAAAAAGAAGAAAAATATTAGCGGCATAACATCGGGACAGATTCAACAAATTCTAAGATTAAGCAAAAAGCAGTCTTCTGTTTCAGCAAGGCTAATCAGAGGCAGTCTTCAACTATTTAATCTCAGCCTGCGATCACAGGTCAACAAGAAATGTAATCTGATTACAGACAGACTGTCGGCAAACACAAAAAACAATTAAACTCCATTTAATCCAAACTTAAAATCCTAAAACATTGACTTCATGAATATTCACATCATGTCATGTGAGACAACTTTCCATCAGTGTGATTGATTACAACACAATTCATCAATCACTGATCAGTGTGCCATGTTTCAACAGTGTTTGCAGAAATGTCTCTGCACTGTTCTCAGTCTTTACGCTCAGGAGTTAACGATAATAAAAATGCTTGCTATAAATACAGAAAATATACAAAACCCAGCTTTTTGGCGTTTGCCACTTTGGTCCTAGTCGCAGTAATGTGTAATCTCTAACTTCTGATCTTTTATAGACTACGTTGACTTGAAACAAGCAGAATAATGAATTTACTGTTTTTATTATGAGGTTTCCAGAAGTTTTCCACATTTGACCTTTTTCTATTTTAGCTCTACTGCACAGAGCGATAAGAGTTAAAAGACACATACAGTGTCTTATTCATTTACAATAATAAAATGCATATTATTACCAGTATTATCCACTAAGTACAATAATGTAAACTTACGGTGTCGATGTCGAAGCACAGGTGCTCATTGAGCATGTCAAACTCTCCAGGTGTCATCGGGGGCTCCGGAGACTGACACGACCGCGGGGTGGTGCTCGCGTTGGAGCTGAAATACATTAGAAGAGACATTAAAATACATTTTGCCTGTTTTGAAATTCTGTTTAAGGTTAACTGAGCTCGACTTGACTGAAATATTAACTCACCGCATTTCTGAGATGGGGATCAGGGTTGATGGGATGTAAGGATGCACTGGAAGTTTAACAGAGGTTTATATTAATATTTAATTCGACCTGAGAATTAGCCTGAGAGTTTCCCAGCAAAAACTTGAACACTTCACCTCATAATTAGATCTTACCTTTGCTGGGCTGGCTGTTGTAAAGCCGCCCGAAGGCCTCGTCTTTGGGGATGTCGGGGTAGAGGAACTTGAGTGGGTTTTCGGGGACAACCCCGTCTGAGATTACTTTGTAGTCTCGAATGATGTCGGCGAACGGGAGCGCGCTGAGCCGGTTTTTAGTGTAAGGCTCCACAGAGTTAAACTTCACCTCACCTAGTGTGAAAAGTTACTGTTAGCAAACTTTGTTGTCCACTGTCAGCAAAGCAAGTAAAACCGCACAGATTTTCTATCAACAAAGTTTATTTAACGGTCTTATCATAGTTAAAGGTTTGGTATACATTTGCATTTTATTACCACACGTGGTCTGATGATGTTGGTTTATGGGAAATCTCACCGTTATCGCCGTGCTCCACCCAGGTGAAGGTGATTCCGCCGAGGTGGCTCTCGCTGAAGCGTAACAGGAACGTGCCTGGCTCTTTGTCCTTCAACAAGGCTCGCTCCATCTCTTTACTCACAAATCCCATGATGTAGCTGCGGAGGCGGAGAAAGACAAAAGAAATTTAGGTTTTTGGTTTCAGCCAGTGAGATCTGTTGTCCAATTTCACATTTTAGATCTGCCATTCATACGAAGTTTATCCTAATGCATTTTGAAGCTGCACATTTCTAAGACAGGGTTGTAGTCTGCAGGTGATATCTGGCACCTGCAGACATCCATTGATGCTATTTTTTGGGATAAAGCCTTTATAAAGGCGTCTAAATTTGGCTGACATACACACTTGAACTCATAATAATTTCTGTTGATTCAAACTCTAAAAAGACAAGAAATCCTCCCAAAAAACCCCTTAAAAATTAAAAAACCTCTAACTACTAAAGCAGCAGCATTGACAATAGATGTAAGCATTAATTACCTAATAGAAATGTATATTTATGCCACATTTTGTTTTCATTTAGTTCTGTATTTACATTCCATTTGAGTTTCCATGTATTTGTCCTTTCCATTTCCTTCTATGCAAATGAGGGCTTAAACTTGTCTCTGATTGGTTAACACCAGATGCTGTGCTCACGGCAAGAACGCATATTGATATTAATAAATTTAATGAAAATTTATTTTATTGTAATGTAATATTAAATATATTAATATTTTATAAATGTATCTAACTGTTCTGTCTTTCCCAACTGATGTTGGCAGTTTTGGTCCTTCATATATGTTAATGATAGCGGTTCATGTATCTAATAACCCTTTCATCTTTTTGTGGAGTTGTTTTTGTTTGTTTGTTTGTTTGTTTTTAGAAACATTTTCTGTTTATGATCTTTCAGCCGGGACACGATGACCTACTTCTCATTCCAGACCGGCAGCAGGTGCTTCTTGATGAGCTCCAGGATCGAGTCGAGCCACATCCAGAAGCTGAACGGCTTCCCTGGAATATTCTCCTGTATGATTGGAAGAAAAGAGAGTGAGAACCTTCTCGGAATTTAAATTGAAATTAGATACGATGTGGGATAAAAATACATGACCAA
This sequence comes from Mchenga conophoros, assembly GCF_057382185.1. Taxonomy (NCBI): domain Eukaryota; kingdom Metazoa; phylum Chordata; class Actinopteri; order Cichliformes; family Cichlidae; genus Mchenga; species Mchenga conophoros. Next base: position 33,076,291 of record NC_140541.1, read on the forward strand.
CATTAACAACACGGCAGAAGGTTTTATGACTGCCACTAGATGGCACAATAACACAGAAAATAATGGTACTATGCCGCTCATGCTCATATTATCTAAGACTCACCTTGGAAAACTTGGACCAGGACACTTGATAGTCGCTGCAGGAGGCATGCTGACCTACAGAGACAAAGAGAAACTATCATAAATGGCCGTCCCAGGAAAACAAGGTCAGCAGCTTTTTAGTTATTCTCTGAACTTGTTTTAGAAAATTCTTTGAACTCTGTGAGCAGCAGCACTAATGTACTAGTGTGACCTTCCCCGTGTGGGCATAAAGTGGTTTTACTACAGTTTCCGAGACAAACAGCATGTTGTCATGAAGCTTTGAGGTACGAGTTCTCATCAACAACAAACCCACCGAATCAAAACGCAGCGCATACGCAACGGCCTTTCATGGTGCCTTTTTCATAGGCTTCAACGGTAATCTGGGAAATTTCAATAAAAGGTAATATATCTTTCCTCCTGGAGCTTATTTATCTCATAGAGCAGGGTCTGTGGAATGATAATGAATATAAAAACCTGGTCATCTCTTCCTGCCTATGTTACATCCCGGTAAAGCAAAATTTTTAACCAAACAGGTAAAGGAAAGGAAAAGGATGTTTAGCTACAATAAAGATGAAAGTACAGAACCAATGTGAGAGAGAGAGAGAGAGAGAGAGAGATCTCAGGGTTTGTTTGTTTTTTGCCTTAATTCATTTATATTCATACAATTTACTATTTTCACACAGTGGGATGCTGAGCAGACAGATCAGGAGCAGGCGATATACAGCGGGGTGTAAAACTGTCTGCCCCATTCCTGATGTCCTTGTGTTTTGCATATTTATCACACTTAAATGTTTCAGATTATACAACTAATTTAATATTAGAGAACACAGCACGAGTAAAATATTTAAATGTAAATGATTATTTCATCGATTAAGAGAGAAGTTATCCAAACCCACCTGGCCCTGGTTGAAAAGGTGATTGCCCCTTTTGTTAAATTGTGATTAACCACATCGTTTGGAAAGCAAAGTTTAGCGTCACTAAACAAACTCAGGCCTGATTACTGGCAGACCTGCTGAATCAAGAAATCACTTTAACAGAACCTGTTTGACAAACTGAAACTAAATACCTCAAAAAGCAACTTATCATGAGCAAAATGAAGACTGGAGTGGCCTGCTCAAAGTCCTGACCTGAATCCAATTGAGAAGCTGTGGTTTATGCTGGAAAACCCTCCAATGTGGCTGAACTGCAACAATTCTACAAAGATGAGACAACTTCCTCCACAGTTATTAGGTTTAGGGGGCAATCACTTTTTCACGCAGGGTCATGTAGGTTTGCATCTTTATCCCTTAATAATAAACACCTTCATTTAGAAACTGCATTTTGTGTTTACTTGTGTTATCTTTGTGTATTATTTGAATTTGTTTGATGATCTGAAACATCAAAGTGTTACAAGCATACAGAAAACAGAGCATCAAAGAAGATTCAGCTTCATTTTTAGCTTCTTTGATTTGTTGGGATCTGATTGGGTTAAAAAAACAAAAAAAAACGCTGTTGTTCATCACCTTTAATGCTACTTTTGGTCTTTTAGAGTGATTTGTTTGACTCATCAGACCAAGCTCCCTGTTGTTTCACGTGAAGTCTGGCTCAGCTTGAAGCAAACGTGTTTGCTTTATGCATAAACTTGAGGTTGAGCGAGTAGCGGAAGCAATATATAAGAACAGCCACGCTGGAAGGGTGATTCACTGGATTTAAATGAGGTAAGGCTTTTCATTTTTATAGACCCTCTGATCGCCCCTCAGAGTTTCTCTGCTATGCTGACTTTGACTTTATAGCTGGACCAGTCTGATACTTGGCTCGAATAACGTTTCTGGTTCTTCCCCTTTTAAACTGAGCGACTTTCTGGAGTCTCTGCACCACCTACATGCTTGAATATCTCTGCTGGCGTGTGGTTTCACAATGACAGAGGTGTCGCTTCACCCTCCATAAACAAGTAAACACTCTCCCACCTCTCTTTAGATGTTTCTGCCTTCAGCTTTAACTTTCTGTCCTAATTAGCTTGTTAGCTTGCAGTTGTCTTCTTAAGTATAATATTTTACTGTTTGCTGTGTTGGAGGATGTTTTTCCAGGTTAACGACTTTAAAGCCACATTTTTTTAATGTATTTTTTCTTAATCTTCAACCTTTGCGAAAGAACAAAACTAAAAGACAAACATACCAAAGAGCTTTTCTCCCAGCATGGTGAGCTGCTCTTTGTTGAGGCCTCGCCCGGCAAAAGTGGAGAACTGCCAGCTGAGGACCTCAGAGAGCTGGCTCCAGCTGGCCCGAGGAGGGTTCCCAAAGAAAGCCAGGTTCTGTGGAGGACGATGGAGAAGGTGAGGGAGGCTGTGAAGCATAAAAAATGAAAACAAACATCTCCAAAACAGCTGGAGAACATGAGCTACAGTTACAGAAGAACCAGAGTAAATGGAACATCAGCAGAATTTGTTGTCACGCTCTGGAAGTCAAAGACTTGGAATTTAAGTCAGTTTTCTTCTTGTTTTATTTATGAACTGATGTTAAACTCAGGAGATGGGGGTGAATTGCAAGATTTATTTGTAATTTATGTCATTTTGATGCTGTTAATCGCGCATCTGTTTTGGGAAAACCAATTTTAGAGACTTGAAAAATGCAGAAATGCCCTGTGAAGATCCGCACAACAGAGGTCGACTGAAAAAATAAAATCTGTGTTTCTTTATTTATTATTTTATTTTATTTTAAAGATAATAGAAATGAATTTATAAAAACAAAGGCTTTTAACAAAGATGTCCAGGTGTGTTCAAATAAGTTGAGCTGAAAGTGAGGTTATGTTTGATTCAGCTCAACTTATTTCATTTAAAACTTAAACTTTCAAATGAATGAATTTTCTGTTTTTAGAAGAAGTCCAGTATGGCTCACCCTCGGCTCATCAGTCAGGAGGTTGTACCACATGACGGAGGCCCAGCCTCCAGGCAGCTGGCTCACATTGGAAATCACAACGAGCGGCAGGGAACACGTCTAGAAAATAAAAATAAATATTAGTAAATTATTTTGTAAATGAACGGCAACAAAAACAAGTTTGAAATAGATCTGCTCTGCTGCTGACCTCCAGGTCGATGGTGAGGCCCTGCACCGTGAAGCAGGCCTCAAAACTGAGAGAGTGAAGTTCTTCTGTCACAGAGAGCAGGCCCTGAAAAATAAAACACTGAAACATCAACTGGCGTTCAAAGGCAGATTCATTGAATATGATGCACAAATCCATCTGAAGCAGCATTAATGGTCACTGCGGAGGACAGAAACTGCCAAATCAGGAGCAAATGATGCTATACATCAATTAATATGTCATTAAATACATTAAATATTAATTAAGCCTATACATTAAATAATTTACAAACTATGGCACTGATAGTTTTGCTTCAATATTTACTTACCTTTGTATTAATTCCCTAATTTATCTACTTTCCCATTCAATGTTTACATTTATTTAAATGTACTAGTTACATGATGTATTTCTGAATCAACCATGAAGCATGGGGTTGTGTCATGAAGGGCATCCAAAAGCAGCTGAAAATCAATTTAGGTCATATCTTATAAATGAATAAGACCTATATGGATTTAAAATAATGATTTATTTACTTTAGAAATACAAATAAACACAATACACTGCAAATAATAAAAATATAATAAATAAAATAGAAAATTTTATGGGAAGAAAATACTACAAATAGTACAAAAAATGCAAAAGAATACAATTTTTTTTTTTAAATCAATTTAGATTATTTAAAAAAAAAAAAATCCCTACACTTTTTGTGGACTTCATTAAATATGAACTTATTTACAGAGTCTCTTTTATTTGGCAGTTTTCGTCCTCCGTAGATCATCTACATTTCTTACCTCGTTCCCTTTGGTGCCGTTGATATATTTCTTCTCTTTCAGCTGCTGTAAAACACAAACTCTGAGTGAGATGACTAAACACCATTTTAAATAAATGGTTAAAGGTTCAATGAAAGAACCAGTTAAACAACTGTCAAGATTTGTTAGAGTTTTGTCCTACCAGATGTCTGAACTCCACTGAGAGGCAGCCGTTTGAGTAGTCCTCAATGTCCATAACTTTAGTGTTGTTGGTCAGGATGAAAAACTGACGACTTCTAAGGAGAAAAGGAGAAAAAACTTGATTTTCTTATCAATGTTTACCAGCATCCATCTATAAGATGGACTTAATTCAGAGGATGATGTGTTTGTGGATTGTTTTAGACAATAACATAAACCATATTTAAAATCTGTATGTAGTTTTCAAAATAAAACACTCCACTTATTTTACTGTAAAGGTTTTTAAATCAGGGCGATTTTAAGAAGGTTCAGCTGCAGACTGTCCTTCCTGCAATGTATAACACCGTATATAATCTGTCAATACATGTATAAATCTAAAACAGAGATCTATAAAAGAAAACCAAGCTGATTACATTTCGCTGTAAATTTTTTTGTTATAATTTGCGGATAAATCTTTAAAGCCCACATATCTTTATGGATTTTTGAATAACTGACAAGTCAATAAGTTATAACAAAGTCAAGTACATTATGCGAGTGTTTCCTGTCTTCCTATTTCCTATTGCTTTTCCTGTCTGTTCCAGTGCGCGGTATCAGGCTAACACTACCAGAAGGTGGCAGTAAACACCAGCTGTTTAAACAGCAAAAATTGAAGAAGTGCTACTTCTATAAAAGTGAAGTTCAGGCAATTGGTTTTTAATGAACATCGAGTATTTTTGCTTTGTATCCTACTGAGAACCGAGGAAAAAAGCAAGAGAACAAGTAAATCTATCACGGCATGCCTGTATTCATTCACATCTCAGAAAACATTCTCAATCACTCACTTTTCTTTTCTTTTTTAATCCATTTGCTTTCAGTAAACTCCTATAGCTTTTAAGGTGACTTTAACCCAATAATATGTTTTTTCTGCATCTGGTTTTACAGGAAGTTAGAGGCAAAGTTCCCCCGAGGTGCATGTTTGGTTTCCAAGTGCTTTTTCAAACCATATTTACACCTGGTAACGCCAAACAAATAACACGCCAGTGAAGCCATAAAACAGGAAGCTTTAGGGCTGATTTTGGCTTTTAATCTTTAAGTTTTTACCCCCTTACAGACATTTCATTATTTTTTTTCCAGTCTTGAATTTGTATGATGTTAAATCAGAGTGGATATCCCTGTATGAATACCTCAGGCACAGATGCTCCGCCCACCTGCTATTCAAACCTTTTGCTTTCAAGGGGGAGCCTATCAGAAGTTGTCTTAAAGAGGAAGAAGCTAAAACAGGTTATTTCATGTAGAGAATTAAATGAGGGGGTTCTAAGGTCCAGTATTAGATAAAGTAGTATTATTTCACTAAACCATGCCTAACTACTGTATTAGCGAGCAGATTAGGTTGCTTTTAATCTGGTGCTGTTTCCTGTTCTCGGACATTTAGTAGTAGCACGCTTAGACAGTTTGTACTCACACTCTGCCTGGGGGGAGGTCCCTGCAGAAACACACAAGCACAGCACACAACATTTTTACCTTATTTTTATTCAAGCAATGAAGACAGGTTTACTGTGGGGTCCATTTAATAAGAAAATTAATCATCTTACTTGTCAAATGTTGTTTTCACTTTCAGCTGATAATCCACTTCTGGAAGTTTAACCAGGAGTCTGCAAGAAATCAGAATAAACTGAAACAAACTGCAACCCAACAGCAGAAACAAATCCTGAAACAACAAGATGTCACATCACCATACCTGACTTTGGTGGTGAACTGTACTCCAGTCTTAATGATGAGGGGTTTCTGTGGATGTGTGGGCATACATGGCTGCTTCTCCACCACAAATGAACTGTGAAAAAAAACCCACACCTCGATTTACAATTTCACTTTAACACCCCGAGCTTGAGAGAGAACATTCAAACCACAGCTGGCCGTGTTCCTCCTCCGGTAGTTACCACCTTTCGGTTTATTGTCTAATGTGTTGTCAGAAGCTGAAGCAGAGGAGGAAGTCGTGTTTTTCATTTTTCAGAGCACTGAAAGTTGTTCTGCACAAAGATGAATTGGGCTGGGATCCCTTGCACTGCTTATTACACATCTGCATCTCCTCCTCTCCCGTGTGGCATCCCTCAAGGCTCAATCCTGGGACCACCTCTGGTTTCATTATATAGGTTATCTTTCGGCTAATAACTTAACAGCTTCAGTGGTATCTAGTACCATTTCTTTCTTTCTTATCTCAGTGAATGTGTCACTAATTAATTAATTGTCCTTTATCTTACTCCTGGTAAAACTGGGGTTTTTGTGTTAGGCTCTGACAGTTTCTCTAATGAGACCCAACATTAAATCACTACTCTTATTATTATAGATGAAGCTACACAGCTGTCAACAGGTCATTAAAATCATTTCAAGCTTCAGCAGCAAAGAGATATACACAAAAGAGAATCAATAACTGTGATTCAGCATACTCTAAGTAGATTCTGCTACTCAAACTATTGCACTTTTACTTCAATTTTAGTTTTGTTTAATAAATTAAAAGCATCTAAATACTTCTTTTCATAACAGGGTTTAATTTTTTGTGCAGCTAATTTCAGAGGTGGGAAATAACAAAGTAAAAATACTTTGTTATTGTACTTAAGTAGAATTTTTAGTTATTTGTACCTTACTTGAGTATTTGTTAACACTTCATTCATTTCAAATTAAATATTCTTGTTCTGTGTCACCACATTTAAAAAAAATAAAAATCATAGAAATACCCCCACATGCAACACAGATTTCTTTCACAAATGCTAAAGGAATAAAATGTCTTCTGCTGAGTTGTGTTGGTACCTCTTGATGAGATGGTAGATGAGATATTTCACTCTCTCTTCCATCTGAGGCTTTTGCAGGGGTATTGGGTCGCTCTCATAGGTCACCTTCACCACCAGCTCCCCCAGTTTGTCCAGCTGACGCTTGATCTGGAAAAGGCTCTGGGCAGTCAGGGTGAACCTGAGAGAAGCGAAGAATAGGATGAGGGCAGAGAATTTATCTGATCTTTATTTAACAGCATAGTGCCACCTTAAAATCTGTTACCTCTGCCAGTTAGTTACAATATACTCAATTATTTTGCTCGATAGTAAACTACTTAACTGACAACTGACAATTATAGAAGATCGTTTCTGCCACTGAAAAAGAGAAATGGCTGGCAATTAAAAATCGGGGCGATCGTGGCTCAAGAGTTGGGAGTTCGCCTTGTAATCGGAAGGTTGCCGGTTCGAGCCCCGGCTTGGGCAGTCTCGGTCGTCGTGTCCTTGGGCAAGACACTTCACCCGTTGCCTACTGGTGGTGGTCAGAGGGCCCGGTGGCGCCAGTGTCCGGCAGCCTCGCCTCTGTCAGTGCGCCCCAGGGTGGCTGTGGCTACAATGTAGCTTGCCATCACCAGTGTGTGAATGTGTGCTTGAATGGGTGGATGACTGGATATGTAAAGCGCTTTGGGGTCCTTAGGGACTAGTAAAGCGCTATATAAATACAGGCCATTTACCATTTAAAATAAATAAAAAAACAAAGCGTTTTTCAGTCACAGAAACAAGCTTCCATAGTAATTATACTAACGAGTTAGCTATATAGTTAACCAAGAAATATTCGTGTCAAGTTGGGCGACATATAGCATATATTTTACAGTATATATCACAGGGTGTCATATGTACTGGGAAATTAATATTCAATCTATAAATAAATATTTATTAGAAATAATGTATACATTTATTTTTTTGTATAATGAATTTACTTCAGTTGGTGTTGGTCCTCCATATATCTATATAAAAGCAGATATACAAATGGTACTTAACTATTACAAATGCAACAGATATACAACCATATGTCCTGTTTACATAATTTATTAATATTATTTTAGCATTTTTGGGCTTCCATACAAAGTACTGGTTATGGACAAATCAAGTGTGTGATCATGTATGAGTTGTATAGTTTTAATGTTTTATTTGGGAACAGAATGGTGTGTATGTGTAAGTTTGGTGATGGAGTTTTTATTATGAATGAATGATGAATTTTTATGAATTATTATGTCTATTTTTATGCTTAAGGACAACAGATGGAAATTAGCCCTTGGCTATAATCTGGTATGTTTACATTCATGTAATTTTTTTTTTTTTTACATTTATGTTCATTAACATGCACTGTCCTAAATAAATAAATAAATAGATAAATAAATAAATAATTAGCATTAGCAGTAAGGATTTCTGACTTTTTGTTGGAGGTCATTACCAGCTCTGCAGCTGCTCCAGCCCGGTGAGCAGAGGACCCCCGATGGCAGCAATCTGCTGCCTTCGTTTCCAGTCCTGCAGCTCAGGGTTTAGCTGAGAGGTCATCAGGTCGTCAATCTCTTTGATCACAACGTCCATCTTTGATAAAATCTCCTAACAAAGGCATAAAATACAGTGTTTATGGCTGATCAACACACTGTGAATGAATTTTTTTATTTGTACACCTGCATATATTTTTGTCACGTTTCAGAGCTTTGCATGTGCGTACCTTCCTTTTAAAGTCAAGCCGGTTTAGCATTTCCTGTAGTCTTGTTACTTCCTGTTTCATCACGTCAGAGTTTCTATCAGTTGATTCTGACACAACCACAAAAACAGTAGTATGAAATAAGAATTCTAAAATAGTAAATAACTTTTTATTTTTACAACTTGTAAAATGGCTCACCTCGAGACTGCAGGGTCTTGTAGCGGAAATCAAAGTCATCTTGCATGTCCTCGATGTATTTCACAGCCTGGTCCATCAACTGGAAACACATTTTTTTGTGTAAAATTCATCAATAAAATTCAGCTTTGTGTTTTCTCCATCTTGTATTGAAGGTGTTTGAGTTACCTGCACGCTGCCCCTGATGATCCCAACTCTGTTGTCCATGTTCTTCTGCCTCTCAAACGCCACAGAGTTCTGCAAAGACTTCTCCAGAGGACCCTGTAAAAAAAAAACAAAAAAAAAAACATTTACAACTTTGCATTTCTGAACAGACTGTAATCTTTATTTACTTCTGATTTAACCATATCAACATTAATGACATGACTCTCTCATATGTCTGTTGGTGCTGCTCCCACAGCATCATAACTAAGAGCTGTTGAAATGTTCAATTCAATTTTATTTATATAGCGCCAAAGCACAACAAAAGTCGCCTCAAGGCGCTTTATATTGTACAGTAGATACAGAGAATGTTGCAAATGTTGTGGTTTTGTGATTCAGGGTCATGTGGGGTTCATGTTCAATACAGTGTGTAATGAATGTTTTTTAAAGTTGCTTTTTTGCCATCTTTAGACAAGAAAACATTAACTTTGGGAAAATTCAGGGTGCCAGTGCATGAATAAAAAACATGTTACTCACTGGTTTTGGTCTCTGCAAACTGAAGACTTAGTTAAAGACTGGATCTTCATCATGTTTATGTCTTTGAGGCATTTTTTAACCAATTATCTGAGAAATACCACAGTTTATTTTGAGGTAGAGGCTGTCCACAGCTTTGGGGTGAGTGAATATTCACCATAGTATTATAGTATTAGCACGTAGCTGTGTCTGTGTACAGTTCATGGATGCAGCATGGTAATCAAGCTTTCTCAAGTTAGCTGAAAATTTAGTTAATATGTGGACATGTAGCACAGTGGCTACATGCATCTTTTGTATACAGTCGATTTATTGGACATATCGTGTACTGGGACGTGTTGAATATTTTTCTGGCACATTAAATTTTAACATTGCGTGGGTAATATTTTGGGAACAAACAGCCTCTGTGCACAGAGAATCTCTAAATGTTTAAACTCTAGCTATGAGTATCTGCATATAGAAGACCTCTTTCTTCCTCTGAAACCTGAAACCAGACTGAGTTTAAACCTGCAATAACAGATGTGTTGTGCCATCTGATGTGAGCAGAAGCTGCAAAGCATCACTGAAACGTTTTAAGGCGATATAGTAAACTTCTTTATGACTGCTTTAGTTTTTGGTCTTTACAACGTTTTTTTGCACGGATATTAGAAAGAAAAGGTGTTAATGATGTCTGTGTGCTGTGTAGTGCTGGGGAGGTAGTCCAAGGTGAGTTTATTACTCTTTATTGGCTCCAATAACAATAAAGTTATGGTGCATTAAACCCAAACAGTGAGCTAAGTGAAGCAGCAGTCTCTATGGAACAACCCAGCTTAAACAAACACAGTTATCCTGTTCACGCGAGTAGAAACACTTTAGTGATTACCGTAAAAAGCCAAACACTGATTGTTGGGAATAAAGTGAACTGGCTGGTTGGGAGGGTGGGGGTGTGAAATATGTTTTACAGTGTAGTCTTCCTGGTAGTGGCCCAGATTTACCAGCAGAGACTGTAATAAAGGGACTTTCCCTTCACTGAGGCAGACAATGTGACAAACCTGTTCTTGCATGCAGGCACTGGAGAGAATACGGCGCTCTTCCCTGAGACAGGTGGAGATGACTCTGGCCATTACAGCAGGATTGGTGGCGTATTTCAGCTACAGTGACGCAAACAGAGAAAATTTCAGTTATAAAACCCCCTGAGAAAAAACCTTCGAACCAATGATTTCCTAATGATGTGATCATTTGTGTAAGTAGGCTATAAAACCAACCACAGCATGATCAATACTCCCACAGTGTCTGTTTATCTGTGAAGAAGAGATGAAAAGGAAATCCCTGACAGAGCGGAAGCCCTTTAGTTCAATAACAAAGGAATGAAGTTTAACTGGACACAAAACGAGCATTCTCCGTGAACAGCAGCTGAGTAAATAAAGTCAGATATTTGGAGCTCATCCAGGTTCGACTCTTTAAGGGCAAAGAATTTAACCACAACATTTAGTTAAATATTAGAGAACAGATTCGAGCGTGTGAGCCTCATTTATAAACATGTAAAAGTTGCATAATCAAAATTGTAATGATGCAACTTGCACCATGAGGTTAAAAAATAAAATAAAAGAAGCAACATTAAGACAAACCTTGTTAACCTTTAGCAAATAACCCTAACTGAGGATTATTGTCCACTAGAAACCTTAGATTTCTTAAGTAGGGATAGACTTCAGGGCTCAAATTATTATTTTTGTTTTAAATTGCATTCCCTATCTATGAGTGCCACATTTATTTATTTCTCCATTCAATCTATCCATCTACGTTCATTCACTCATTAGCATTTTCTCCTTTTCTTCAAAGATGTATTTATTTCATTATTTTCGTAATACATTCCTTTTTTGCTTTTTTATGAGGCAAATCACAGAGTTATGCAATGACATTAATCATTAAAATAAGAAATTTAAAGTAAGTAAAACAGTAGAATCAATAGAAACATATATTGTATAAATAAATACCCACATTTATTGGTTTTAAAGTCGTTAATGGCCTTTTGATGTTTTTTGGTTTGTTTTTTTTGCATTTGCTAAATATTGATAAGTGGGATTATATATTTTGTTTCTGTGCCTTTAATGACATATTCTTTTTCGTGAATTCGGTATTCTAATGATGCCTTTAATGGTATATTCATTCATTTTTTTAAAAATCAACTTATTTTTGATTTTGGCAGTTTGGCACCTCCATACATTCCTGCCAGATGCCTGTATCTTTAAATCTCTTTATTTTTAGACTATATATGGCTAATATATGCGGCAGAAGCCACAAACTTTCCGAAGCTGCATATCGGCCTCTACATACATTCAAATGCTCACTAAGAAAAGTACAAAAAACTTCTTCTGGAGGAAGAGGGAAAGTTTTTGTCTCGCCTTCAGGTGTGACTAATATTTCATCACTAAAACGACAGACTGAGGACGCACAAACGCACACACACACCTACACGCTCAGTCTTATGACAGCGGCAGTGATGCACTGGTATCCTTTCAGAGTTTGTACCGTTCACCAAGCTGACCTACATTATTCAGCAAAAATTCACTATAAATACTTCTCCTGCTGTTATGGGTACTTTACAGTCAAACCCAACACTCCTGACATTTTCCCTCAGCAAGCAGCGAAGGTCAGATTAAAAATGTGCGCCTACCACTGCGAGGGATTTCCCCTCGAAGAAAGACCCTGCGTGAACATGAATGGAAGAGAGATTCAAACATGAGCTAAAATCTCTCCTCTGTTACATGAACACATAACAACAACAACAACAAGCCACAAACACCGTCGACTATCGCACAGGAGTAGCTACTTCCTCTAAGAAGTGTTGACACATAACACATATACATATTCACAGGAAGCAGCGGTATGAGCCTCGAGGGTTCATTCTGCAAGAGGTATCTGTCTTTCTTCCAGAATAAAAGCGAGTGACGACCACAACCAAACTTCCTGAGAAGCTCCTCTGGCAGAATATACATCCTCAAAGGGTTCATCGACAGAGAGAATAACTTAAAGCGTTTATAGACAACAATGAAAGAAAGGAATTCAATGTGCAAAAGCTCTTTACTGACTTCAATTGATTAAAACAGTAGCAGCAAAAACAGGAGCTGCAGCTTTCAGGCAGCACACAAACAGAAAGCTGCACATTTACAGCAATTCCCAACTCGTGAGCACGGCAATTATTTTACTTCCCTTTCACCTCAGGCACATGTACACACCACGAGGCTACTTCTCCAAATTGAGGACGCTTTAATGACAACAGTTCAGGGAGTTCACGGCTGAACGTTTTCTCTGTGTTCAGTTTGTTTGAGGTGTGTGGATAAAAGTGCACAACAATAACAAGAAGCCACGGGCAGAGCAGCACTATAACCTACAAGTACTGAGCAAAGAATCCAACATGACCTCTTTTCTGAGCTGTACAAAGGAAACTCATGTAGAAACACCACAAATATCAACTTAAATGAGAATTAAAGCTGCTTAATCTGGACTGCCATAAATAAACTGCAGCTAATTACGAACTTTGCAAAATTCCCACAACTCCTGAATACTTTTAAGTCTGCAAAGTTCAGCTAGAAACTTCTTCTACAGATTTGCATGCAGTTGAATCCATGCTCACAGTTGTGGCTTCAACAAAAAAAAAAGAACAAAAAAAAGCCTTTTCTTCAAATGTAATCATGAGAAATGATTAACATGCATATACTTCCTCAAAAACATCCTAAAGCTCCACAGCCTGTGCTGAATCATGTGATTTATGTAAAACTATCAGACTGATCAGGATCATCAGATTTGCTTTAATCAGCACGACACAAACATGAGTCTGATTTTAGATGCTGTGGGGCTCTCTGCTAGTAGCTTGTATTCTTTAGGTCTGATCAGTTGTGCAGAGAGTATAGCTCTGTACACGTCACAGTCCATTCTGCTGCTTATATCAGAAGTGACATCATCAGTAAACATAAGTGACCCGTTCCTGCAGCCATAAATGCCCAGGCCCACACTACCTCCACCATGTTTAACAGATGTTATACGCTTCAAATCAGATTTCTCTCCTTCTCCAAACTTTTATCTTCCCTTCACTCTTGTAAGACTTTATCTTCTTTCAGGACTCCAGAATCCGGCCTGCCTTACCACAGACCTCACCTGGCCGTTAAGTCATCAGTCAACTGTCCAATTACTTTTGAGACTCTAAGAATATAACGTGTGTATAAAAATAGCTGTATCTCCTACACAGTTAATACAGAAATTGTTAAACCCCTTGAATTAAAGCTAAAAGTCTGCACTTCAGTCAGCTCTTAACTGTTTCATTCAAAGTAGTTATTTTTCAGTAGTTTTGAATTAATATTCATTTATATTTTTGGCAGTTTTAATCCACTATGGATAACAGTAATATTAATATTAAATAAGAAACTCAAATTTTTATTTTTGGCAGCCACCATAAATAATGTTAACTAGATAAATCACTATTAATTGAATATCAGCATGTATTATTAATATTTTTTATTTATGTTAACTTTTTGTATTTTTGTCATTTGCAATCTTCCATATAAAAATACCAGTACCTAACTAACCAGCTTTTCCTCCATATGCGATTTGAAACCCATATCTTTGTCATCTTTCTGCCATCACCGTGTGCCGAACGGTCTCATTCACTGCTGTGTAAACATGTATGTGACGCTTTAAAAGCACGTGTTGAGCTTTTATCTTTCCACATGATCACGTCTTAGTAAAAATCTCACCTGTTTCTTCTGTAATATGTGTCAATAAAACTGTGTGAGTAGAGCATACACACTTCCTCTATTTACACTACATCTGTCTGTCAAGGCTGCTTTCCAGTATGGGGCACATTAGGGTGACAGTTGTTTTTGTCATCTGTGGAGCACTCAGTAAGTGCATCATGTGAAAAAACAAGCATGTAGCTTCTAGCCTGTCCTAGAAAACAGGAAGTCTAACAAATGTTTGTGTTACAAAGGCAGATCTGAAGTGCTGAGAAATTAGATGTCTGGGGGAGAGGTGGACTCACTTGCAGCTGCTGCTGGATTATTTTCATGTTGTGTCGTTGCAGAAAGTTCTGCTCCTGCGAGCGCACCCTCTCCAGCTGGGTCAGCAGGTTGGTGAAGAGCACGCCAGCCATCGACTCGTCGTTCACCGCGGTGTCCCTAAAAGTATACAGAGTGACACATTCAGGAGATTCAGAGCAACAAAACCTGTGAAGAACAAAGAAGTTGCTTTACCACCTACCACAGGCCTTCAAGCTGGCAGTAGTTAAACTGTTACTTAAAAAGCCATCTTTTCCACATATCACTGTCTTAGCTAATTATAGGCCAATCTCCTACCTTCCTTTTATCTCTAAAATTCTTGAAAGAGTAGCTATCAAACAGTTAATAGATTGTTAAATCCAGAATCAAATCTAAAAATCTACTGCTACATACAAGGTCTTGAATAATCAGGCCCCATCTTATCTTAATGACTTTAGAGTACCGTATCACTCCATGAGAGCCCTTCGCTCTTAGACTGCAGTCAGACCAGTTGCAGATGGCTGCCCCTCCCTGTGCCTGGTTTTGCCAGAGTTTTCCTCCTCTTAAAAGGGAGTTTTTCCTTCCCACTGTTGCCAAAGCGCTTGCTCACAGAGGTGAGCAAGTTGTTGGTGTTTACTCTGCATTATTGTAGGGTCTTTACCTTACAATATAAAGTGCCATCTGGGAACTGCTGTTGTGATTTGTTACTATATAAATAAAACTGAATTGAATAGTTCCTTGCTCAAGAGTCAAAAAAATAGTGGTACTTTTGTCCATCCATCCATTTTCTTCCAATAAAGGGTTGGAAGACAATGGATAGGCTGCGCTCACCTGCAACCACCATGGACAGGTGCCAGTCTGTCATAGGGCTAACACAGAGAGACAGACAGCCATTTACACCTATGGGAAATCTAGAATCATCTGTTAACTTAACCCCACTAACTGTATGTCTTCGGACTGTGGTGTGGGAGGAAGTCAGAGTACCCAGACAGAACCCTCACAGACACGGGGAGAACATGTCATGCCCCCAAAAAACCAAAAACTGCAGTTCCTTGAATGATCACTGAAGCCAGACTTCAAGAGTAAGTTTGTCTTCTTGGTTTTTCTCTCTTCTCATGCCGATAATGATTCCGCCACAGCTCTGTACCCTTCATTCCAGTACTTAGGGTGCGAATTCCCCTGCAGTATTCTCGTGAGCAATAGATGTCGCAATTGAGACAAAACTTCCACATTCGCACTGGTATTGTCTCTTCAACCCAGCAGAAGCACAATGGACCATTTTAAAGAAATCGACAGCTGCAGGACCGGCTGACACGACACCAACATGGTGGCTTGCTACAGCAGGTGTGACATCACTTAGACGTACAGCGCCGTTCGCAAGGGGATGAATGGCGACATAACAGGATCCTTCTACTCCCAAGTTAAAAATCATAGACTGTATTTAAAAAATAAATGTAGCTACCATTACATAACCTATTTATTTCTGATATATGCATTTCTAGACTGAACTTAACCAATAATCTTTGAGGAGAAAAAGGTCTTTTAAGTTTTGAAAACAACAAGAAACATGTACCTTTTCTTTGTATAAGAAAAAAAATAAGAAAACTATGAAAAATTATGTCTTCAATACATTTCTTGGACTTTTTAAATTGTATTTCTTGTGGAATAAAACTCAAAGGTTTGTAGCCTTATGTACATGTTATTTAGTGAAGGAATGGAAGAGCCTTCAGGCAGGTTCTCTCAGATCTGCCCAGCACCGTTGAAAAATGTACTTTAACTCAGACCACAATCATTCCTAAATCCTGCTGAAACCAAAAACTAAAAGCATCCATTTACTCTCCTTTTAGCTAAAAGCAAACACTCTGTGGGTAATAAATGATCACTGTTCTCGTTGATAAGGAAGAAGGTGCAGCTACAGCGGGTTTTTCACTGAAAAGAGCTTCCTGTAGGAAATGAGGTCTATGACGTGAAGTTGTGGGCTGTAAAACCAAGAAGTCATGGTTTTGATCAATCAGCTTCAACTGAACAAAAGTATAAACTCAGCGATTTGAACTCAGCTTTGTCAACATGTTTTTGATGCACAGGTGATCGTTTATGTTTGCACAAACTTTCACTGAGCTTCAGAAGACGTCTGGATCAAAAACTCCTGCTTTTCTGGATTTAAATTTAAAAAGCCTAGACCCATTAAAAATATAGATATCTATACACTTAAAATATTTGATAGACAATATTTCTGTCTTATTTTGCTTCAGAACTATTACATAGGATTATTTCCTTGAATTATTTATTCATCCATTTTAATTTCAAGTTACTCATTTCTAAATTATTATTTTTTCATCATTTTGCCTTACTCCATTTTTCCTCAAGTATTTTTCTTAAAGAATATTTATTTAGACATTTATGCTTTATTAAACAAATATAAACGGCTGACATTGTGAGTGTTTATGGAGGTGATTCTTTGCCAGCATATTAACACCAGACTCATATCCTAAATATATTTTCATATACTTATTATTTGGTTATCTTTAGTCTTATGTACAAGGTTATTATAGTCGACTAAAACTAATATAAAATGAATAAAATAAATATTTGAGTTAACTGAAATAAAATAAAAATATGCATTTTATTAACTGAAGATGATAACTCCATGTGACTGAGTCATGGGTTTATTTTGTACTTACATTACAAAAAATAAAACTGATACTAAAACTAAACCATCCCCACCCTTTGGAAGCAAACTACAACTTAAGTTAAAGCACAAATAAAAACTCACTTATATAAACTGCTATATTACAATCATTACAAAGAAAGAAGAATGAAAAGACAGACATATTTGGTAAATAGTAAATAAATAGTTCACAATACTTTGATAAAAAAGAAAAACATTAATATTACATGTTGTGTACTTAATTGCATAATTATTTATGTACTACGTCATTAATTTGTGTATTTAGTTAATGTTAATTTTGGCAGCTTCAGTCCTCCATACCATGTGGTCTTTCAGCCTATGAAGACAGCTGCCTTTTTTTGTAATACAGACTTTTTTTCCCCCACACTTCTTTGCACATAGATGAAGACTCACCAGTCCTGAGACTCGATCCAGCTGGCCAGCCCCTGCCTGATGTCCATGGGGAAGTTATCGTCATACAGGTAATCCACCTGCTCCAGGAGTCTGATCTCCAGCTGTTGAATCTGCTTCCACTGGCTCATGATGCTGTGCCTTCGGACACCACGCGATGCACACACCCGTTATCACCAAAGAGTGCTCTAAAAACATGAATAACATGTTAAATATTATCTAAAATTACGGATTATTTATTGTATGTAATTATTTGATCGTTTAATGTCGCTTCTCCTCGTGTTTGTTACCTGAGATGTTTCCGCGCTGCCTTCCCGTCAGCTTTCATCTACCATGTGCACTTGTTTCCCTTGCGCTGACTTTCGTTTTTTATATGTGCCTCTCAGATCAGGAAGCGACCTCATTTCCCCTCAGTGGCTGTTCTCAGGTACTCAGAAGGCCCCTCCTCCTCCTGCCAATCACACACTCAGAATGATCCTAAACTTTTAGACAGGTAACAGGTGCAACTAGAAAAGTGATACTGTAAGGTTATATAAAGAAACAGACTAAGTTAGAGAAGTAGCTGAAATGAATGCATCATATTTATCTCAGCTGATTACATAAATCTTTAGATAGGTAATTAATGATCAAAAATTACTTTCAGCTAGATCACAAATTAATGATAAACAGTCTAAATGACCAACCAAACATAATGGATAAACCATAAACTGATGAAATCAGTGACTGTAAACAAACTTTTATATAGTAATTTATGGAAGTTTGTTTGCACCAGTTTTGAGTTATGTATCTTAGAATTTCAAGTTAACAGATAGCAGAAAATATGAATTAATTTTTTTTTTTTTAAATGGTGGAAACAAGCATCTATAGGCAATTGTTGAATTACACTAGCTAGATTAAATTATGAGTTAAAGGTGATAAATTATTTATGACTAGCTGATAAACTGCTTGCTAACAGTTTGCTAACATTAAACCATTATGTTGCTTTTGAAGCTAGCAGTTAAATTGGCATTATGACAAAGTATCAAATTAAATTAAATTACTAGAAATGTTGATAGGTTTTGTTAAAGTTATACCAAGTGGTTAAGCTGTCTAACACTTTTAACTGACAGTTAAAATGGTTAGCTAAACGCAATGGGTGAACCATATACTGTAGCTAACTTTATCTATATTCTTAGGCAACATTTGACATTTAAGATTATTATACCAATAATAAAATAATTTACAAACCTTTTTAAAAAAAAAATAAATCAAACAGTTCAAAACACAATTAATGAGCCATAAAGTGTTGAAATGTGTTTTGATTTAGATTCTGCTGCAAAGGCAACTTTTTAAATACCTTGGTTAGTAGCTAAACTAACAAACTAAGAGTAACACAATCGATTAATACCTGTTATATTAATAGCTGAGACTGTTAACTAAATACAGTACATAAACCACAGAATGTATATCTTTAAATATATTGCTAATTTAAATCATAAATTAAAATATGTGTACTTTGCTAAAGATACAGTTAGCAGTTGTTCCTGTTAATTTTTCCATATTATGTACTGGGGTATATTTGTCAGGGGCAAAATCTTAGTACATTCATTTTTTTTTTTTAATCAATTAACACTTATTTTATTTTCTGTCTTTACCTTAATAAGACATTTATTTTGTCACTCTCTACATTATTGGCTTACATACCATTTATTCACTTTATTCACTTTTAGTCACTTACAGTTATTTATTCACCTTTCAGTCACTTTAATTTTAAAACTGTGTAATTTTAAAACTGTATATTCTGTGTATTTATTATTTCACTCTTATTGCCTGTTCTTATTGTCCTTATCTTCATCGTTATGGTGCCTTGTTGTTTGTTAATTGCCCCTTGGGAATAAATAAAGTCTTCTGATTCTGATTCTGTTTTTAATTTTCCAAATTCTTCCCTGATAAATAAAGTACATCTAATCTTACCTTATAACAAAAAAGCTTATGAAACGTAGAATGACTGATTAGGACAGAACTATACAAAAGAAGTGGCACATTTAAATAGAAAAGTTTAATAAAATTCTTGCTGAATAAAAATATAAATGTAATACAATAAAGAGCAAATAAAAACTCTAACCATTAAATAAACATTTTGTGGTATGACACTTTCTGCATATGTAACAAAATGGCAGAGGGTGGGGAACTTTTAAATACAATTAAAACATTATTTATTATTTATTAATTTGAAGTCATAAAAGTGCCCCGTGTATTTCTTACTGTAGCCCTCCTATCCAGCAGGGGGCGCGTGTTAAACGGAGTGGTGCTGACCGAGTGAGGAGCAGCGCTCAGAGGTGAGAGTTCACTCCGGTAAAAACATGGTTGAACACGGGGATATCCGCGTGGTTCACTGCGGCGGCAGTAAAATAAACTTCAGGGATCCTGTGATAACCCACGACTCCAGGTGAGCGAGTGTTTTAATCTGCCGATGTTTCATATTTAGTGGAAAGGTCTCGCGCGGTTCGTGTCGTTTGTGTTAGCCTCAGAGCTGAGGCTGTTAGCATTAGCTTGAGAAGCTGCTGGATGTTCCTGCTGCTGTTTACAGCATAGTATCAGCAGCTCGTCTCAGCTCCGTGACTCTGACTGAGCCACAGACCAAGACTGAGCTGTGTCCCGGTCCCTACATGTTTGTTTGATGTTTGTTTCCTCATATTTGTATCGCTGCAGGTTCCTTCTGTGCGCCTCCGGAGAGGCTGTGAAGGTGTTCAGCACCTCCACAGAGGAGTGTATCCACGAGCTGCGGGGTCACACCGGGCTGGTGACAGGTGTGCTGCTCAGACCCTCAAACCACTTACAGGTACAGTCACCTCTCCACCTAGAAAAACGACTTTTTTCAAGACGTCTTTATCCAGAAACTCGCTGATATTCATTTAATGTTAGAAAATACAGGAAAAGCAGAATAGCTGCTGAAGCCACTTTTTCTTTACGTGTAATTATTTATTTATTAAGTTTAGTTCAATCCCCCAGCTCTGATCAAACAAGAATCAGATCTCTTTTTATTTTTTTATTTATTTACTTACTCATTATCCTCATTACTCACTCTGTTGGTTCAGGCCAGAGGCAAAGTAAGTAAACTCTTGATTTTCTGTTCCTGAAAGAGCCCTAACTTAAACTCTGAGTCAGTTACGATTAGTGGTGCAACGGATCCAAGATCTCACGGTTCGGATCGGATCACGGTTTTAAGTCAGGGATGGGATCAATTTTCGGCTCAGCAAAAAAAGACAAAAATTTAACTCGCCATTTACTTATTTAGGTATTTTTTTGCCTATTAAAAAACATTCAACTCAAGACTCATTCCTCGCAGTTATATAAAAACAAATTAAGGTGCAATATAGGGCAGTACAGGTCTTTGTATCTACCACTCCGTGGTAATATAATGAGCGGTCACAACGCTTTCTGTTGCCCTGGAGGTCCACCCATTAGGGCAACAGAAGATGCCTGGGACAGTTCAGGCATAACTTTAGACTTTTCGTGCTCATACATGCTTGGAACGATCTGATCACTGAAGTGGACGCGCAACGGGATATCATAGCGTGGCTCAAGCACGTTCATCATAGTTTAAACCCCCTTGTTTTACACAACGGAATACGGCCTCACGTCTGCAGCTAAACACTCCAATAGCTTTTGTAATAGCTTTAGCCCGGACGGATTGGGCAGCAAATGGCGCAAACTCCTCTGCTCCTCCTGGACTGCTAGCACTGGCCATAACTATGGCTTGACAGACTGACCACGCGTACCATGCACATACTTTTTTTCCTTCTTTTTCGAATCTTCGGATCACGTGTGTGCCAAACCGTGGAGTGGGATCGGTCCGGATTACGGATCAACGGTGATCCGTTGCACCACTAGTTACTAGGGCTGCCACGATTTGTCGACTAGTCACGATTACGTCGACTATCAAAATCGTCGACGACTGATTTAATAGTCGACGTGTCGTTTGAAGCTTTGTAAGATCGCAAAAGACGCAGGAATAATAGCAGGATTTAAGAGTGTAATAACGGACTGAAACAGAAGATGGCAGCACTGCATGTACAAGGATGCCAGCTGCCGTTAAACCCCGAAGAAGAAGAAGCAGCTGTGTCCCAGAATTCATAGCGCGGCCCAGCTTAGTTTCCAACAATGGCGGTAGCTAGTTAGTTTTAATATTACTCTTATTATTCTTTCTGGGTCACAAAATAAACGTTTAACATATTTTCAGGCGAGAATGTAGCTGTGTAAACCTCAAATATCGGCTCAGTTTATCAGGACACCACATATTTTCAAAAGCGCTCCGACGTTTTCGGAGACGTCTGTTACCCACTAGCTCGATAGCTAGCCGGGGGCTAGGTCACTAGCGCTGTGAGAACACCGGACTCCCGGCAAATTGTTTTCAAACCCACCGCCGTCTTTCGCTACTCAGGTTAAATATATATGAGTCACTTAGATAAATTAAAAATGTTGTTGTTTGGCTTTTTTTTTTTTTAGTATTTTATTTGTTCCTGAGTAAATCGGTTTGGCTGAGATTAAAGTTATAGTTTTTACACAGCTGAATAAACGTCAAGCAGACAGCTGATTATCAGAAGTGTGAGATGCTGGAGAATATACTCCGGTGTCCTGTTATATTTTAGATAGCAAGGAGTTTATTAAACTTTACCAAAACAATCTGCAAATTTCATTAAAATTGAATAAACTATCATCTTGTCTTTATTTTTAGTTAGCACCTTAAAAGCTTAAAGCTGTAAGCTAATGATAGTTATATAAGAGCAGATGCTGCTGGTGCAATAAGCTGTAGTTTTACGTCCAGTGGATGATGATCTGATTAGTCGACTAATCGCATAAATAATCGGTGACTAGTCGACTATCAAAATAATCGTTTGTGGCAGCCCTACTAGTTACCATGGAAATTGAGCCTGGGAACCATTCCTGGTACCTGACTCCTTCCCTCCTGCTCCTCATACACTCACCTGCTGCTTTATTAGGTACACCTTTGGACCACCTTTTGTCTTCAGAGCTACCTTACTTCAAGGCACAGATTCAAAAAGCTGCTGGAAACATGCCTCAGAGATTTTGGTCCATGTTGACACGATAACATACAGATGTGTCTCTTGCAAATCCATGATGGAAATGGCCTGTTCCACCACACCCCTCAGGGATAACTCTGGGTTTACTGAGCTAATGCTGATCAACGTTTCTGGGTCCAAAAAGTTGGCTTTTAAGACTTTGAGTTTGTCCATCCATCCATCTTCATCCGCTTTGTCCGGGGCCGGGTCGCGGGGGCAGCAGCCTAAGCAAAGAGGCCCAGACCTCCCTCTCCCCAGCCACCTCCTCCAGCATATCCGGGGGAATACCAAGGCGTTCCCAGGCCAGCCGAGAGATATAATCTCTCCAGCGTGTCCTGGGTCTGCCCCGGGGCCTCCTCCCGGTGACTTTGAGTTTGTTAAACCTCCTTTTTAGCAGGACCCTATTTTTTTCCCTCACTTATTTTTTAATTGTTTTTATTCTCTGTATTTTTCTTTTTATTATTATTGTTTTTGGGTTGTTTTATATATATATATATATATATATATATATATATATATATATATATATATATATATATATATATATATATTTCTATATAAATACAGTTCATTGTTATGTCTCACACTGTGCTTGTGTTGTGCTGCAGGTTTACTCTTCATCACTAGATGGCACTCTCAGACTCTGGGACTTCACAGACGGGATTCTTATTAAGGTTGGACGTTGAGTCTTGTTGTTTCTCTCCAGTCTTTTCTGTCACTGTGGATCATCAAACTCCAGCTGCAACACACACTTTCCTATTTTATCTGTTTATAAAAGTGAAATGAAGGGTTTATTTATTATTAGGCAGCCCTCAAACAGAGTGAGCAGGGCACCTGTGATCAGTCTGCGAACATGCAGATGATGCAGATCCTGTTCATGATAATAAAGGAAATGTGTTCTATCTTCTGTGCTTTGACTGCATAACTGAATTTTCTTGAGCTAACAGAAGTTTTTTGCATTAGTTCTGAAAGATTTCCTCTCGATGTCCTTGTGGGTGATTAATTTAACTAATTATATATATTTTTTGTAAATGAACTCTCATATAAATGAATTGTTTCACCTTAAATTAGCTACAAAACATGGAAATTCAGCAGAAAAAGGAGTAGAGGTGTTTATGATGAGGTTTGTGGGTCCAGTTTAAGAGCCCATGTTTCCAAGATGCATGACAGCTGTGCGGTCTCTTCTAGACTTGTGTCATTGGATACCCAATCTACTCCTTCTACGCCTCTGCCAAACATGAAAACGTCATCTTTATTGTTGCATCCATGCCGAGTGACAAAAGAGCGGGTAAGTGTGACATCAGAGCGCCATTCAGACTCCATTTGTGAAGTAAAGTTTCTAGAACTCAGTGTGAATCTGTTGCACCACCGTCTGAGGGGTAAAGGAAGAGTCCCCAAACAAGGTTTATTAATAAAGTGTGATATTTATTTAATCGCAGGCTACTGCAGGGTGACCCAAGGGGGAAAATAGCAGAGTGATGCTTCTCAGGGCAAGAAGTCAAATATTAAGAAAAAACTAGCCACGCAGATGCCTGTATGTGTCATACCTCTTCATGTTGAATGTTATTGCTTGTTTTGGAATAGTTTTAATGTGTTGGAGTCACCAGGTCGTCCTCGAACCAGCTTTAATATGTGGGAAGAAGAAGGTTTTTTTTAGAGGTCACTGAATGGGAATGTGTGAAAAAGGCTGATTTGTGTTTGCAGAGCGTTTCCAGCTGGTTGCGGTCCATCTGCCACAGAGTGGAGATCAAATGGTGGAGGCTCAAGAACTTTCTGCCGTACTCAGTGGCGTCAACCCCAACCCAGCAGCCATCGCCTTTGGCAGAGGGGTACGTACATGCCGCCACAGCTGATACCAAGAACTGACTACTTCGACTTAATCTGTCAGGAACTTTAGTTTGACAACTGAAGTTTCTCGAGGAAACGGTATTTTAGAGGGGAGTATATGAGAGAAAGCTAATGCTTCTTCACTGCAGATTATTTTAGTGAATTAATGATCAGCTGTTCCCAGTGCGTCCCTCGTCCTCCATTAGCTTTCAGCTCCTTCGTCTTGGACTGCAGCCTGTGTTCTTTGCTAGCCCAGCACCACATGAACCAGTTCTTCCTCTGCTACAGGCTCTGATTGGAGTGACTCTACAGCTAATCACAGAACTATAAAAACAAGGACAACTGTTGCGAGCTGCATCCCAAAGTGTAGAATGATGTTGGAGTCGGTCTGACTGCAGGATTTTTTTGGGGGAAAGGTGCTGGGTGGTACTGAGGCTGGCAGGGAAAGAACAAGGCAGTGAGGAGTGGAGGTTGAGGTAACAGGCTAGCAGCGCTGCAACTTTCAAAATAAGAGCCAGGGATTGTCCACTAGTCAATGTTGTCAGAGAAAATACAAATTATTAAAGGACCAGACTTTGGTGACATGAATGTGCCAAAGAAGTCTGCCTGAGGAAGCAGAAATGTGGAGCTTGTGCACACTTCAGGGTGTTATAAGTCCAAAACTCTTTATCATTGTACTTCACTGTGTTTAGCAGACAACAGTTCAAACGTTACTTCAGACTGAAGTGTTTTAAATCCAAATGTGTCTGATGCTTATCGCCTGCTTTAATCTTCACAGGGAGAATTTATTGCTTCAGTGAACGACTTGCAGCTGGAGGTCTATTTCTTCAAGAAGCAGAAGTCGTACAGGTGAGAGTGAAGATGGTCACTGGAGGTGACTTAGATTTTTAAAATTCAGGCTCCTATTATTTATTTCTCCTGTTCCAACGCTGAATGATTATTTTAGAGTTTTGTTTAAGGCTTCAGGCCGCTCTGAATGCTCAGTTTCACACAGGAGAAAAACGTCTCTTATGTGGTCATATCAGTTGTGTTCTGTTTGAGAGGTAGAGCCAATCAGGCGAAAGTACTTCAAGTGTCAGAGATTGTATATTATTTAAACTTTTACAGCTGCTGGGCTAGATGTTAATTTTAAAAGGTTATCGTGTTAGTTTTATTTATTTATTTTTGTCATGGAGAGAAGCAGTGCTGCTGTCACACATGACAAAGGCCATGTTGTGTTGGCTGATGTTCAGTAACACCAAACATCTGTCCTGGTGCTGGTTTTTAGGTTTTTCCTGAAAGAAGACAACAAAAAGGGTGGCTGGAACACATTCACATGCGTCGCCTGTCACCCGAAAGATGACTGCATCGCCACGGGACACGAAGACGGGAAGATCCGCCTGTGGTGAGGGACCTCGACTGAAACAAACGCAGATTATCGATGATCCAGATCTTAAACTTCTGCTGGTTGCTGGTTTTGCGTTGTAAAACTGACATTCCTGCTCATCCTTTTAGGAGAAACTTTAACCACAAGAAGGAGTACACGTACTCCACTCTGCACTGGCACCACAGCACCGTCAGCTCGCTCTGCTTCACTCCAGAAGGTATTCATAGCTGTATTATAGTTATTACTTAGTTCCCACGATCGTTAGGAAGTCCTTAATAGTCTGAAATTGAAATAACAATTAAAATGGCATCAAAATATCTTATATTATACCTTTTTTGTGGGTATTAAATTTGCAGAAGTTGTGAGAGTCAGTAGAATAATTTTAAAGTTGTTTGCTTAACTTTCTTTGTGCTCCTTTATTTTTAGTAACTTGGATCAAAACAGTAGGGGTGATATTTATTTATTTATTTTTAATCAAATTATCAAAAGCACAATAAGAAAAGGAAAACATATCAACTAAACTCTAAAAAAAGGACTTTCTAAAAGTAAAAATATTGTAATTTTCTTGAAATCATCCATTTTTGCTACAGT
This sequence comes from Mchenga conophoros, assembly GCF_057382185.1. Taxonomy (NCBI): domain Eukaryota; kingdom Metazoa; phylum Chordata; class Actinopteri; order Cichliformes; family Cichlidae; genus Mchenga; species Mchenga conophoros. The sequence continues at coordinate 33,102,636 of NC_140541.1, forward strand.
TTTTTTACAGAAAGTGTAAACCAACTTACTAACACAGCAAGTTCCACATGTATATATTCTTCCAAGGAACAAGGAAACAAACAGAAATCACTCCTCTGTGTGTTACGGTTTTAGTTATGTATTTATTTTGTATTGTCAGGGACCAACCTGCTGAGTGGAGGTGTGGAGTCTGTGCTCGTCCAGTGGAGGTACAACCAAGAGAGCGAGCGGGACTTCCTGCCCCGCCTGGGTGGCGCCATCACTCACATCACCGTCTCACCTGATGGATCGCTATTCTGTACCTCACACAGTGACAACAGTAAGGAGTCTCAGCCTGCAGGATTTCAATGCAGATACGCACAAATTATTGTCAGTGAAATTCGGTGAACATGGTCCATTCTTTCAAATCAAGTCGTGCACCTCTCAGATTTCACTAAATTGATTTCAGAGCATTTGAGTCACTCAAATAAAATGCAGTTAAACGGCTCAGGTTCCAAACTCATTTTCTGCTTCAGCGATTTTCTTGTTTATTGAAGGTTTTGTTTCCCTTCCTTATAGAGATCACCATCATCCAGAGTTGCGTTAAAGTGTCTGCTGTCATTCAGGGCCTGGTCAAAGGTGAGTACATACTGTAAGGTGACTTTTGAGCATGATGTATGTATAAATAATAAACACTAGTGTTAATTTAAGATGTGCTTTATTGATCCCTTCATTATAGAATGTAAAAGAAAGGAAGGCAGTGAGACAATAATTCTCTGCTTATTTTCTAACACAACACAAATTTTTAGCATCAGTAACACTGCTGAGGTGTATCTGACACTAAAAGTGATCCTAAAATGTGCGTTTGCAACATGTTTTTGAACCTGCATGAACATGAGCATGACTTTGAAATGCCATTGTTGGAATTTGTCACACAAATTGAAGCAAAATAAAGAATTGTCGCCATAGTGCTGGAAATTAAGTGAAAGAGCTCAGCGAATGACAGTTTCAGAATGATGCCGTAAGGAGTTTAAATATAAAATAAATTCAGGTGTGAAGTGGAAAAGATTTCTGCATCGCTCGGGATCAACATGCGGTTACCACAGTAACTGCGTCAGCTAACGGAGGAATCCAAACAGTGTGATTCAAATTGAAAAGGGCTGTGACGAAACGATACCACATTCGAGTCCATTTGCATAGGTGTATTCCCACACAGAGTGAAGGATTATGGGTACACAGCCTACACAGACATCCTCCACTAAACCAGCAGCATGAATCTCAAAGTGGATAACGCTGCGTGTAGGTGGAGTGGTTGGAACAGGAAAGCTGAGTTCACCATGCAGAGAAAACATGGCACAACAGCACAACCAGCAGACAGTGGAGATGACAGTTAGCAAAACACAAAAACATTCCTTCACCACAGCTAGTGCAATCCCAAATTTTCTCTCAGTTTAACATCTCATTGTCTGCTGGAAAAGTCCGGAAGCTAAGCACGGACATCAGTGTTCCCGACGGTCATAAATAAGGTCACTAAACTCATATTATTTCACATTTCTCACAATGATCGCTGGAACGGTCACACACTCAATGTGGTGGACAGCAGTCAGGTAATGTGCGCATGATGTCACATGAGAAACCACCACACTGAAGAAAAACCACAAGTAGATTTGAAAAACAAAGTGCAAACCAATTAACTTTATCTTCACATAAAACGCAAAAAGAAATAGAAATTTACTTTGTTACCATGATAAAGGTGTTAAAACAAAAGAAGCACCAAAAGAACCCATTTGAACAAATGCACCAAACAGGGAAAACCAGTAACTGTTATTGACTGGTGATGTGAGACTGGAGGAAATGTAGTTTTAAAAAAAAAAATGTACCTTTTGAGTTTCTTTATGCATTCATCACCTGCCAATAATGTGTTTTCATAATTAATGACATAAGTTTGTATCAGAAAGAAATAAAATAATGTCTTAGTATGTGGGGTTAATCCTCCTTAAACCTGTTTTCTTGTTCAGGCGACAGCATCAGGACAGACTTGATGATGGATCCTCGCAGCAAAGCTCTGGTGCTAAACGGGAAACCCGGACATCTGCAGTTTTACTCGCTCCAAAGAGACAAACTGCTGTACAATGTAAGCTCTCAGCAGGTCTCACACACGGGTGGATTTGAAAGTGTGGAAACTAGGTTAACATTGTCTGTTTCTCCCACAGCTGGACATCGTGCAGCAGGAGTACATTCATGAATCGGGCCTACAGCAGTTCGAGGTGGTCAAAGCGGCGTTTGACGCCTCTGGCTCGTGGTTGGCGACGGTGGAGGAAAGACATCAGAAAGCTGCTGAGCTGGAGCTGAACCTGAAGCTGTGGGCTTTCGATGAACAGACGCAGAGGTACAGATGTTACAGCTGTTTGTCTGTGGGCTGCAGGGTCAGTCAAGGTTTCTCTTTCATGTGATGAAAATAGTGTAACAATAACCAACCACACCCCTGTCACATGCAGTTTTGTGCTGAACACGACCATCTCGGCCCCCCACGACGCCCAGATTACCGCCATGTGCTTTTGCCAGCCCACCGACAGCCAGACCACCCTGCTGGTCTCCACCAGCAAAGACGGACACTTCAAAGCCTGGCAGCTCGCTGCTCCAGCCCACACAGAAGGTACAGACGGTAAGCAGTCAACCGAAAAAGCCAACCACCTAAATTCTCATAATATTAACTGTTTAATGGAGGTTTTTAAGTTTCTACCAGTGTGCTTTTCAGAACATCACGTTGAACATGAGGTTTAAACCAAATTAGGCTTGCTTTTCTTTCCCCTTCACACAGTAATTCAGCTTATGTCTGTCTCTCTCTCTTTGTTTCCTCTGACTTGCAGATGAAGGTCCTTCCTGGTTATGTGATTTCGTCAGTGCCTATCACGGCCTGGTGCCCGAATGCTGCAGCTTCTCGGCTGACGGCTCTCTGCTAGCCGTCGTCTTTCAGGAGGTGGTGACCGTGTGGAGCCCGTCCACCTGGGAGCTCCTGACAACCCTGTCGCAGCCGCCGGGAGCTGTCAGGTCAGCGCGTAGACTCATACAGAACGGGTCAAATATCAGCACCGTCACGGTGACCGGTTTAAGCTTGTAGCGTTAGTTAACCCCGTCAAGTCTCCTCATTCCTCTTCAAAGAGCGTAGACACACACAGAACGGGTCAAATATCAGCACCGTCATGGTGACTGGCTTAAGTTTGTTACAAGTGAATAGTTTGTTACAAGTTATTATCAAAACTTGCACAAGTAAAAAGCCAATAAGAGGAATTCCCCGACACATCTGTGTAAACCTGTTTATCAGGTTTAACTGGTGAAGATGCATCTCTTCAGCTGCTGCCATCAGTCAGACAGATATTTCAAACAGACGCGCTAAAGTTAGAGCTGTAGGCTGACAGACCAGTTGTTGAATTTGCCAAAATTTGAATTTTTTTTCAGATTTTTTTGCATTATTATAGATTAAGCCGTTAAATAATGTGTCGTAGTGTCATAGAGGGTTTAATAAAGTATTTAAAAAAATTAACTGAAGAAATGAGATAACCAAGTTAAAGTCCAAAAATGTTTCCTAAAATGTCAAAACCTCAAACTTCACAAGCAGTGACATCGCGCTCTCATTATTTTCCATTAATTTTAAGTTAAAAAATGTCAAATTGAATGTGTGTTGTTTAGTAACGATTCACCAAGATCAGTCACACTCCATGTGGTGTTATAACCACACGTTAAAGATGGAAAAGTGGTCAGCATCACTGGCGGGGCAAATTTCACTGGCTGACCAGCTGTGGTCGCGCCCTCGGGCGAGAGCAGGGGGCATTATCCTCGTAGCTGAGAGGTTTGCTGGACGAGGATTTGTGTCGTGGTGCTTTATTTTCAGTTCAACCATTAAATGACTTTCTCTGAAAGCGGTTTTAGAAATAAGTGCACCATGTGTGCTTGTAACCACGGTGATGACACTTAGGTCAAGGCTTCAAAATCAGGGCTTCACAAATTAGTATGCATCAGCGCTTTGGCTGTGTCCATCTTTTATATACAGTCCAGGTGAGTACGTAGTGTAGAGTTTTTGTTTTAGAATAGAATAGCCCTTTATTGTCACTATACATGTTATTCACAGTGTTTACCGCTTGACAGTAAAACCTGTGCAACTCGAGCAACAGTGGACATTTGGCTAAAACGGGGGATGTGCTCCAACGTTCACTGCCAGCAGCTGTTCTGAATGAGTTAAGCAGGTTTTCCCGACAGAAGTTCAGAGCTTTGTTTCTCAGAGCACCGAAGGATTTTTAACCTTCTGTGCAAAAACGAGCACTGTCGTTTCGTAACACTGCTCAAGTCTCCAAAAATGTTGGCACGTTTCCCCCTCAGCTGACAAGAGGCCCACAGAGGTCACTGAGGACGTGAAACTACTGCTGCTGGTTTCTGTACCACTTTTTTGAAATAATCCCCGAAAAACAGAGTCAGCTTTTAGCACGTTTGTAGGAAAAACAAAAAGAGATGACTTGCATTAAAATGAAGGAAACAGAATGTTAAAATCACTTGAATATTCATTACTGGACATTTATTTTTGTTTCCTCTCACATGAATCTCAGTTTGTCTGAACTTAAAGTGCGTAAAAGCCTCTCTGGCCAAAAAGTCAGTCACCCTCTGACAGCTTTCTTTAAATAAGCACACAGTTTCTGTGTAATTTCAAATTCAGATGTGAAGAGACGGACAGATGTTTAGACAGCTGCCCGTTGCTACCCCTTACATAACCACCACCTATAGATGTCCAGAGCTGAGTCACCAGATCTCAGTCATTAATGATGTTTGCCCTCGCCTGCTGAGGGATAATTATAATTACAACACTTTACCTCATCTGAGTTACTTTAAAAGGAAAACATTTGTTTTTATAATAGGAATGTCTGTTTGTGATTTTCTGTGCTCTTAGCTCTGAGTGGGTCTTTGCATGTTCTCATTTCAAGTTCCTAAGTGTAAAAGCTAATCCTGAGAAGTATGCGTGGTGTGAGGAGCTGGTTGGTTGGGAACTGCACTTCAGATTGTTTAACCACGAGATAAATAAAAAGGACCTTTTTTCCCCTCCATTAGTGATCTTTGTTTTGGGCGACTGAGCTGTTCCAAGTATCTGCTGGGAACCACCGCCAGCAATCTGCTCTGCTGGAACCTCCTCACCTGCTCTTGTAAGACTTCCCCCTATGTACAGACTTGCTCTGTGCAACTTAAAAAACTATTTTTATCCCAAAAGTCTGAACAGATTCTAACATATCCTTAAAACTTAGGCTCTCAGATATGAGAGGTCTGTTGACTGGTTAAAAAAATTGCATGTCTCCATCTGTTTTCCCCCTCCATGTCTTCCTCTGTGTCCGATTTGGCAGTGGAGTGGACCACTTCCATGGATGTCAGGCGGCTGGTGGCCGACCCCCTCTCCGAGAACATGGCTGCCTTTTGCTATCAGAGCGGATCCACTGACCGTAAGCTTCAGACCGTCCACGTTAAAACTGCACAAAAGGCATCTGAGAACTCTAACTTGATTGGCTCATAGTGGTGCTGTAACCTCAAGATTGGACCCAACAACGAAGTCCAGTTTAATTTGACTCAAATAAAAAGGCCACTCTGGTTCCTCAGAATCAGAGTGGCCTTTTAATGCAGAGTTTAGACACGAATGAGGAATTTGTCTTTGAGTCGTTGTCCAAAAAACAGTCGTATAGATTGGTATATATAGTGTATGCATTTCCCTCACAACAGACAGACACACGCACACAATTAGAATGCATACTAGCTACCTGCAGATGTAAGCATGGAAATTAAGAAATCTCGCAGAAAAGAACCAAACTGTGTTTACTCACAGCAGCAAGTCAATATGGAGGACCGAAAGTGCCAAAATAAAAATAAAATTGTAGTAGTACTTACTTTTCAATAATCCCACCAATGAAAAAAAGAAAAGATCAGATATGTCTGGCTTGATTAGTAAATTATTCTGCCACCAAATTCATCAAGAATTGATATTAAAAACTAAATGTTTAAGTAAAATGTGACTTAAACATATATTAAACTGAGGGTTTTATTTCATTTTTAATTAATCCCCGATTCATTTTTACTCATTTATTTGGAAGTTCATTAATTTAATTATGTATATATTCACCAATTAACAATGGGAAACTTAATTAGCAAGTTAATAATTAGCTGTATTTATACAGTCTTAAATAAATGCACAGGCAAAATAAAATTTTAGCCCACATTTAATAAATAAAAAGACTAAATGTGATTTTTATGTTATTTTTGATGTATTTAATGACAGGTTAATACATAAACCTAATTGGTAACTCATCCAATAATGTGGAAGATAAAGGTGCTGTCCACACACACTTTCTTTTGTGACTTTTTGAATCGTTTTATATCACTGTTTCTCTCTTTCCTGCTTTCAGTGTTTGTGTTCAAGCCCAGCGAGCCTCGGCCACTGTTTTCCCATAAGGCTGTGTGCTCGGGGAAGGTGACTCAGGCCGTCTTCGCTCCCAGGGAGGAGATGCTGGAGAGCTGCGAGGAGAGCAGCCAGTGGCTGAACCGCTCTCAGCTTTACTTCCTCACTCAGCAGATGGTAAACAACATTTCAACTTCTGCTGAAGAAAAACAGAACGAGAAGTCGACATAAATGCTGCTTATGTGCCGGGTCGGCCTGTTTTTTATTGGCAGGGAGAGTCGGTTTAAATCATAAACACTGCTTTTTATTACTGTAATATAAAATATGCAAGTATATTTAAGGAACTCTGTTGGATTTGAGTCTGAAAGAAAAACTCGTGAGAGTTGTGAGTGCTCTAAAGCGAGCGCTGCACCTACAGGTTGTTTGGCGCCTTGCTTTGTTGCTAATTATACAGTGGGGCAAAAAAGTATTTAGTCAGCCACCGATTGTGCAAGTTCCCCCACCTAAAATGATGACAGAGGTCAGTAATTTGCACCAGAGGTACACTTCAACTGTGAGAGACAGAATGTGAAAAAAAAAATCCATGAATCCACATGGTAGGATTTGTAAAGAATTTATTCGTAAATCAGGGTGGAAAATAAGTATTTGGTCAATAACAAAAATACAACTCAATACTTTGTAACATAGCCTTTGTTGGCAATAACAGAGGTCAAACGTTTACTATAGGTCTTTACCAGGTTTGCACACACAGTAGCTGGTATTTTGGCCCATTCCTCCATGCAGATCTTCTCGAGAGCAGTGATGTTTTGGGGCTGTCGCCGAGCAACACGGACTTTCAACTCCCGCCACAGATTTTCTATGGGGTTGAGGTCTGGAGACTGGCTAGGCCACTCCAGGACTTTCAAATGCTTCTTACGGAGCCACTCCTTTGTTGCCCGGGCGGTGTGTTTTGGATCATTGTCATGTTGGAAGACCCAGCCTCGTTTCATCTTCAAAGTTCTCACTGATGGAAGGAGGTTTTGGCTCAAAATCTCACGATACATGGCCCCATTCATTCTGTCCTTAACACGGATCAGTCGTCCTGTCCCCTTGGCAGAAAAACAGCCCCATAGCATGATGTTTCCACCCCCATGCTTCACAGTAGGTATGGTGTTCTTGGGATGCAACTCAGTATTCTTCTTCCTCCAAACACGACGAGTTGAGTTTATACCAAAAAGTTCTACTTTGGTTTCATCTGACCACATGACATTCTCCCAATCCTCTGCTGTATCATCCATGTGCTCTCTGGCAAACTTCAGACGGGCCTGGACATGCACTGGCTTCAGCAGCGGAACACGTCTGGCACTGCGGGATTTGATTCCCTGCCATTGTAGTGTGTTACTGATGGTGACCTTTGTTACTTTGGTCCCAGCTCTCTGCAGGTCATTCACCAGGTCCCCCCGTGTGGTTCTGGGATCTTTGCTCACCGTTCTCATGATCATTTTGACCCCACGGGATGAGATCTTGCGTGGAGCCCCAGATCGAGGGAGATTATCAGTGGTCTTGTATGTCTTCCATTTTCTGATGATTGCTCCCACAGTTGATTTTTTCACACCAAGCTGCTTGCCTATTGTAGATTCACTCTTCCCAGTCTGGTGCAGGTCTACAATACTTTTCCTGGTGTCCTTCGAAAGCTCTTTGGTCTTGGCCATGGCGGAGTTTGGAGTCTGACTGTTTGAGGCTGTGGACAGGTGTCTTTTATACAGATGATGAGTTCAAACAGGTGCCATTCATACAGGTAACGAGTGGGGGACAGAAAAGCTTCTTACAGAAGACGTTACAGGTCTGTGAGAGCCAGAGATTTTCCTTGTTTGAGGTGACCAAATACTTATTTTCCACCCTGATTTACGAATAAATTCTTTACAAATCCTACCATGTGGATTCATGGATTTTTTTTTCACATTCTGTCTCTCACAGTTGAAGTGTACCTCTGGTGCAAATTACTGACCTCTGTCATCATTTTAAGTGGGGGAACTTGCACAATCGGTGGCTGACTAAATACTTTTTTGCCCCACTGTAAGGTCAGTCAGGTCACTAAAGGCATGGCGTGTCTTGCAGGAATGTCATAGCTCAATAGCTCAGCTCTTTTAGAGCCCCCCCCCCCCCCCGAAGCCTGAAGAGTCTCTCTTCTAATTTTAGGACAAAAGATGAGACCTTTACATATGTGACATTCCTACACCTCCATCTGACTGAAGGTACAGGAGCGGCTGTAGATGTGAAAAATTCAGCTTTACAGTCCTCTGAAGGTGCTTTAGAGGTGCTTCCAGTATTTCCAAGGGGGAATAATGAATGTGGCAGGCACAGGTGTTTGTTTGAAAGTTAAAGGACAAAAATGGCTCCAGAATGAGTCCCAGCTTTACCGTCCTGAGTTTTGGTGTCTGCTCAAACAGCTGTTTTTGGTTGTTGTTTTTTTTCACTTTCCAAACTGACTGACAATCTGTAGTGTATCTGTGTAAAAGCTTCGTCCCTGCGGGACTGAACCTGAACTAGTTTCCACAGCACTGAGAATCACTCTGGACTTAGTGGAGAGATAAGATACTGGCCGTTTATCCCTCCCGGGTTGCAGATGACCTCGTAACTGATAGTTTTTGTAAACATCCTTATCTAAACTCAAAGTGTCTGCAGTGAAGAATTAGTTTATACAGTCAAACCAAAGGAAAATTATTTGATAAATAGTTTATGAAACACTTTCATCGTGATAGAAATAAGTACTTTATGCTGACTGTGGACTCTTCCCTGCAGGATCTTATGACATTCACCACCAAAGCCGAGGAGGACAGGCTGCTGGCATCCAGCAAACAGGTGAGCTCCTCCCATTGGTTTTGCACCAAACATTTGGACTTTTATTTGACCTTGTAACACATTTTTCACTTTAAAGTAAGGACCTGCCCACACACTTTGATCTGATTGTTTTTATGTTCAGAGCTTGTGTGAATTAGGGGTCAGTGCAACCACAATAATAGACTTGCTGTTCAGAACTTCCTGTTCCAAGTGCTGGGTGGTGTTTATAAAACAGCAGTGAGCTGGAAAGGTACTGCAGAGGGTCTGAGAAGGTTTTTACAGTAAATATATTATTTAGGTAAAGTTTACCTGAAATATTTTCTTATAAAACAAGAAACTGAACCAAGGTGCAAAATTAATCAGAGTTATTCTTAATTTTCTGTTTGGAGAAAAGCTCAGAAGAATCAGTGAAAACACAAGGAAGGAAATACTTCGTCTTCAGCCTGTGTGCAGCTGGGTTTAAATGCTTGGTTGGGGCACAGAGGAAGATCTTGAGATTCTGAAATGAGCCGTGGAAGTCTGAAATTTAGGAATGGTCGTTTTGCAGTTTCCCACGCACACATTTTACTTTGGTGGGCCGCTGGGGCTAATTTTAGCATTTATTATTTAAGTAGACACTAGAGAAGAGAGGTCTGACCTCTGGCTGTTGAAAGTTCAGTTGCTCTTACTGTCTCCTATTTTAACCACCAGCGATGACAGTCCTCCTTTTGCTGTGAGGAGCTCCTGCGAGCTCCTACTGAGGTGGAGGACTCAGTAGGATTAAACAATGCTAAAAGTGTGTGGGGTAGGATCTAAATCTGTGGGAAACAGCTAATAAAGAGGCCCGTGCAGTCTCTCCATTAATCTCCACGGTTTACCATGGGGTGACCAGATCCCAACATGTGTGGGGTATGTTAGTAAGACGTGAAGCACGTGTTCGGTTTAAATATGACTGTTACAACTCCCTCACTGAGTAAATATTGTAAGAGGAAGCCAAAGTTCAGTCTTGTGTCTTCTTAATGTTTTCTCTTTTCATCCTAATAAGGTTTAAGTTGTTGAGGAGGACAGAAGATGAATAAGCTGAGTAGTTCCACATAAAGCGGGACACCTGGCCTCACAAAGCCTAAACATGATGGAGATTAACCCTAATCTGGTCACTGGCCACCTGGTAGAGGTTAAATTACCCAGGATGCTGCATACTGGGAATGTTTAGTGGTTTTGAGCTATAGAGAGACCAGAGTTGATACCTGAGAGTGAACAGTGAAGTAAAACATATCAAATAAAAGTCAAACTGTGAGCTGGACTGAGGATTTGTTCCATTTGTTTTCTTCGGGAAGGAACCCGGAGGGTGAAAGAAGTCCATTGTTCTTATCTGAAGTTACAAAACCCTCCAGTGAAAAAGCCATCTGTTGATCCAGCTCCTTTCCCAGCCTCAGATCTGAGAAATGCTCCTCTGCTCTCAGTTTCTCATTAATAACACATTTCTTGCTTTCCCCTCTCAAGCTTGTGATTGACGACAGCGTAGCCATGACGCCTTTCTATCTGCTGTTGGGGAAACACAGACAGCAGCAACAGGAGCATCAGGACTCCGACAGCAGCCTGTGGGCGGAGAGAACGGCGCTGCCGCAGACCTCTGCCTCCATGAAAGAGGTTGGTTGGTTGTCCCTCCAGGGATCCCGTCCCTTTTGTGCTGTACATAACCACAGATGATGGCGTTTTAAGACTTCATTGTTGTTGCTGTTTTTTCCCTTTTTTTCCCAGCTCCTGCAGACCCCAGCTCACGTGCTGCCCTCCACCTCATACCTGTGCTCCATGTTTGTTCAGTCTCTGCTCATCTCTGTCTCAGACGCCAGGTCAGTAATCCAGCTTTTACTGAATAATTGTTGAAGCCGCTGCAGTTGTTTGTTTCCTACTGAGCGTATACACAAGATGTGATCAGACCTAAAAAAGTCAGAATCCATAACTGGTTTAAATTTGTCAGATTTTCGCTCAAGATCATCTTCCCAGGTATCTGCAGACAGCTTCTGGCGTGGCTGCTATTTGTAGATCTCTCAGTGAAACAGAAAACACAAAAAATGCATTCAGCAAGCAGGGAAAAGGTTTTAAAAACGATCCACACATCAGTTTAAAATAAATCAACATCAGACTTAAGTGCAGCACCCAGACTGGAATACAGACTAGACATGATGTAAAAGTGTAAATATTTATAAGAAAGATTCATAATGAAAACCTTTGAGAAAAAAAATGAACATTTTTTCCTGGCGAAACTTTAAAATGAGATGCCAGGGCTCGGTCTTAAAAGGCGAGAGACTGGGCAATATTAGCATTAAGAGAAGATGATAAAAGATTATTCAAATTAGAGTTTTAGATTTTCAGACTCTTTTAAGCCTCGTTTGGTCTGATGATCTCAATGTGGATTAAGAAAATATAATTGAAACTGAGGCTTCACATGATTCAGCAGCACATGTGAAACTGAGGTCTGTTTATCTCTAAAAATATGCTGAGTCACATTGGTGTTGATAATTTTTTTGGGGGGGGATTTTGGTGTTCTCGTGGCCTCAGGGAGGAAAAGGCACATGCAGAAGAGGAAATGGAGAGCGAGAAAGAGGAAGAGGACTCTGAGGAGGAAATGGAATCCAGCAGGTCCAAACCGGAGCTGGCGGCGGCAGCGGCGACAGAGTCGGACACCCCCGCTCTGACAAAGGCTCAGGCGAGAGAACTGAGGAGGGTGAGGAAGCTGGATCACAGCTGGCTCGCAGGCCTCCTGGACTCCTAACCAGAGCCTGTACGAGGTTTCCACCAGCAGCTCGGACGTTTTCTGTTTTATACCATTAAGTCAAAGTGGGCTTCTTCCACTTTGTCTCCCTGACTGGAAACAAATCTCTGTGCAAACACAAAGCACATATTTGATTACACAATCCTCAAGTCATTATTGGACAAGTTTATGACATCCAAACAATGGAACCCCTCCCAGCTTTTCCTCCGCTGTTGTACAGCGAGCGCGAGTTTCCACCAGTTTTCTTGCCAAAACTCTGGACTGAATTTTTGGTCTGGATTCTTTTCAATCCTCAATTGTTTTGTCTTATTCTTTTTTTCTTTTTTGGAAAATAAATATTTGTACCAAACCAGAGTTCTGCTGCTTCTAGGTTTTTTTTTCACTAAAGCATAAAAATATTTCCTCTTATCTGTTCTCTCAGCATGTTTTCATGTATACAAAAAGCTGCAGTATCTGCTGTTTTTGAGAAATGTGACATTTCCACTGTTGATGTTCCAGCTGCAGAGAAGCATCCCCGCCATGCTCAGCATGGTGGTTTCACAGCTTAAGTACTCCATAAGTGACACTATGAATAGGTGTTGAGTTGATCTGATTCTCCTGAACTTATGAAGCAACAAGGCACCAAAAAAGCAACAAGGCACCAAAAAAGCACAGGATTTTGACCCACGTTTGTGTGCTTCAAAGACCCATAACTATGAAAATATTCACAGTATGAAAGGAAAGTTTTGGCTCCATTAAATATAATGAAGTTGCTGAGAATCCCGACTTCTCTTTAACCATCCAAACGTCGCTGCTGTTTTAGTTTTCGCTCTCCGTTTACGTCCAAAGTTATAGTAGAGCTTTTTTTTTTGATTGTTTTTTTAACTTCTAGTGTTTTAGAAGTCGTCCCGTTATAACATGGTTTATCGTCTTCATTATCTAACACACTAATCCAGACGGGTCATTTCATCAGGAAGTAGGATTTATTTATTTATTTTTTGCTTTGTTTTAACTCCATTTTATTTTGGAAAACACTTATCTTTCCGGGGAATCTGGAAATTGTAGCTACAGTTATAACCTTGGCTACACTCAAGTAAATGATGGATTTGGGTTTTTTTGTTTTGTTTTGTTTTGTTTTTTAATATAGTTTCCAAGTTTATATGACTTTCAGTATCTTCAGAGTTCAAGCTGTTTTCCATTATCAGTATAATGAAGGGTAAAGGTCATATATGTAACTTTGGTTGTATATGCTTGTGAACCACATTCAGTTCTGCTTTCACAAAGGGTCACAATAACTTGTGACCCTTTTAGTGATGTAAAGGTTGAATAGCTGACGCATGGGCACTGCTGTTGTTTTTGATCAATGCCCATATTTTTGTGTGACCTCCAACCTTGAAATGTCTGATTACTGCTGCTATAAGGTTTGTTCGCACTCTTGAGTCCTGAAGTCTTGAGTAAGCTGATTTCAGGCAGAGCTGCTGGTGTTTTTTGGGTTTTTTTTCCCCCCAGGATTAGGGATGACGGTGCAGTTTCACATCAGCATCTTTCAGTTCCTTTCCTGATCAGGTGCTGCTGAAAAATTATCTGTTTCTTTTCACAGTAACTGATCAAACCGGGTCATTCTCATCTAGTCGTAAGCTTTATCCGTCACCTTTATTGACTCATTATAATTGAGGGATTGTAAAGCTGAGCTGGTATCTGTAAAAACACTTTGGCCGCTGTGACCGTGTCATTATAAATTTGACCTAAATTCCAGTACAAATTCAGTGTAATATTAATACTTTTACAGTATAAACCAAATCCAGAAAATCCCATGAAGGCTTTGTAAAATATAAGTGAAATATAATTTAAAAATAGAATGAAATGATTTGCAAATCTCATAAATCTCCTGGAGTGATTCATAATAAAATACAGAAAAGAATTATACAAATCTAAACTGGTAAAATGTACTATTTAAAAACAAAATGAGCTCATTCGTTTTACAGTACTGGAGAATCTTTACCTTGACAGTATAAAGTGCCATGAGGAGACAATTGTGATTCATAAATAACATTTCCTGGAATAGTTCCTGTGCAGGTATAGTGACCGTTAGGAGGAAATCACGGGACATTACCTGGAATCAAATTATGACTTTTTGTTTTTCTGAGCTTAAAAAAATATATTTTTGTTTTAGCTTAACAGATTTTTTTTTTTTTTAATGCTTTAGGAAATAAAACTTTCTGTCTTGCAAAGGGTAATACAAGATACTTGATATTACCCTAATGGCTGTTTGCTAATCTCAAAGCTATCAATAGTTAGCATAACATCAAAAAAAGTTTGGGTGGGAAAATTTTCCTGCAAAACTTCCTGCACAGATACAGTGATTCTTGGGGGAGAATGTTTTTCTTTTCAACCCATTAACATGAGACCTGGTATCACTTCCATGTCTGTTTGCTAATTACAAGTAGTTGGCATAGCAACTGCCGACAGCTTTCCCCCCCATAAAACAAGATAGCTTTCTGGTGGGAAAACGTTCCCTCGGATGTCTCTGCCAGTTACAAAAGTATCCACATTTGGAATGCTAACTGCTGACAGCTGTAAAGCGAAATATTTTGAGAGTAGGAAATTGTTCTTGCACAGGTAGTGATTATTAAAAGGAAGTAATAACATTACCTAGAATCAAATTATATAATCTAATCATTGATGAATCCAGGTGATCATGGAAGAAATGATAGTTTAATATTTGACAAATTTAGTTTTTGTATATATGGTTTTTTGTATATAAATATACACTTAAAATTATTGAAACCTATTCCGTTTCGTTGTGTACCAGCTATTCTGGAAATGAAGCTGTAACTGTAATAAAGGTGTTCAGTGTATAGGTGGATATAGAGTTAAACACCTGATTACTGACTTGTAAAATTGAGCAATGTGAACCTCTAACACTTGCCTTTTTTTATCAGCTGTAGGAGCAGGCACTGACGATTTCTTTGCAGATAGAATAAAAGTTTCATTTCTTTCCTGAAAACTTTCTTCAAATAGGTGAACACAGGGTTTGAATAAAACACACCTGTTGTTTAAGGCGTTTTCAAGGAGATAATATTTATGCTGTGCACACTTATCTGGAGACCTAGTTCTTGTCTGTAGACATTGGACTTTCACTAAGGTCAGAGGCCGGTTCTCTCCTAATTGTACAGTGATTAGGTATAATGGTACCAAATAGTGAATAGACAAAGTAATTTGACAGTAAAGATAAAAAAAACTAAACAAAACATGTTCACATAATGCAGTTTAGGCTGGTTCTCAACTCACTGAACGCCCTGTCAGCTGGGATCCTGCACTAACATGACTCCTCATGTTCAAATCTATTAACATAAACCCGTGTTAAACTGGATCAGACTACTTTTGTTGTTTCATGTAGCATATCATTGACTCAATCTCTCAAAAATTCCAAAACATTTCTGGATTTGTCTGGAACCATTAGCTACTTATATTTTCAAAATGTAAAAATTTACCAATGTAGCCATTGTTTCAGTCTTAGGAGGCATTAGAGAATTTTTCATTAGAGAATTTGAATCAAAGGATACATTTCAAGGGAATTGAGGAGGGTCTAATTTACAACTTTTTCGTAGCTTTGTTTCAAGTAAAATCGGAGAGCTTGGATAACTCAAACATGATCCATGCTGCTTTAGTGGTCGAATGACAACTGCAGCTCTGCATAATTCTAGAAAATCTGCTCTCATCTCATCATCATGAAAAGCACAGGGTGTCAGTGGTGGACCTGCCAGTGCTGGTATGATATGGCAAATGGGTTTCAGGCTGCACAGTGCCAAGCAGCGAGGACAGGACGCGCTACAGGACGCTGAGTGATGAGGCCACCCTCATTAAAGTTGAAGCTCGCTAATGTGCCTGAGCCTCAAATGCTCATTTGTTGCTCATGTTGTGCAAATCCAGCTCACTCTTTTGTGTTGAAGTTCAGGTCACCTGGCTCAGTTCAGCACCGGCTGCCTGGAGAAAAAGGAAATTAGCTGCTAACTCTGCTGTGGTATGTGACCTCACACAGTGGCAGCCAAGGCCAAGACTGGCACACACACAAACACGACTTTACAGAGAAGTGATTGTAAAGGTTTTCTTTATTTAAGACATATCATGCACTACAACCAATACAAACCTCCTGATATTCAGGGGAGTGTGATTATTACACAAAAAGGATTTCTTAATGATTTGGTGCTTTTATTCTATCAAACTACAATAACACTGATATATAGAGTTTTATTTATATGTATATGTTTGTAGAAAGAGATGAAAGCAATAAAATACAGATGTGCTCAAATGAAAAGGAACTACAGCTTACAGAAAAAAGAATCAAAGTGTTGACACTACATATATAAAAATGTAAAAAAAAAAAAGTTTTCAAACAGCACAACAACAGTATACACTCTGATTTTCTGTTTTCCAATTAAGTTTGTATCGACTCACAGCTAAATATATTTACATTAGAAAATATAGCATTCATGACCATGTGGGATATTCCTGAATCAGCAGACCTGTTCTGAGAGCTGCTTTTGTTCCCGTGCGCAGACTGAATGTGAAGCAGGTGGAACATGAAAATAAAGCTCCTCCATCCTGTTTCACGGGCCCTACAAAATGGCCCTCTGTTCTCCCACACCTGGTGCGGTTAACTCGCCTTCCAACCCAAACACGTCTACCCTCCGCGGCTGGAATTGTGGTTAACCTTTTCATCTGCGAGCACCGGCCAGTGTGGCGAGTCTGGTTTCCATTAAGGCGTGTGAAATTTCGGAGGTTCAGAGGTGGAAAGGATACAGGTAAAAATGCAAGGTAAGCAGACAACATGTTATTCCACTTACAACTGAAGGGTTGACTCTACGGGGAACAAAATAGACCTTTGGGGCTTTCAATGCTACGCTCTTTATATAGATATTTCTGTATTATAGTGATTCTGTAAAGGTCTGGAAACATTCATTAAAAAATTAAACTTTTTAATTTGTTTAATCACTTCATGGCAAAAACGGCATGCAGAAGCGCCAAAAATCCCTAAATGGGTACGTTTTCAACCCCGGCTGAATAAAAGTTGAGGGTTTTAGTGCCATAAAGTGATTTCAGATAAGACCTGCTGACTCAGATCCCTGAGTAGCTTTTTGAGGAAACGTGGGAGCGCCTGAGGTAAACCGAGGCTGTTTTTCACAGGAACTCGGGTAGGTTATTTTTCCCTCATGACCATGTGGTAGTAGTGCTGGGTGTTGCAATATGTGCCGTAGTACCCTCCCGCCAAACAACGACATCTGAAGAGAGAACGCATTACTGTGCATGGTGCGGAGGGTTTTGGGTGAAGTCGGGACTTCAGATTTGTGCAAAATCATATTGAACTAATGCCTGATCACGCATTAGGTGTAAAGACAGAAGTCAATCACGTAAAGTGCCTGAGTTATAGACAATCACTGGAAAAAAATCACTCCAGAGAACTCAAAAGACTAAGATGTTCATATGAATCCATGCTAGAGCCGTTCAAGTTTTAAAAAACAAAAAACAAAACTTGTGGAGGTAAGGGTGGTATTCTGAGGGAAAAAAATGAAATAAAATAAATGTAAAAAGAAATTTGGAAAGAAACTTGGATATATCTTCTTTTTATTAAAGTTGTAAATCTATACAACACTGTATATCTTAATATTCTGTAAGAGTTTTAATTTCTCATTAATTTTAGCTTAAAAACATTATAATCAGAATCATTACGACTTTTTCCAGATTTAAAATTTTTTCCAGATCATAAATTTACAACTTCTTTAAGAGAACTAAACTAAACACATTCGAGTCCAATTGTAATCTTCATAAATGTATGACTAAATTCTCAAAAAATATATTTTTCTAGTACACACAATAAATTTATTTTTATTTTAGAGAATATAAAGAATTTTTTCTTTAATGTCAAAATACTGTTTTTTTTCTGATAAATTTGCAATTTTAAGAGTTTCTTCTCACAATTTTAAAATGTAAATTTTAGAGACTAAAGAGGTAGTTTTGTAATCTCAAAGAATACCTAAATTTCTTTGACTAATTTATTACTTAATCTCAGGAAATCTTGACTTTTCTTCTGCATTTGTGATTATGCAGAAGATTATTATGCAGTTGTAATTTTTTCACATATTTATGACCTCTTTTTTTCCAGACAACTTTCTCAAAAATTGTATTTCCCATAAATTTACAACTTTTTTTTCTCTCTTTTCCTCGTAAGTGATGTCCGTTTTCTGGCACTTTTGTGTTTTTGTATATTCATATTTGTTTTAGTGTGATTTTACAGCTTTTTAGTCTTGGAGTTTCTTTCCACAAAAATTCACCACAATCCTAGAACGGCCCTAACACATCTTCATATAATTGTAAACTACCAGAAAAAAAAGATTAGATACAATCTACAAGTGGGTTCAGATACAGTAAGATTTTCACTGGATGCAAAATATTGTGTATATTTGGAATGCTTAGACAGCCAAAACTGGTTTCCCTCACTTCCTTTTAAGCCATGTATGGACTTTAACTTTGGTAACTGCGAGCTATTGATAAGGGTGCATAGGATGTTTGTGTTTCATATGGCACAACTGCAAGCACACAACACAATACTGATGATACAGTCATTACAAAAACCACCGCCTGCATTTCCTGAATAAACACAGCTAAATGCTCAACACCACACATTAAAGAGACAAGATCCCAGTTTTCTGTTTGGTTAAATAAAAAGTATCCACAACCTGCTCATCACACACACGTATATATATATGTAAGCCAGCACAGAAAGAAGTCTATGAGAGAACAGTGAGCGGATGCAGCGACAGCACCAACGAACCCAAACTGAGAGGCAACCCGAGTGGCGTCCTGACTGTCAGGATCTCAGCTTCCTCTATGAGATTTCTCTCTCATTCTGCCCTTTTTTTGCTGAAGCACCTTTTAGACATCTTTACAGCTACATGCGGGCTGTTAGGTGGAGAGGATTTTACACTGCACTGTCCATGATTTCTCCAACAGCACCCAGAAGCGATGGACCCCTGTTGGACAGCGCATGCATGTGTTAAGGAGCGTGGATCCATAGGTGTATGGCTGAGGCGCTCATCTGACTCCCAGACTGAAAACGCTACAGAAACCCCTGCATTATCTAAACTTTCACTACTTTCTAACACTTTCTACTCCTCTGCTACTGCTAATGGTTAATGGCTACCGATAGCATGTTGTCTACGCTTTACGTTAGCACTCTGCCAGCTACAAGCTAAGATGTTAGTGAGATAAATAAGATGCAGGGCTAGTGTAAGGTTTGAGATGTATGTACCCAGGACAGAGTCTCTTTAATGGGATTAGACGGTGGTAGGAAGTGAAGGATTGTCAACTGCCTCCACCTTCTGCTCCGGCGAGCAGCAGAGGAAGAGGCGGTTGCCCAGGCTCCTGAAGGCAAACCGAAAGTACATCATATGGCCCATGGCCACAAAGGAGACAGAGATGATGACCAGAAGGCCAAAGGCCTCTGGGTTTGGGGCCAGAATCACCATGATGAAGTGCAGAAGGTCTAAGAGGTAATTCATGGAATTCTGGACGCCGTTGATCACACCTCGCTCTGACTCGATCACATTCTCCTGGATGAGCTGGGTCACTGTCAGGTCAAAAGACCACAGACCTGCAGGGCAGAGGCAAAGATCAACAGTCAGCTCTAATAATCTTTTTATATCCATAATAAAACCGCTTCAGTACTCAACAGTAGCTCTACTAGGAATAATGAGGCAATATTACTGGCATCAAAGGTTGCAGATACTGCAGAGGTCCTGTGGGACATTCTTACAAGTTATATAACAGTCCAACTTGTCAAGCTGCTTGAGTCACCTGTCTGGAAGTGATAATTTTGAAAATTTGCTATCTGGTCAGAGGAAATGAACATGCCAATAAAGCATGAGCAGCAGTTCCTGAACACTCCAATTTCCTAACGAATAAAATAAACACACCTAAGAAAATGGACATCAGCACTTTGGGGTGCGTGGACCTTTTTTATTACCAGTGTTATGACTATAATGTGCAGTGAGACCTTCCCTGGAGTCCACTTAATAACTGCTTCTGGCCCTACACTGATCATCTCCAGCAGGTGTTTTTATAGAAATTTTGTTTGGAAGACCTATCAAACAACAGTATGACCGACCCTGTTGTTGCACGACTTGAAATACAATAGTGTAGCATAAAAGTACAGTCGAAATAAGAGAGAGATGCAAGTCAAAACTAACAATGTTTTTTAAGCCTTTAAAATTCTCCAAACGTCCACTGACTCCTGATTTCAGACGTATTCTTCTCCATCTGGACTCGGCCACTAATAGCTGGCGTACTAATCCATTTTGGTAAATCTCTGCACCGCATCTAAAATACAGCAAGTATTCCCAGATTGGGAAAAAAAATAAACTACTTCACTCACCAACTCTAGCAGCAATTACGCCAGCAAACAGCAGACTAACAGACATGTAGGACTGCATAGGTGGCAGCTCTTGGGTTGGTGCGGCAGTAGTAGGCATAGTGATGTTTCCACCGGTCAGGCTGTGGACAGCTTCAGGCAGGGTCTTCTCTCCAATCAGATGGGTGTAGAGGTCCTGGAAGGGTGAGACGCTGAGGTCGAAGGGGCTTCCAGGAGCGAAGACTGAGATGACACACAGTATGAGGCAGGAGAGCTGGGCCATGCCGGAGATGAAGCCAGTGCGGATCAGGCCACACTTCTTGCGAACCCAAGTGAAGGCGACGGTGCCGCAGATGCCCGAGATGGCCGAGGCTCCCATCAGCAGACTGAGCACCGAGCCATTGAGGCCCTGTGTGTAGGCGTAGCCTGTGGTGATGCAGTCAAAGCCCAGCACCGTCATGTAAAGAAAGGCCAGT
This sequence comes from Mchenga conophoros, assembly GCF_057382185.1. Taxonomy (NCBI): domain Eukaryota; kingdom Metazoa; phylum Chordata; class Actinopteri; order Cichliformes; family Cichlidae; genus Mchenga; species Mchenga conophoros. The sequence continues at coordinate 33,123,458 of NC_140541.1, forward strand.
GAAAGGCCGGCGAAGAAGATGTTCTGGTTGTAGTAGGCCACCCAGCCGGCCTTGAAGGTGCGCACGGGTTCAGCCATCTGGTAGCAACAGCTGCGCTGTTTGGGAGAGTCAGACTTGGCAACAACGGAGGTTTCATTCATAAGTGGCTGAGATGACTCCTCGGGACTCTGGCCATTCTCCAAATCTGTCAAAGGGCAGAATAATGGAGGTTCTCGATTACCAAATCTAAAACACAGTCAGTTTTATTCCCCAACGATACAAACAGATAATGCTGCACTTACCTTTTGTAGGGCTGAGCTGTTTGAGCTCCTGCTGCTGCTCCTTCTGTCCAGCTTTCACAGCCAGTGCGGGCGTCTTCTGGTAGACCTTCCACAGCAGTGCGTACTCCACACACATGGAGCACAGGTTCCAGCCAGAGATGAAGCCACAGCCAACGAAATGAGAGCCAAAGGCCATAATCTGGCCCACTAACATGGGAGCCAGGATGTTGGTCAGCTGGTCAATAATCCGCACTGTGGCATTCATATCTGTTTGACAAGGGAGTGGAAGTAGAAGCTAGTTAGTTTAACAGCTAATTTAACACATTGATATAAAAAAGCTGATTATGGTCTTAAAATTCGTGTTTACAGTAATATAAACTAAGAACTAGCACAAGCGGATTGATAAGGGTCAACCAGTTCAAAGTGTTGTGCACCATGTGACCAAATCTTTCTAGCAGCTTGTCACAATGAATGGAAAACTGCAGTGACATAAAAAAAAAAGAAAAAGAAATGTGAGCGAGTCAGCATCCGGGGTTCAAAGTCCTCCCAGCTGAACATGTGACCTGATAACAGATCATATGAGGCCTACATCTGAAGATAAGCCACCAGTCGATAGCAAACACCTACCTGCCAACTTGCTGCTGTCCTGACCTGCTACAACAACCACCCAGTCTCTCTGGATGGTAATGGACATGGCCGTGCTGGCAAGGTTGGCAATGTTGGCGATGGTGATGACCAGGATGTAGCAAGTTGTCTGAAAATGATTAAAAAAATGTAACAGTAGTTTTATATTTGGACTGACTTTGTGTGATAAAATGACAAATACTCCCATGAAACATGAAAAACTAAGAATCGGATAGATCTAACTCCCTCATGTCATCGAATTCCATTGTAGTCCAAAAACCTCAGTATTAAGCCACAAAGCTACACAGTTCAGTCCTTTTCGATGAACACATATTTGAGTTATGTTGATTTACACAATCTCCTCAAGACCAACAAACTCAGAGGAAAAAAGGAGACAATTTAGGTTCAACTGGAGCGGCTATCCTTGAACCGAACTGGTGGCCTATGTCACCAGCTATCAGTTACCTGTAAAACAATCTTGAGATCCCTTCCTAGGCAACTGAGCTGCCATTCACACCTCCACCACTGTGACCTTAATGACTCACAAACGTCCTCACACGTCTGGGCGTGTCTTGACAATTTCCAAGATCACAGCCCTATAAGAAGATAAACACCTGCAACTCCTCAGCCTTTCAGATGACATGAAACACCTAAAAGGAGTCCAGCTGCCTTCAACTAAAGCATGATTATTTTATATATTCTAAAATAATATATTATTATTTTAGATTATGATTTTTATTTAACATTTAACATTTACAAGGTCATCCATAAACCCATCAAGAATTCAGGTTCGAGTTCAGGTTAACATCTTTTTTGGAACACCCAAAAAGAAAAGCCTGCAGTCCCAAGCTTGATGTGTACCTCGTGGCATGTTCTGGTTTATGAAAATCTGCCTATTTAGCATGTGGTTGAATCTAAATCCAATACGGGGTTTGGTTGGAGTGTCAGAGAAAGTACACATGAGTCCACTGTTGCTTTTTAGAGGATAGCTAGAGCCAGCTTTAGCACTGATTCTCCAACTCTTTGGATTTCCAATGAAAGAATTAACACCATTAACTTAATTTCTCGATCTGTTGGACAGCGCAGTCTTAAGCTTTATTTTACCTGTCATCCCTTTAAATCACTGAATTTCACCGATTTTTTTCTGGGCTATGGTCCCCTTTTCCATGTTTCCCATTTAAAATACTGGGACAAAATCTCCCATTAGAAGAGACATTTATGTTTCATCACTGATGGATCTGTATTGATCCATACTGATTTGACCTTTGACTTAAAAAGGAGTTGTTTCTAGGGTGGAGGAGGGGTCCAAAGTAGTCATTCCTGTTCCAGTACAGCTGCACAGTTTAGCCAAGGGAACAGATAAATATATTTTTAAAAAAGATTCAATATCCATCCATCCATCCATCTTCATCCGCTTATCCGAGGTCGGGTCGCGGGGGTAGCAGCCTAAGCAAAGAGGTCCAGACCTCCCTCTCCCCAGCCACCTCCTCCAGCTTGTCCGGGGGAATACCAAGGCGTTCCCAGGCCAGCCGAGAGATATAATCTCTCCAGCGTGTCCTGGGTCTGCCCCGGGGCCTCCTCCCGGTGGGACATGCCTGGAACACCTCGCCCAGGAGGCGCCCAGGGGGCATCCTTGCCAGATGCCCGAACCACCTCAGCTGGCTCCTTTCGATGTGGAGCAGCAGCTGCTCTACTCTAAGCCCCTCCCGGATGGCCGAACTTCTCACCCTATCTCTAAGGGAGAGGCCAGCCACCCTTCGGAGGAAGCTCATTTCCGCCGCTTGTATCCGCGATCTCGTTCTTTCGGTCACTACCCACAGCTCGTGGCCATAGGTGAGGGTAGGGACGTAGATCGACCGGTAAATTGAGAGCTTCGCTTTTACACTCAGCTCCCTCTTCACCACGACTGACTCAATATGCATGTTTTTATTTATCTAGCTTGCCTAATTTTTGTGCCTTTGTGAAATTTTATCACAGGGTTATACTCTCCATTTTGCAGTCATTTATGGTCATGTTTGTTTCTGCTGTGACGGTTTAAGGGGGGAGGGGCAGTAGGAAATATGAGACGGGAGAACAAAAGATAGAGGCTAGAGCTGACTGAAGGGCAGAAAAAGCTTCCCAGCAAGTGTTCAATCATCTAAAAACATACTGAATAGACACCAACTGACCCCAAATGTCTAAGTCTGATGACAGGGAAGCTAGTCCTGACTAACCTGGGGGGGGGGGGGGCATCACCCGGACCCACTAAGCAGTCTACCAAGGGGAAACACCACCAGAGTAATTATTAAAGATATGATGAGGCTAAACATAAATTACGTAAGGTTGTGCACTCCGCTACAATCTGCAGTAAATGCCAAAACTTACAAAAACAAACACTAGAAAAATGTCAATGTTGGCTACACCACAGTGGATAATAGAGAGACGGCAGTGTGAGCTGAGTGTCAATTGAGAGTATGAAGCCCAACAAGCTCAGATGGAATCTGTCACAGTGATGAACATCTTCAGGAACTTGTCTTCAAAAAGTGGGTCATTTTAACTGGCTGCAAAGCATGGACCAGATCCCTCAACAGAAGGTGTCAAGGGTAAAGGGAACATGAGTTTCTCAACTTTTTCTAACTCTCAAAATCCGACCTGATTAGCTGATAACAATGGCAAAAATCTTTAAGAATGAAATCAAATGTCAACCGTTCCCACTACGTGTCAAATCAATAACTTCCTGTTGAAAAAAAAATCTATATCATTAGTTAAAATTAAAAATTTCAGCAGAAACTGCACATTTTTCTGAAGCAGACTCTGTTTGTGGGTCTGTGCATGCATTTTCACACAGCTGCTCTGGTCAGTATAGAAACAATAAAAAAACAGAAATGCTTCAGCAGGCCCAGCCACATTTCTCTCTGTGTCATGTGACTGGCCTTGAACAACCTGCTGACTGCACAGCGTTCAGCAAGACACTAAATCTCCTGTTTCACCAGTCTCTCACCACCTCCACCAGCAGTCCGACAACAGCCAGCCCTCTGAACTCTCTGACCGCTAGAGAAATAGCCCCATTTTCCCACAGATACTTCAAACACAAAAGAACAACGCTGGAGGGCTTCTGTGTTTCAACCCGACACCCAAACCCGTCTCCTGTGATGAACGGAAACTTGAACAGTTTGCAGTTCTGGATCTCTGGATCGCGGAGATCAAAATATTGACAGTGAGGGAGCTCCTGTTTAGTCACATAGCTCAACAAGTGTAAAAAAGAAATAACTGAAACACCTGGTCCCCAGTAGCTTTCCTGTTGTAGTATGTATGTACTCGTATGTTAAATCTACTGCAGGCTTGAGAATCTACTTGTTTTCTAACCCCCTTTACTCAAGATTCAAGATTCGTCTTGAAGTGAAATCAAACTTTAGAGAAAGTCATTGCTGACTTTCTCCTGGAAGTGTTTCACTTTTTAACTGTAATGCTTCACATCTGCATTCAGGGAGAAAAACTGAAGTCAGGTACAGATTTAGCTACAGAGAAGTTTATGTGGACACTCTTGGATCAATGCATTAATAAATAAATAAATCTGAGTAATCCTCCACATGACTCCTTCAGAATCAGCTAATTATTTCAATCTTAGTTTATTTAATTGATCCAAAGCAAATCTTTACCGGCACACTTTGAATGTTTTCAGAGTTGCTGAACCTGTATTCAAATTTTTGGATTTTTCCAATATTTTGAGCCCTCATACCTTCATAATCAAACGAGATATACATCGGAAATTTTCAGGGCTGAAAAACTCTGTTAAAACTAAAAATAAGTCAACTTCACAGCCACTCCAAGTGTCACAATCTAAGGAAAAAATCTCATTTTTGTACAGTACTATGAAGGTGATTTACGTCTTAACATGCCATGGTAACCTGCTCCAGAGCACGTTAAGTTTCAGATGAAAACCAACAGGTATGAAATTAACTCCTACTGACCAATCTTCAGAAAACAGCATCACCATTCCTAAAAGATTTCATTACGAGGAGAATAGGAGCATTTTAATGTCTTTGTGTTTCCCTGATAAATATAGATCTTTTGACGCAACTTTATTTCATTTTGTTTTTTTTATCTGTTGGCAATCAAAACTCTACAACAATTTTATTTTACTTTAATCGTTAACATTTGATCCTAACCAGGACACCTCCACTTTAATTGCTGACATCATATCTAATGTGTAAACTACATTTGAATATTGATTTTGTATTTAATCTTTACTCTCAAACCCTTAAATAGTAAAGACTCCACAGCAGGGAAAAAAAACCCTCAGCCTCAGCCAGAAAATAATTAAGTGTAATTAAAATTTTTATTTTACTGCTCTGTACACTAAAGATCAGAATAATGGTTTTCTGCATTAACTGTTTCTTTTTAACAACAATGTTGCGTTTTGCTGTTATATTTAAAAAAAAATGTTTTTTAGAGATTTGTGATCACCATTTGATCATAATGTGATAATGTCTCTGACTGGAGTAGGTGACACTCATAGGGATTGCTTTCTCTGGACGAGTCATATGATCATGTGAACGTGCAGGTCTGAGGTGATAACCAGCTTTGTATGATAAACTCTTTCGTAGTACAAGGTGCTGGATTTGCTATGAAACACGTAGCAGCTTATCACCAACGCTTATCAGCTTTCGCTTCTTCAAGTTACATCCTGAAGAAGACAAAAGCTGCTACGTGATGGTGTAATTTACAAGTACTTCAGTTGTGTAAAATAAAGGCCTTAATTAATTTTTCAGACCTACCTTGTTCCCTTACATGAGCACCAATGGTTTAACGGACATGAGTAGTGCTACCTGATCCAGGTACAGTTTTTAACAGAACTTTAATGTGAATATCATTGGTACTTATAAAAGTTATGAGGGATTAGAAATTTGGGATAAAACTCATTTAACAGAGTGAAAACGGGCCCACTCCTGTGTACTCTGAGGGCCTAGAAAATATTCATAGTATGAATGTATGAATGTAAGGTTCCCAAGGTTCACTGAACTATGGGAACCTTTCTCGGATTTGACTGATTTTATTCAGAATAAACTTCATGTAAACTCAGTTCAAGTGCCATGTTTTGTCCAACTGCCTCAAGAGCGGCGTTATTTAATTTAAGGAGGAACTGATGACAATAGAAAGAGTTTTGCAAATATGAATACTGCTATGTCTTGAAATTTTAACTTGCTTTGGTGTTAACTGTTGGGTCTTTCCCTTGAAATCATGAGCAGAGAGAAAGAGGAAACTTAAATGAGGAATTATTGATTTCTTATTTATTATAAAAACAGAAGTTCAGTCTGTTAGAGAGAAATTTGTACTCATCAGCAGTCATGTGTACACCGGATTAGATTTGAAAGAAAAAAAGTTTAAATATCTAAATAATTGATTGGTGTACTACAAACTAATTATGTGTATTACTCATTTTCACTTTCACATTTTACTGTTTTTCCGCTGTTAACTGTGTTTGAATTATTTGATATATTGAAGTGAATAGGTGCTTTTAGTTTGCATTAGAATAAATTATCTGATAGGCCTCTTTCTTTTTAAATTTTCTATTAAATTTTTTTTTTACTATTTTTGATGCTTCAGTAAGTATCTGTGGGAGTCCACTTCAGGCTGTGTCCTGATAGTCGTTTGATAAGACAGGTTACACCCACAAATATTTTAGAAACAGGCTCTTTCTACTGCTTTAAAAAAAACCACTAAAGCATTAAATACTCAAGTGTAAATTCTACAGATTTTGTTCATCGATTTGCTTATAATAAGTTTATGATTTCAAGATGATTAACTTGAGTTCAAATGAACATTAAAAAATTCTAGTGGAGCTGTTGCAATCCTCTGTGGATAAGCTGTGCTCACTCCATAAATCACACTGACAGGGGAACTCGCATCAGTGAGTGAAAGTAGGAACGTTTCAACCTCAGCTTAAAGAAAGGAGGTAAAAATGCTTTCAGTGCAAATCCCCACCAAAACAGGTTGAAACAGGACAGGGGATCTTACCAGAATCCATCCATTGTAGAGCTCCGTGAGCTGGTCTTTGAACTGGAAAACAAGCATGAGGAGGACCCCGCACGCGATGACACAACTGTTCTGGACCAGCAGCGAAGTCTGGGCCACTGTGGAAAGACCACGACAGGCATTAGGGACAGAGATCTGATCAGACACAACACATTCATTATGGTGCAAAGAAGCTCATTTCATGTCTTTGCCAAATTCTTCTGTGTAATTATTTTCCAGTTTAACTGTTAAATGTCTGTGTTCAAGGGAATTCATGTTCACAGTCAAACACCTGGTTTTACATCCCAGACTGCAGTAACTATTTACAGTTTTCTTTGTCCTTGGCTGACGGTGTTGACTCAGGGCAAGCTACAGGTCCTGGCCCTTATATGGGCCAAATGTCAGAGGTGTTGTGACATCTGACCAGCAAAAAGAACTGCCAGAAACCCAATTCAAGCCCACCAAACTGAGCCAAAAAGTGCCACACATAACCCAGATTAAACTTACCTTTAAGCCTGGGGTTTTTGTCCACCCAGTCCCCGATGATGGCTCCCAGCAGGAGCACCGAGCCAGCCACCACCAGCCCATACACGGCAGTGAGCAGCAGGCTGTTCCCGTACAGCTCCACCAGGAAAACTGCCACAGCGAAGTTCCACATCCGGTCACCCTGAGGAATTTAAATTCAGATATTCAGATATTTAAAGCTATTTGTAAATAGAGTACTGTGTGGCTAGCTGCAGGTGCAAAAATAAATGAGTTTGCACAGTTGTAATGACATATAAAACAGCAATAACAAAACTAATAACGCATTAGGTTTGATTTAACACTGGATGGCCACAAATAAATATAGTCATCAAGGTGAACATGCATACATTTACTGTGTGATGTCAGTTAGATGGACATGAGCATGGTTATAATACAATGCTGGTTATAAACAGTGTGTGCTCACCCATGTTGACAGAGCGTGGCCCATGTAGATGAGAAATTTGGCCGAGGTGAAGAAGTCTCGGGTGGACTCTGTGGAGAAAACATGTTACAGCTGGTGTTCGATACCCATCTGTGACACTCAGGCTCCTCTCCTGGGAAATATTCAGTAATTTCTCCTGCAACAGAAAAACAACTCACCCATGCACGTCTTTTTAGTTCCAGAGTTATCCATTTTAAAGCTCTTCAGATAGAAACAACCGGCTTGATATGTCTAATATATATTCTCTCTTTTCTGCTAGATCCCCTTTTGTAATGCAAAAGGAGGTCGACTCCGACTACCTCTGCACCTAACTGACACAATAACCGGAAAAAACAAAAGAAGACACGGCGTTTCTCCCTTTTTCTCCTCTCCAAACTTAGCTATCACTGTAGCTGAAGTTGGAAAGAAATGATTTTATAGCCCGAAAGGCCGGGTGGGTCGCAGGGACACGAAACCGGGAGACGAGCTCCTGTCAGCTGGGCTCCTGTGGACTGTCTGCTCGGCTCTGCTCTCCGCAGCTGCTGCTGCTCTGTTTACGACCCGCCTCGAATATACCCCGCGCGGTCACGTGACTGCCCTTTCTTTACCCCTGTGTCAAAAACAGACGCGGTCCTGCCTACTTAAAGAAAAAAAAAGAAGAAAAAGAAAAAAAATGCACTATAGGAGCAGAAAATGGTGTCATTGTTACCTTGTTACAGTTAAACCCTCCGGTTCCTCTCACAAAGGTGAGCTTCGGTTTTAAATGCTCCCCTCCTCCACTTGTTTACCTCCTAGCAACATGCATGATTATTTACTATTATTGTTATTCTTGTTATTCTTGTTATTATTATTATTATTATTATTATTATGATGATGATGATCATTATTATTGAAAAGAAATTCAAGTTTTATACAGACATTTAAGAAAAATAATAAAGATATAAATAAGGAAATTAAACTGTTGGGTAACTATAATGGACACGAAATTGAAATTATTAGCTAATAGCATGCATGACAGTTAAAATTGTTAGCTAAAAAATACATTAACAATGTTTTTATCTTAAATATTTTGAAAGACAATTAAAAAAATGTGAATAGTAATAAATGTGTTGAATATAAGGCTTTCCCTCCTTGCGGGGGTTCTGCAGGTTTCTTCCTGTTAAAAAGGAGTTTTTCCTTCCCACTGTCGCCAACTGTCTGACCATAGGGGGTCGTCTGATTGTTGGGGTTTCTGTCTAATATTGTAGGGTCTTTAGATTATAAAGCAGATTGAGGCCACTGTTGTTCTAAATTGGTGCTATATAAATTAAACTCAATTTAATTTGTTGAAAATGGATTACAATGAATATAGAACTGCCTAGCAAGGAAGAGGAAGACCACAGAGGAGGTTCAAAGATGCAGGGGGGTTGTGTCACAGAGGAAGGTGCTAGGGATAGGTTAAGATGGAGGGAGATGATCCGCTGTGGTGACCCCTAAAGAGAACAGCCGAAAGAAAATCAGGAGAATATCAAGGCCTGTTGAAGTTTTAGATTGAAGTGACCACTAACCAATTATCTGACATTTTTGCTGTGACCATTTGCCAAAACTGGTTGCCAGGGAAAAATCTGTATTCCTCAACCAGTTTCTCTGTGGTTGCTTGAGGTTGCTGAAATTAGTCACAAAGAAGTGCAAATTGCTGCACCACAAAAATCTTTGCAATCGCTTTCTTCTCTAGCAGATTGCAGCAGTCGACCGTAATTTGCATGGAAGACACCGACTGCAAACACTCACCAAAGTCTCTCCAAACATCTATGAAACTGTGAAAAATGCAACAAAAGCACAAACAGAGAAAATCCGTCTTCAAAATAAAAGCACCACCTTTTGAAACATGTCTGGAACACAGAGGCACAACTTTTACTTTGAAGGTGAATGTTTTTTGCACTTTTAAAAGTTTTATTTCAATTTTACTATTAGTTGGAGGGTGTTGTAGACAGTTCTGCATCTTCCATTCAAAGTACAACGAACAGCAACAATCTGCAATCATAAGGATGTTTTTGGAGCAGCACCTTCTGTGTGACTGATAGTACCAACAACCACCAGCAACCACTTGCCAGCTTCTGATCTGATATGGTAGACAACCCCAAAGCATATTTTAATAGATATTAAAATACAGTTAAAATATAGTTGAAAGGATTAGAAATAAAACATACTGGAAAGTTCTGCATCAGCAAAGATGGTGGTGAAAGCGTAAAAGTCAACAAACTGTTTAAGCATGTGTTTTTTTTATATGACATATATGTCATTATAACAATTTTATGTTCTGGTGACCACAATAAAGTTAATTTAGATAACTGAATGAGTGGCAAGACTTGCTTCTACAACACAGATTTTATAAGTTCTTCACAGATCCAGAATCCAATGTGGAAGTCCCTTAAACATGATTTTCTGTTAATGGCCAGCAGAGGGCGACTCCTCTGGTTGTATAGTTCAGCAGTCCCACATGAAGTGGAACATGAAGTTCACTTTGTAAATTGTGTTTTTTATTGGAGTCTGAAAGAAGCATAAACCACAGTTTGCTTCAGCACGTGATTAACAATTCTCTGCACGCATGTAGCTTGTGACATCTGGTTTCAAAACGGGAACATAGTGAAGGTGAAAATGTTCACCCTGGACTTTGCTCAACATTATGATGTCACAATTTCTTTGGCCATCTTTGATATGCAGTCTATGGTATTTAAAGTTACATATTGTATATACAAGGCATTTAAATGCTTTAAAACACTTACATAAATTTTAACTGATGCATTAAAACACCATGACGCATGTGTGACCTACACATTTGTACCGTTTTCAAATATTATTAGTGCTTCATTGAAGTATAAGTATTCTTTTGTGAAAATATGTTAAAAGTTTTAGATCTAGTATGATTCTTTTGCATGCCATTCTTTCTTTTAAATTGAATCAGAGAAAAGCCAAAGACCAAGGGAGAGCAGAGTTATATCAAAGGTTAAAGATTAATGGAGCGTTTTCTGCCCACGTGATACCACATACAAAAGAAACTTTTGGTTATTGCGCTGACCTAGTGGAGCTGTTTACCTCCTGCTTGCTGCTGCAGGTGAGTTTGGAGGTAAAACTTGTGTACATAGTGCACATTCGGATGACTTGCATTCGTGCACTTTGTCAACAGAACAGTATTACAGCTGTAATTACAGCTTGCATGGATGAAGCCTCCTCGGGCCGCAATAAACACTCAGTGAACACCTGCATGTATGTCTCTTTTAACTGCACATTGTATGAACTCTGATCAGCTGAGTGAGACCCTCACTGAAACATCATGACTGCTCTCCAGTGACACAGTTTAGGTTTTTTGAGGGTTTTTTTTAGCACACTCCAGTGAATAATACCCACACATACAGCCCTGTATTGTGCTCGGTCCTGTGGGGGCAGGTTCTATGTGGCTTTCATATTATACCACAAAGATCAAGTGCTTTACTTTTGTTGGGTTTGATGCAAATTTAGAGCTGTTGTTTTTATCCATTTGCAACACAAAACTTTGCACAAACTCAACTAAACCTTCCAGTTTTACCACCTCAGCCCTGCGGTGTTACGAGAGCTTAAGCATGAAAACAAAAATGGACTCTGTGAAGCTCCTAATCTGTCTCAAGGTCAAAAACACCCACAAACACACTGAACGCAGTCCATCAAAATGACATGTGACAAAGCAGAGCCTCTTTGCTCTTTGTGGGAGGATCTCATTGCAGTTCTGTTGGTTACTTAAATCCTTGTTGCAAAATTACTCTAAAATCTGTCGACCGGTTGCATCACATTCTGGAGTGTAGAAAGAAAAACTGCAGCTTTGTGATGCATAAAAACAAATGCATCTCCAGAATTCTTTATAGGTGAGCATTCACGTCTAATTTGGCACTAAAGTATTGTTTACGATGTCCAAAATGCTTGTGATGTGTTTTAATGATCTTCATCTTCTTCCTTTCATAAATATTATTGCACTGGGTAAAGTAGTATAAGCAGGAGATGGTCACTCATTTCCTGCTTATTTATAGGCATGAGAAAAGTTTATTCAAGGCTGGATTTCCAAGAGAAATCAAAGAGCAGATGCCTGAGTTGGATCTGTCCAAAGGTTGCAAAACTGCTCCAAAGCACAATTCTACATTCAATGATACAGCTTAACCTGAGCAGAAATATAAAACCAGAAATCTACTGTACCAAGCTAAGATGTAATCTGGTTCATGACCTCTTTAAATCTAATATTTGAGTTGTCTGTGATGCAAACTGTTAATTCGTGGTTTTAAAAGTTGCTAACTAGAAGTGGATGGGTTTTTTTTTTACTTTCTGCAAGCTGTGTAATTTGTTAATAATTTTATTATCTTATCCTTGTTAATACGAGCACCTTCCACTTAGAAGAAATGTGAATAAGATATTAATTTACCAGGTTATCGGTGTCCTGCTTAGGATTATATAAATACAATGCTCTCACTGGACTTTCCACCTTTTTGGAACACCCAATGGAAAAGTTAATAATAGATGAACGGTAGTACTAAAATAATAAACATCACAATTTCCAGTTCCTGAAAATGTGCTTACTTAGCATCTGATAAGAGGTTAAAGGTTTTATACATTTTTTGTATGCTTCATTAAAACTATTGACATTGATCTTCTTGTCATGATCCTGACAAGACACCTGACTTTCATTTGGATATTACTTAGACAAGCACTGTCCACCTAAAATTTGTTTCAGACTAACTCTGCACTTGTATGGAAATAGCACCGCTGCATGTCTGTGGTCTCCTCCCACAGGACAATGTGTCCGCCTGCACCTTAAAACAGCTCGAGGAACATAACAAAAACGTCGTACCTACCACCAGTGTCACCAGCAGCCACTCTGACGCCACACTTTAGTTTTAGACTCAGCATTCATGTTTGTATTTTTTCCTTCTCCATGTTTGTTTTCTTGAGTTGGAAGTCTATGGAGACCTAAGGTATCAGATAACACTAGTACAGTATTGCACAAAGCTGCTGCAGCTCAATGAACTTTAATTGTATAAAAATAAAGACTGAATATAGACAAGGGGGTGAAACGAACCCTTGCAAAGACAAGTCAAAGAGTGAGAGGGCTTTGATATTGATGCAATTAATAAACTGCAAACAGGCCATGATGGAGAGGTATATTTCAGTAACTCAGAGAAGATAAAGCAGTTGGCTACGGCTCCTTGTCTCAGCACATTCCTCAATCAAACTGGACACAGCTCTAACTTTGAGCCTTATCGAAATCTAGCTGGATGACTTTGAAAAATATTAACCTACTAAAAGCTTATTATGGAGGGTGAAACTAATCAGATAGACCAAAACTGTTTTTTGTAGCAGGTTGTAAACTTGTTTATTTCTGCTGTAGAATTGGGAGTCTATGGGACTTGACTAATTTATGGAGGAAGTCTCAAGTGGCCACTAAAGGAACTACAGTTTTTGGCCCTAGAGCACCACCCTGCATTCCAGAAGACCCAAAGGGGATCCCCCTGAAGACGCCACCCCCCGGGAGGTCCTGTGTTTAAGAATACTTGGTGGTTTTGATGTTGAGTTTTACCATGATAACTGGTAATTACTAACAAATCCACTAATTTACAGACACAAAGAGAATCAGTGCAGCTTCTTTTAGCCCAGGTTCCTTCCAGTAGATTAATCCAGCCCTAAATTTAACTCTTAATGTGTGATCCAAGCAGGTTGGAGGTTGAGTTATTTTAGGACGAAGCTCTGTGAATGCACATGAAAACAAATGCAGTGCATATGCATACTGTGCTGTCTCATTGCATGAGGGAGCAAAACTGACAGCGACAGGTAACATAAGCACGTATTTTGAGCCGGGTGATGACAATAGGAGCTTCAGTTCCTTTGTGATCTTTTACAGAGCGCCCAACCGTCTCAAAGCCTGCACACACTGAGCCGCTACAAACAGATTACCAGCTCCACTATTAGTGGGCCGCTGTGTCAGGTAGCTGTCATCAGCGGTCAGGCGGCTGCTCTGTCATTTTGTGGTCATGTGACCTGCAGGTACGTCTGTCCCTGAAGGGATCCCGGGATGTGCAACAACAAGCTGTGTTTACATCAGCTAAATTTGTACTCCTGGATAAAAATATTTGGATGACCTGCCTCTTGTGGCTCAAAGTTGTCTCACATTTACTAGCCGCAGCTAAAGAAGGGATCCAGGTGCAAGATGGGAAATCTCTTATTCATCTATTCTTTATGCTTCTCCTCTTTTTTTGTGCTCTGTTGCAATGAAGGTGTTAAAGAACAGCTCAGTCGTATTTCAACAAAATCTGATAAAATCCAAATACCCGAGGCATGGCTCTTGAGGTATCAAGGTCACAACACCTGATACAGAAAGATGACCAACCATCTGAGTGACCAAAGAAACAATGGTCGTAATCACCGTTTTGGGAGCACAACAGGGCTGTGGTCGGTTTAGTTTTTGTGGATATAAGGCCAATGAGTTTTATATGTGCCTGACAACTCCACCACAGAAAAATAAACATCAAGGGTCACAGTCTGGCCGGCTGTGGCAACCTGTGGCCGCTGTTCCTGAAATGACAGCCCTCGCTTTCAGGGAATGAGACTGCAAACATCTGACAGCTGTTTCCGATCAATAAGGCATTGCAGCTGAGTGGACAGCGAAGCAACGTGAGGCTTCAGGCAGGTGTGTTTGTCAAGTTTAAAAGGTGCTTGACGGATTTGGCCTAAATGGCCTAAATGTCATTAGGATGAGTCTAGCTAGCTCAGCAGAGCCACAAATTCACCTTTATAGACCGAATGTCAGGTGTGCTGTGGCATCTAGCCCACCCGACATCTGCAGTAACCCAGAGTTTGTGATGTGTGATCTGCATATTTGCTAACTGAAGACGTCCAGATTAGACCCAAGTGTGTCTGCTGTGTGGGGCAGGTTGACATCTGTGGTCCTAATTGAGAGAAAAGTGACAGTCATACCTAGACCTCACTTTCCCCGGGCACATTCTCCAGCTCTTTTAGGACGGTCCAAGCCGGCTGAGAGACATAATCGCTCCTTCATGACCCGGGTCTATTGAAGGGTCTCCTACCAGTAAAAAAAAAATGCCTAAAACACCTCACCTAGGAGGAATCCAGGAGGCATCCTGGACATACATCACCTGAACCACCTCAGTAGGCTCCAAACAAGGCTGACTTTGATAAAAGCCTAGTGAGATGAACATAGATAGACAGCCATGTTTAAGTGAATGGACTTTGGCTTATTTTGAAACTGACTGGTTTTGGTGCACATTAAAATAATGTTAATTAGATAATGCTTCAAGGTAAGTGCCAAAACAAATGCCAGGGGTTTCAGGCTGGCTACCTTTGGAGGTTGAAGAAAGTCTTAAACTTAAGTGGTTTGCTCTTGTAAAAAAAAAGAAAACAAATAGAAAAAGTAAAAAAAAAAATTCGACCATGCACAAATTAATATCTGTATTTTTTGATACAGATGAATGATTCAGTTGAATGGCTATATCACCGCCCACCAGCAGGAGGCAGTAGAGTTCAAACTGTGTGAACATTCAGCACCCGGAAAAGCTTCATTCTGGTTAGACGCATGAGCTTACTCTGTATGAACCAGGTTTGGTTTTATTAATAAAAACTCTGGACAGTTTTTTCTACGTTTCTTCGCACCATCATGTCTTCAAAAAGCTGCAGCAGTGACGAGCAGTTTGAAGGACAGGCCGCAGTAAAAGAAGAACTGAACAAGAAGGTAGCGTTAGCCCAAACATGCTAATACGGCTAATGTGGCTGTTACAGACCACCGGATGTCTCCCAAATACATAGACTTTTGGTTATTTTCGTTATATATAATTATTCTGCCGCTTCTGTTAGCTTTATGTGTCTTAACAGATTCAGATAGTGTAGTTTTTATCGGTGAAACTTTCCGTGTTACAGATTAAAGAGCAGAAGGTTCTTGTGGACGAGCTCTGCAATCTGAAGAAAAACAGGGTAAGTGGAGGAAGTGGAAAGTCTCAAAATTTATTAGATCACATCATTATTTGTGCAGTTATGATGGGAAACACGCAAATCACATGGGTTACTATGTTGTTAGGCTGGTGCAGTCATGTGTTTTGAAAGTATAAATGTGGATTAATGCAGATTGTTTCCCCCGCAGAAAGTCTACATCCAGCAGAGGAACAGTAACATCTTCTTTGTGGGAGAGAGAAGTCAGACACTCACTTCGTGCAAAAGTAAGATGATGGAAATGTCTCTGGTTGAGAGGTGAAAACTTGGAAGTAAAGATGAACAAAAATTCTAAAAAAAAAAAAAAAAATTGACTGAGAGTTTATTATTTTTGAAAAATGTGATGCATTATGTGTCAAACAGGGTAGAAGCAAAAAACAGATTTATCCTGCTTTGTTTATTTTTTAACATCCATCCATCCAATCGTTTTCTGCTGCTATCCAGGATAGTGGGAGACTGGGGGCAGTAATCTAAGCAGAGAAGGCCAGACCTCCCTTCCCTAAACACCTCCACCTGCTAATTTGGAGGAAGACCAATGTGTTTCCAGGCCAGCTGAGAGATGTGATATCTCCAGTCTGTCCTGTATCTATCCCAGGGCCTCCTCTTTTAGTACATGCCCAGAACATCTCGTCCAGTCCAGAGTTCTTCTGAACAAAACTCCATTATATTTTCAAGAATATGTCAATCAAACTTCAGGTGTCGTTATCAAGACAAGCTAAAGATTGAAAAGTCACCGGCATCACTGTGGGATTGTTTCTGAGCTGCATTGTTTATTTTAAGTTTATGCATGAGAAACTGCTCAATAAAGGACTTTTTTCAGACGTAGGTTTGAGAAATATTTGCAGTGAGGTAAAAACAAACACTGGAAATGTTGGAAAGTCTTGTTATTCTTGGTTGTCTCAGTGCTTGGCTGTTTTTGTGTGTTCTGTCTTTGCTGGCTTTTCCTGTATTTGCTCATTTTGAATTTGATGCCAGTAAAGTTGGGAACAGGGTCCCCCCCCTTTTTCTTTTTTCTTTTTTTTTTTTTTTAAATAATTAAACAGTCAGCAGCGTGTTTTATGCCATAATAGGCCTACAGTGAAGGCACAATGTTATGGCATCATGTAACTAGTGCATTGTTCTGTTTCCAGAGGAGCTTGATTATATGAAAAAGGAACTTCAGGATATCTGAGGCCACAGCAACGCCGCGATGTGTGGGATCTTCTGTGCGCTGAGTCTGGCGTCCGCTCACTCTCAGTGGAATCAAAGAGTTTATGAACATTTAAAAAGGAGAGGGCCCAATTTGAGCCAGGACCTCGCCATCACAGGCTCAGATCTCAGCTATTGCTGTTTATTCTCTGCTCACGTTCTTCACATGAGAGGTCTCCTCACTGCTCAGCCGCTTCAAGACGCCGCCGGAAACATCCTGCTGTGGAATGGAGAGATTTTCAGTGGCCTGCCGGTGACGCCAGAGGAGAATGACGCCACGGTTTTAGCTCAGCGGCTATCATCCTGCAATGCCCCTTCAGAGATTCTCACTGTCCTGTCTGCTATTCGTGGACCATGGGGGTTTGTTTACTACCAGAAGGCAGGAGACTACCTGTGGTTTGGCCGAGATTTCTTTGGTAGGCGGAGCTTATTATGGACATTTGACGCAGAGGCCGGCGAACTGACTCTAACTTCTGTGGCTGCTCACACTTCTGGTCCCAAACAGTGCGTGTGGCAGGAAGTCCCGGCAGCTGGTGTGTTCAGGGTTAACCTCAAGGCGGCAGCAGAAGCTGGCTGTGTGGCATTTGAGGTTTATCCTTGGGCTCATGCAGAAAGTGATGTCAGTAATGACACCATACCTCAGGTGTTGGAGTCCATCCCGAGAGGTTGCAGTGCTGTGATGAACCAGTCAGGTCTTGAACTCTCTTCACCTGTTCCACCTATGAATGTGTCTCTTCCAGAAACATTAAATGATACAGAAATTCACTCAAACTCATGTCTGTCTGTGGAGGATCTGGAGAAGCTGCTGGGCAGTGAGGAGAAAACTGATGAGGTGAATCATCTCATCGACGTTCTCAGCGAGGCAGTGAGGAGACGCGTTCAGTCTCTACCTTTCAGGGCTCTAAACCTCTCTCCTCCTGCTTTTGACTGTGCTCGTGTTGCCATACTTTTCTCAGGAGGCATTGATTCAATGATCCTGGCTGCTTTAGCTGACCGTCACGTACCTGCACATGAGCCTGTAGACCTGTTGAATGTGGCCTTTAAACTACAGGAGCCCAAAAAGCAGAACGAGTCCTCGAGAAAGCCCAAAAATAAGCCCATAGATTTAAAAGCTGATCGGGGAAATTCCCAAGTGTTGAGCCCTTTTGACGTTCCTGACAGAATCACTGGAAGAGCTGGGCTCAGGGAACTACAAGAACTGAACCCTGAGAGGAAGTGGAACTTTGTGGAGATTAACGTAACGCAGGAGGAGCTGCAGGAAAAGCGCCTGGTGCACGTCTGTCACCTGGTGCATCCGCTGGACACGGTGCTGGACGACAGCATCGGCTGTGCTGTTTGGTTCGCTGCAAGAGGAGTGGGATTCATCGCGGAGGGAAACCACCAGAGGCCATTCACGTCGTCGGCAAAGGTGACAAAGAGAGGAGTTTCTTTTGTAGGAAGGAGGGTGTGAGAGCTCAGTATAACTTTTTTTTAATTTGATGAAACTGTTGTTTGAGGAGGATTCTCAGGAATAAAAGAGTTTGGGTCATAAATGGTGTTAAAGGCCAGTTTAAGATAGATTAGGATTATTGTGAGCTAGAAAAATACAGAGCTGGTGGAAAGCAGAATTATTCCACATTTAACTTTAAAAACTTGTTATCAGAGACGTTTCTGATTTGTGCAGGTCATTTTGACCGGAATCGGAGCAGATGAGCAGCTGGCTGGTTACTCCAGGCACCGAGTCCGGTTTAAGACCTCTGGACACGAAGGCTTGATCCAGGAGCTGGCCATGGAGCTGGGCCGGATCTCCTCCAGGAATTTGGGCAGAGACGACAGAGTGATCGGGGACCATGGAAAGGAAGCTCGGTAGGTCTGCAAGTGAAGCTTGTTTTGTCTGTGTGGTGGGTAAGATGTTTATTTTAATGAATCTGGGGTCTTTATAACATCCCATGTGTATCCTTGATGTCTAACAGATAGGTGGTTTTCCTTCCTGATGTTTAAAAAAAGAAAAAAAAGCACAGCTTTTACTAATTTTTATCATGTTTTTAAAAACATTTTACTGCCACCTGCTGTCAGTAAGCGGAACCACTCAGGGAAAAACTGAAATGAAAACAACTTAAAATAATATTTTTGTTCATGTCTGGTTAAAATTTAAGCAGCATGCCGTTTCTGTTTGAAGGATGTGCCGTCCGTTTCTGTGAATTTTCTACAGGCAGAGATTTTAAACTGAGGTGTCTGTACACTGATAATGAAGCTAAATAGCACACTTTCATAGCTTTAATATAAGGTTGTAAACTGGAATGGGTTTTGAAATTCTGGCCGATACGCAAATTATATTTAAAAAAAAAAAAAAAGATTTATTATGATAAAGTCTCAGCTTTTTTTTCCTCTAAGTTTGAGCTCTTTAAATACCCGAAGTGGAATAAATGTCCTCTTATTTGCAGATCAGCTGGTATAAGTTTTATTTGTCAATAAGTGCAAAGAGCACAACAAATTGGATTTTTTAGTGTAAATAAACATTTTTGCCAAATTATGATTCATTTTTTCATTTAATCACATAATTGAACTGAGAGGCATGAACAGTTAATACAGCTCGCCTCCACAGCACTGTGTAAGGTGGCTTAAAAAAAATCACAGTGGGTGTTTTATCTCGTTATTCTTAAAAAATTCATGTCACGTATGAAATCATGACTGGTGTACTGGTTGAAACTGCAGCTCAGTGTAGAATTTATTTTGAGCACCGCAGATTAAAGGCGCTCTCCTCTGTGGACTCTGCAGGTTTCCGTACTTGGACGAAGACGTGGTGAGCTAC
Source organism: Mchenga conophoros (assembly GCF_057382185.1). Lineage (NCBI taxonomy): Eukaryota > Metazoa > Chordata > Actinopteri > Cichliformes > Cichlidae > Mchenga > Mchenga conophoros. The sequence goes on from NC_140541.1 coordinate 33,143,259, forward strand.
TTGAATTCGCTTCCCGTGTGGCAGAAAGCCGATCTGTCGCTTCCTCGAGGAGTCGGCGAGAAACTCCTCCTGAGGATGACGGCAAGGCGACTGGGCCTCGGTCAATCGGCCGTCCTGCCCAAGAGAGCCATGCAGTTTGGCTCCCGCATCGCAAAGATGGAGAACAGCCGCGAGAAGGCCTCGGACAAATGCACAAGACTCCACATTGTTTAGATTAATAAAATAACATTTATAGAAAAGATTGATCATAAACTTAAAGGTGTATTTACAGTCACACACGATAATTTTCTTCTTGGATCAGTTTAAAAAAAAATAAACGTCCTTTTACACCATGTATGACTCAACGTCCTGAAGTTTTTCTTTGAAGTACAGATCACATTCAACATATGATGGCAAGTTTCCAACATCAAAACGCCCAGAAATTTCCTGAATGTAAACAGGTTTCCTGAAAAAAAAGAATACAACAGTCTGCCATCGTCTAAGCTTGAGTGTCATTTAAGTATATGAAAAATACAAGAACAGATTCAAAATGAAACCCTGATTCCTTCTGAAACACACAAAAAGCGGAAATTATTTATTTGGAGTAAAACTCAGATTTCTCCCAGCTGAAATTACCTCGGGATGAGCCAAGACACAAAGTTTCCGGGAGCGTCTTTCTCTGTGATTGGAGCATCCTGTGGAAATATTAAGCTTCTCGTTAATAATAAAAACATAACTTAATTGTGGAGTGTCGGCTTATTTCGTTTACCTTCTTTTCCTCAAGGAAAGTGTCCAACAGACGAAGACTTCTTTTTGAAAACACGTAGAAACAAGGGCACTGAAAACCAAAAATAGTCAGCTCTGTGTTCTGAGTCCGGGTAGTAAAGTTCCATCTTTCATTTACAGTCTTTAACCCTAAGATCCCTGAGTGTATATTTTACCACATTCTGACCATTTGTGTTGAACTTACTGCTCTCCTGGACTTTGTCTCTGAGGGAAGAGGCTTCTCCTTCATACAGAGGACACGAAGATCAGTGTCTGCCTCCAGGATTCCATATTTCTGGGTTTCTGAACACACAAACATAAAATACAGAACTAACTGGGAAGAAGACGCAAAGCCACGGCTGATGTTGGACACGTGAACAGCTTTATTAACCTCACCCTCGTCTCTGCACTGATACGACAGCACAAGGCAGCTGTCTTCACACTTCGACTGGACATCAGAGAACCTCTCTTTAACTTTCCTGAGGCTGAAATCTTCTTTGAAGAGGGTGTCACTGTTCAGGATGGACAGGGAGAGAGCTACATCTCAGAGCTGTTTACACACTCAAAACTACAGTTTACCATGAGCTAAGGAACACAAACTTACCCTCCGATAACTATGACATGATCTTCTATGTTAAAGTGCTTCACAGCGAGCTGCAGGCAGGCCACGGCGCCCAGTCGTTCCTGGTGAAGGACAAATCAGTCCAGGTAATCAACCAGATCTGAGAAGAAAATCCCTGCCTGACATCGGAATCAACAGCTTACTTAATGTACAAGAGCTTTAGCATATTTAATGAAACTATGCAAAAGTTTACCTTCATTAGATTACTGTTACTTACTTACTTTCCCGTAAGCACGCTGCATTACTGCGTTACTAAAACCGTGATTTTTTTTGCGAGAGTGTCTCATGACAATGACGTAAGCGAGTGGCAACAGCTGTGTGCAGGAGAGAGTATGACCGTGCAGCGTTTAAAGCGTGGAAGAACGGACCTTACTTTGAGTTTGATTCCGTAAAAAGTGTCAAAAACATTATCGTTCGCTGCTCACTGCATGGGAAGAAAACCCCTAAACGTCCGAGCAAGCACCAAATACGCTGCCGCTGGAATGTGAAATTTACAGAGAAACTGCCAAATTCTTCCACTGACCGCTGCGGCACACCTGCACCAGGGCAAACCTCTGCCTGCCCCACTCCTGCTATACAGGTGAAAATAGAGCAACAGGGCCGCTGAGTCTTTGATTTTATTTATTTTCTGCTGCGTTTTACGTGCATCTATTTGAAAGAGTGAGTGTAAACAAAAAACTATTTAATTTTATATGCTGGAATATGCAGAAAATAGGTTTAAATGTTAAACAAATTTCTTCCAGTCAGAGAATGTTGCATAGCATTTAATGCTTGCTTGATGCATAAAGTTAAAAGATTAAAACTAATAAAACAAGTTTTAAAAAGAGACTTTTTCATTTGATTACATTTTATATGATGGATTATGCAGAAAAAGTAGAATTGGGCTGAAAGATCTATCGCTTTATTACGTATTTAGGGGATAAATCATGTTTTAAAAAGTAACTAATTACTTTTGAAAATAAGTAATCAGTAAAGTAGCAGGATTACTTTTTTCAAGTAACTTGACCAACACTGCTCAGCGCTGCGGGGCATGTGTAAAAAAATCTTTAGATTACAGGTCAGAGGACGGTATGGAAGCGGAGTGTAAAGGATTACATCATTGCTTGTCGTCTGGTCGCTGAGGATCTGGACATTTGTGAAATTTGTTGCCCATTCTTCAAACGCCCTGAGGTACAGAGTGTTGGTCTGTGGAGATCAGCAGAGGATAAGAGTGGGTCACAGACCTGCACGTTACTGATCATTATCATAATCATTACATCAGAAGAGAAGGTACTCACTACGTGATTGTTGTCACTTAGTCAACTATAAATAGATCAACAATCAACAATAACAGAACAACAATGAATCAATGTTATTTCAATGTCAATGTCAGGTTTCATCAGTATTTTAATGTTGTTTCAACATTGATATTTCATTGACATTTCAATCCTGACGATTCTGATGGATCAGATGAAAAATCAACATCAGTTCAATGTCTCCTTGCTGTCTGGGCTGTGCCTAACACTTTATCTCTATCTATTTAACTAACATGTAAAGTGAATCAGGGAACTATCTTTGATGTGTTTGTCCACCAGTGTTGGGAAGGTTACTTTTAAAATGTATTCCACTACAGATTACAGAATACATGCCCCACCTAAATGCACATTACTGTGCATTTAGGTGACCATGATGAGAGAGACAGAGAGAGTCTGGCTCAGATGCTGGCAGTTCTCGCGGCAGTCTACCGGTAGCATCTCCTTTCAGGCCAGGATAGACGAATGTCACCGAGCAGTGACTAAGTTTGAGGTAAAAGACTTGCACCCATTTGCCACAGCAGATGCCCCCGATTTACGGTAAGTGAGTGTGTTTAATTGTAGGCAGGGACATTACTGGATATTCTTGTGTAATTGCTACAGAATAATTTATGTTATACTTTGTTATTGCTACAGAAGAATATTTATTTTATTATTTTACATTTACAATTATTTTTCCTGGGGACCCTGTGACACCCCATTAAAGAGCCATAGGCTGGATCTCTTAAGATCTCACTGTTGGGTTTGTAAGGCCATGTTACTCCTAAATTTCTATCTTGTTCAAAGAGAAGCTATAAAACAAAGTTCTAAGCTAATCGACCTTAGTGTTCTCCTTTTTAAAAAAAAAGAATCGATAAGAGAATCGATAAAGAATCGAATCGTTAAACAGAATCGAAAATGGAATCTAAATGGTGAAAATCTTATCAATACCCATCCCTACTCATATTTTGTATTTTAAATACGTAACGGCGGTACATGTATTCCGTTACTCCCCAACACTGTTGTCCACACATATTCAAACCTGGTTTATCATTTTAACAGTTACGCAGAGTCGGATCAGATTCCTGTGAAATGGAGTCAGTTATTGGACCTAGTTACTGGTTATTTACCACGACATAGATGGTGTCCACGGAGCCGGACACTGTCAGCGCGTGGATCCAACGTGAGCTCAAAGGGCACCGACCGACGGGCAGCAGCGGCTTGGCTACGTGCGCCAGGTGGGCGAACCTTCCGGTGGTGTCCGCCAACACATCCCTCTGGAGCCTGGTTCCGTACCCGGCGGCGAGAATCACGGCTTTCATTTGAACTCTGTAATCCGAAGGGCTCCCGGCGAGCTGTCAGGTGCTTTACGGGGAAACTCAACGGCACATTAGCGGGTATAAACCGAGAGAGCAAAGTTTGATAACGGTCCATAGATCAACTTCTGGATATTCTCGCGAGGTTAGCGTCCAACTAATGGCAGGACGCTAGTTTTTTTTTTTTAAAGAACTTTATTTATAATCAACAGTATAACATACAAGGCACCATCATTAATCCGAATATGTAATATCCTCGGTTGAGCGTTACAACGACAAAAGAGGAAGAAAAAAAAACAAAACAAAACAAAAACAAAAAAACAATAAACACAAAGCCAAAAAGAGTTAGAACAAAAAGAGAGAACAGTCATTGAAGGATTTAAAACCAAAGGAAAAAATTTATATGAACAAAAAAGGGCAATCATGATCATTAAATAGGGAGGTTTCTTTTTTAACATAGATTAAACTTGTTAAATAATACAATAAGTTTATGAGCTTTCTTGTTATTCACAAGTTTCAGCGATTTAGCCCAGAGTTTAAAGTCATTCAGCCATCTGTTTATACGTGGTTTAGCTTTAAAATATCTGCATTTGTGAATAAATTTTTTTCCCAGTAACAAAAACGTCCTAATCAACAAGTCAAAATCTGCATTCTCAGCAAGTATTCCAAATTTTATTACTGTCATCATCAAATGTGGTAACTGAATTCTCCTGAACTGTAGCCAGCTCCACATGTCAATCCAGAAGGGGTGCACTGATTCACAGTAGAAAAACAAGTGATCCAGACTTTCAATATCACTGTCACAAAATGTGAAGGCGTTCACATCCAAGTTAAATTTCCGTTTTAAGAATTCATTGGTTGGATAAACCTCATTTATGATTTTAAAGTTAACCTCTTACTTTAGGGGAAAGAGGAAGTGAGATATACTTTCTTCTTATTGCCTTAACCTCCATGGTGGATCCGTACTGTCCCCTCAAACACTGAGACCATCGCTTCCAGTTGCTACTTTCTAAATTAAAAGTAATTCTCCGAGGAATTTCACTGTAAATAAAGATTTGTAGGATTTTAGCTGTTAAACAACAAAGCCGCAAATAATGGAACCATTTCAATTAAAAAACTCAAAAAGTGCTTGCAGTCGTATTGAAGACATATTGCAGTCGTATTATTGAGCTATAGATTGACAGTCAAATTCCATAGATAGTCTAATCACACATAAAGGGCACTGCCAGGGGCAGGAGTTTGGTGTAAAATTGTTTATTTGTGAAATATTGCCAACAAGTGCTGTCTAGCTCAGAGATTTATTCAGAACAGAAACCTTTTTTCTTTACACAAATGTGCCAGCAAATGTACAGAATATCACTGTATTACTAAACTGCTGCACATACCAGTGTGCACATCTGGAAGTAGTCCCATTAGAAACACAACAAACAAGAGTATGTATGTAATGTGGGATGTAACTGTAGGATCCAGTGATAGCAGGATATTTACAGCCAGTACCATCTTATTTTAATTTACCAGTAATCTGTGGTGATAATTATGGCAAAATGTATTTGTAGTTACTGCAGCAATAGACACATTTTATTATTAGTTTGTCTGTTGTTTCATATAAAAGGAATGCATTTTAATGCATATTTATTTACTTTCTAAAAAGTAAACGTCAGTTAATTTCGCTGTTAACAGAAATGCAGGAGTGTTACTGTTTTCCTTTTTTCAACCGCAAAATCTCCTACCTAAACATTTCTTTATCAAGCTGTTTCAAGGAAAACATCAGCCTATGTATCATTATTGGATTTTCAAATATTCACAAAAGTCTTGGAAATCATACAGTCTGGGTTCCTATAAAGAAGATGTGGAAAAATAAATGACCCAAGAGCAAAAATATCTTCTTCCATCATGTTGTTTACTTTTCAGTCTTAGCACCACATGTGACAGAATACAAATTCAAGTCCGTTTGTGTCTCCTGTGAATTCTTCACTGCGGGGCCAGCGGGATGCCCCGGGCGTCGGTCACTTGGCCCTCCTGCAGGTTTTTGACCAGCTGAGCCAGCCAGCGTTTGGTGGTGGTGTCATCCTTCAGCACCTGGGCGAAGGTGCTGTCCTTCAGCTGGTCGGGTAGACACTGACGGAGTGCCTCTCTGGCTCTGAGGAAGGAACAACACAAAACCTCCTTTTAATATCACTTCAAATGAAATTGAACTTCAAACTTGATGAAAACACTCAATGAAAGTGCAGATATATTTTTCCAAATAATTAATGTCAGGTTAGAAAGAAGAGTAAGGCAAAAACAAAAAATCATCAGAATAAACAAAAATATAATATTCCTAAACGATGAACAGCTTCAACATGTAGTGCATTTTTCTGTCTATGTAGTTATTCCCAAGTGTTTCAAGTAAAGCTGCAGCTATTACATCTAATACAACCTGTTACCATGAACTGTTTTTACACACATAAACATCTCATGGTGTAAAAACTACCAGTGTATTTTTGCAATAGCTTCTTCTAGTGGCAAGCTGATTGAAGTCTTCAAACAGCGAAGCCAGTGTTATACAGCAGCGGTCCCCAACCCCCGGGCCTCGGACCGGTATCGGTCCGTGAGTCATTTGGTACCGGGCCGCGAGAGTTGAGGCTCAGGTGTGAAATGTATAGTTTTCAGGGTTTTTATCGGTTTTCAGCGTTATTTTGTTATCGTTTTTATCGTTTACTCGGTTTTCCTTGGTCTTTTCACGTGTGTTATGAATAAATTTTCTTTTTTTTCGGTACCGGTACTAGTTTTATTTTGTTGTATTTATCCGCGACATCTTAAAGGCCGGTCTGTGAAAATATTGTCGGGCATAAACCGGTCCGTGGCGCAAGGTTGCAAGCACACAATAAACTGCAACAGAGTAAAGATGCTGTACCTGAGATTATCTGAAAGGCGAAGGTAGCAGCGGACGACGTGCTTCAGCAGCCGAGCTGATGGTTCTTTGGAGAGCTGCAGCACCATTTTACCCTGAAGATGCAAACATGATGGAGACAACAGCTACAGTTACATCCAGCAAACAAAGATCCCGACCCACACGCCACAAATCAACAAATTATTATTTAAAGAAAGCACTCAAACTACATTTGAGTTAAAGGTCAGTGTGAAAGCCTCAGGAAACTCTTGTTAATGTCTCGATTTATTTGACTTTTTTCCCTCCTAATGATTTCACCAGGTTGCCCACACCTCACAGTTTGAGAACCACCGAACTGGATCAATATTTTTATTCTGACTGAAGATTAAAGTTCAGCTGTGAACATGTGACAGGATTTTACAGCGTGCTGTTTACACATCAAAGGTAATGAATGTGACATGGGGGCATTTTCTTCTGTCCTTGGTACATTTGATCAGCCCCCTGTATATGGATTACATAAATCAAATCAGTGGAGTGCAGTAAATATTGTTACTATGCTGCTCTCAACTTCTCAAGGGTTTATTTTTTTAAATTTATTTTATAGGCTCAATCATGTGACATGAACCATGCTGCACGCCACTGCAGCCTGGGCTAATTTGTGATGTCCGTGCCCAGTTGGGTTTTTAAAACACCAAAAAGAAACATAAACAAGAGACTCTAGGGTTCGAACTGCAGTGCAACGAACTGATTCCTTTTGAAAAATCAAGTTTAGTTTTAATATGAAGTTTACGTTCTGAAGTATTTCATTTGCTGATAATGACTGAAAATTAATTGTTAAATTTTTTTTAACTGTGGACCATTTCTGCTTGGACATAATTGACAGCGAAGTAAAGATATGACTTGATGCAGATTTTCTTCTGGTCAGTTTGTAAAAAGCTTTGAACAGACAACTGGTTTTTAAATATCAGTCTGTGCCTGTTTATTCCGAACGGTTAACAAAAGTTTTTAATTCTGTCTGGACTTTTCAACAAATTACAAACAGAAATCAGTGAGACTAAACCATCTTCTTGTAATCGATGATGTGTCACAGAAAGTCTATCTGATCATGTCCATGCATATCTTTACAGCAAACACTTACAAGGATCATTGCCACATGGGAGAAACGCTCATAAGTCTGGCATATGTAAGCCAGCCCTGTGTCATCAAGCAGTATCTTCTGCAGTATGAAGGTAGCAACCTGAAAAAACAAACATGCGTATAAAGATTTCTCACTAGTAGGTGTCAATATTATGCTGCGGGCTATCTGTAAAGGTTCAGACTATTTTAAAAACAGAATAGCTCCGTACCGTCTTAGAGAGCTCACTTCCTGATTCCATAATGCGGAGACAAAGCGGGATGATTTCAGTTGTGAGAAGAAAGTTAATCACTTCTTGTTCATCTGTTTTGACCAAGGCACCTACATTAAGTACAAACAGACATCTTAATACCTGTACACACACACTTTGAATGATAAAAACTCTTTTCATAATACAATGAGAGGAGAGCATACCTATGACTCCAAGGCTGGTGAGGCGCAGGTACTCGAATGGGCGCGTTTTGCTCACAGTGTGCAAAAAGGGATAAAGGAAAAGGGGAATGTGGGCTGCGAGGAAAGCCGACCTGGCAAGATATTAAAAATTAAAAGAAAAATACTTTTAAATCAGTGTAACCACACTCATATCAAACACATATACCGGACCATAAGGCGCACTGTCGATTAACGGGTCTGTTTTCATACATAAGGCACACCAGATTATACGGTGCATCAAGCGAAACAAAACAGTCAGATAAGTCAAACTTTACTCAACTCATTCTTCTTGTTTCCTCCACTTCCGTACCATTGATCCATTAATGTTTAATTCTCTCACAGCTGCTCTTTCACATGTTGTTGCAGTATATTAGTGACTAACCTCATATTGTGGATGGATTATCTCAGTTGTTCTTCTGACTGAAGTTTGGTCTGTTTACAGCATCCTGCCACACGATTGCATTTGTTCTTAACCCTCATGTTAACTTTTATTGAGTGGAAAAAAGTTAGCGTTCATCCTCCAGCTTCACTGGTGGTGGCCAGGGATAGCTCAGTAGGTAGAGTGGTGGCCCCATGATCGGAAAGTCGGGGGTTCAACTCCACTGAACGGCTACCCTGAGGTACCCCTGAGCAAGGTACCGTCCATACACACTGCTCCCCGGGCGCTGCATTGGTGGCTGCCCACTGCTTCACTGGGTGAATGGGAACTATTTCCCTATGGGGACTAACACATACACACACACTGTGTTTTTGTTATGCTAACATAGCTGTGTCGCTAACGATCACAGCAGTGATGTTCGTTGGTTTACTGAAGTTGGACAAGCTGGTATTTAGTGATGTGCACAGCTCGAAGCCGACCGGGAGGTTAAGGCACGATGTGCCTTTTCCCCCCCGGTTGTAGTGGGCCTCGACCTCCTGTTAGCTTCGAGATGGTGGGTAACAGACGTCTCTGAAAACGTCGGAGCACTTTTGCAAATATGTGATGTCTTGATAAACCGAGCAGATATTTGATGTTTACACAGCTACATTCACGCCTGAAAATATCTTAAAAGTTTATTTTGTGACCCAGAAAAAGTAATATTAAAACCAACTAGCTGGCGCCATTGTTAGAAACGAATTGGCTGGGCCACGCTATGAATTCTGGGATAGGTTGGGTAACGAAGGATACACTGACTCGGCCTTCAAATGTGACCTGCGAAGCATACCAGTGCAAGATCTCCGTTTGTGAGATCTTGCAAACCGTTTGTGGGATCTCACAAAACTTCATCTTAATTTTTTTTTCCTCCCATGTCCCTTGCAGGGCTCGGTATGGTAGTGATAGCAGAGCTGTATGTTTTAATTCTTTCAGAAATCTCTCAGTCAGAACATCCTATATCATGTTTAGATGGAAACTAACTTCCTGCTAACATCTAACTCTGTTAAATTTAATAAATTCTGTTTTCATGGATGCCTCGATGTTAAACTTAATTGTTACACCTGGTAAAGCAGCAACACTGATTATTTTTATTAAAGATGAAAGAATTTAGAAAGTTTTTAACTCTCAGTGTTCGTTTGAATTTGGGACCTGAAGGGGACGGCGTTTTGGACCCAGATACTCAGTCTGTGAGGCTCCTGACTACGGTAGCTGTAATGCTCTGACAATCCATCAAGCGGTGCGGCTTCGTAACTTACTAAAGTCGTACTAAAACATTTTGACAGATTTTTGAGTGCCGTGTACCACATAAAATCGGTTCAGTAAGCACAACCAGAATTCATACATTAGGTGCACCAGATTATAAGGTGCACTGCTGATATTTGAGAAAATTAAAGCATTTTAAGTGCACCTTATAGTGCAGAAAATTAGGTACTTTCATTTAAGGCTTAAAAGCCTTGTTTGTATCAGTGAAAAGAAAAGATGAGGTAAAACAAAAAAAGAAGCATGGTTGTAGTTTAGTTTCCTGAAATTCCTGATTGAAACAGAACAAATGAAGGCAAAGTGGATAAAACTCAATCTGCTCTGTAGTAAAGGTTTTTCTTTAGTATTACACAATTAAAGCTTCCAATTGTCCCCTTACCGTGTCTCTGGGTGTGAGGCAACACATTGCAGGAGTGCCAAGGCGTTGCACACTCTGTTAGACTGATGTGCTGTGAGTGTCGGTGGGTTAATGGATGGATAGATGTTCACTATTTCCTACAAAGAGAAAGGAATGCATCAATGGTGCACAGCAAATGACACTGGGCAAACAGAACTATAGAGATGATGGATTACTCCGTCATCTCTGTGGTATTAACTCACAGGTATTAACTCAACAAGTGGTATAAACTCTAATGGTAGGTAGAGATTAAAAAAACGCTTACAACCATTTCAAGACCTAGTGCCCTGGAAGTCTTATAATTCAGGTCAAGTTTTAAAATATACTAAGAGCTCTTAACAACAAGTACCAATGCAACATATTATATAAATAAAAATAATATAGCAAAACAATTCAGAGTAATGAAGAAGCTCACTTCATGCGAGTGGTCTGTAAGGCCTAGCTGCCATGCAAACATGGCATGACTTGTAGTCCCTGATGGTTGTGCTGAATCTTTGTCAAGCCTATGGCATAGCTTATGTAAGTAGCCATGTTGTCAACATCATTTATGTGTTTGTGCATTATGTGTTAATTAGTGTGTCTTCTGGTGTTTTATATGTGGAGCCAGCCTACAGGAACAAATAAAATGCTGGTACTTTATTACCTCTATATCTTTCTCCAGTAATTTGTTGACATTTGTGAATCCTTATATTGAGGAGATGATGTTATTCTGTCACTGAGAAATTCAAAAACTAAGATGAAATTAACAGTGGGAAATCTATAGCACTGGGTAGGCCAATCACAGTACGTGCTCTGGATGCTGTGTGTATTAAATTTCTAGAAGGGTGCATGTCCAGTTATGCCATAGGGTTAAAGATTCAGGTTTGTGGTTCCGATGTAGATTTGAAGCATAAAAAAATAATAAAAAATCCTGATTTCCAACTGGTAGAGAGGCAACAGATCTTACCTGCAGGAGAGCAGCGATAGTGCCACAGGAATGCCAAAGCATCGGTGCCAGGTCTGGCACAGATTCGCGTTTCTTGCTGAGCTCCAGCAGGGCATTCTCTCTGGTCTCTGGGCTGGACAACTCATTGATCCACTGGTAGATCTTTTCCCGGTCTACCTGAGCCAGGGCTGTGACATTAGATACAGCCTGCAAAAGGCAAAATTAGTTTAAAAAGCATGTCGTCTTGGGTCTGTGTTTGAGAATGGGTGGTCGATGTTTAATGTAAATCAAACAAAAGGATGAGGAAGCTCCATGTTAAGACGGTTCGAGACTTCAAAGCAAAGTAAGGTGAAATTACACTCACCGCTCCCGTTGCAAGCATTCTCCGAAGCTCTTTGTGGCGTCTTTATGTCGTTATAAACAACTAAATTTGATTAAGTGTGGTGAACGTGGTTGCAATGCAAGTAAGTTGGCGTAACTAGCACAAAGCTAGCCCGAGCTGGCTGCTAAATGTCCTGGCCTATGAAGACAAGTACCCGTGTACATTAACATAACTTCAAATTCGCCGAAATAAGGGGAAAGGGAACACTAGCAGTCTAATTTGTGCGCTTTAAACCACACTAATTAGCTCAAAACTAAACGTAATTCATACTAAAACTAAAGCGAGGCTTAGCTTGGCAGACCCGTGGACAGCCTTGATACAAATAACTGAAATATCGCGAGATGAAAATCCTCGGTCATTACTTCCGTTGTAAATTTTCACATTCCCGCCATCATCGCGCAGCTCAGCGACGCGTCGTGTGCTGTTCTGCTGTCAACAGCACCGGAGAGCAGGTGAATGCCGGCAAAACAAACTTTCTGCCTGCTCAGCAGCTACAGAAGCGACACCGGACTTTTAGAAGTTTGAAGACAAGCTCTCGTCATCGATAGGTAAGTACCTGCTCGGTGTAATCGCAACGCGATACGCTTTCCATCACCAAATTACAGACTAGCAAATTAGCCAGTTAGCTAGCGTCCGTTAGCTTGTTAGCCGAGGTGCTAACGTCGGCCTCCTCCATCCCATTCAGGGGCTGCGGACGGGCATACGACATTATCCGCATCCAAAGGGGCTTTTTTACTTTTGGCTAGCACCTTTTCTTGGAGTTGCCGGTTTGGACAGGTAATTCTGTGGGAGCATCGACGCCTTGAGCTGAGAGGGAACATCCCGTGTTGTTGTGCACGTACCAGTCGTTGGCTACCGCGACTCAGAGTGGCCGTTAGTTTGGCTAGTTTGATGGCAGATGCAAACATGGGCTTTTATTGAAGCTGCTAGCAAAGAAAATCACAAGGCACGAGCTGCCACACGCAGCCAAACAAGCTGTTTTATTTGTCAGAAATGCATTGCGAGCGTGCTGTCCGCTTTTCTGCTGCGAGATGCTGCGCTGACTCCTGTCAGCTTGTTTTGGATGGTTTGTACTTTCTTGTGACTTTGACAACGTGGGTTGCCTGCTCTCGTTATCTGAGCTCAGCCTCGGAAACTTTGAAGTTGCTTTCACCGAGACGACTACAGGTGATATTAGTGTTATTACAAAAAGAGGTGCTATGTTCATTTTAGTGGCTGCTTCTGTTCGTTAAGCTCATTATTTTCCTGCAGTATTTAACTAGAGTAATCAAATTCAGAACTACCTGACCATTGGTTTAAACTGCTCCTGCTGAACACATTCAGTTGTTATAAATATAATGTGCTCAGATTGTGTGACAGCGGATCCAATTTGTCTTTTTTAGGATTAGTTTGAGTCCCAGTCTCCCAAGTGCACCAACGGGATAGAAAGCCATGGCAACTGTAGTGCCCAAACTCTCCAGCGCTGGGGCTGTGAAGATCCGTTTCACCAGTCTGGACCTGGGCACCACCAGGTGGAAAGAAGGGACGTTTGAGATTTTGGAAAAGGACAATAAAGTTAACCTCTGCCTGAGATTCAACTGTGGAGGAGCTTCCAAAACGTTCCAGGTATTTTACTGTTTTTTTTGTGTTTTACTGTGTTTACTGTTGTTTATAAGACCCCAAAAAATGTCTTACTTTCACATTGGTCTTTATTATTGTCATTTTTTTGTTAATGTCCTAAGAGGTACTGATTTCGATTTTAGTGGTTCTTTTGATTATGATCTAGCAACCTTTTGCACTTCATCCAGATAGAGTATTGTTTTATCTGGGTCAGCTGGCTCAGAAGGTACTGTGGGTTGCCTGTTATTCTTGGGATTGTTGTGTCAATTCACATGTCAAAATAAGATTCCTTGGGGTGAGTCATGCTACCGCCTTATTTTGGTGTGTAAGAGTGAATGAGTTAGATGAGAGGAACGTTTAAAAAAAAAAAAAAAAAAAAAAAAAAAAAATGTAAGAATGCACCAGACTTGCAAATTAAACAGCTGATTTAAAAACAGAGAAAAAGACACTGAACCCTCATAATCCTGCAAGAAACCACACACAAAAATATTAGGGGTGCAATGATACTCGTATCAATATTGAACCGTTCGATACAGTGCTTTCCGTTCGGTACGCATATGTATCGAACAATACAAAAATATTAGGGGTGCAACGATACTCGTATCGATATTGAACCGTTCGATACAGTGCTTTCGTTTCGGTACGCATATGTATCGAACAATACAAAATTTTTAATTTATTTTATCAACTTTTCTTCTGACGATGCTGTCTGTGTTGAGAGCTCAGTGGATCTGCGTTCGACTACTCCGCCTAGGCTGCACTGTCAAGCGCAGATCCACTGAGCGCAGCACAAGCTAGCAAGACAGAAGCTAAGCTCGTTGCAACATGGCAAATTGAACCTCCCCCACCCTCATTCAGATCTGGCGTTTGGAACTATTTTGGTCTTCATGTGAAGTATGACCCTGAAGGTAAGCGCGTCATGGACAAAAGTAAAACAGTATGTCGGATGTGCCACGCAATGCTCAATTACATGGGTGGGAACTACTGCGTTAGCGCAGTTTTCTCGTTAACGTGTTGACGCAGTCCAGCCCCACGCATGGGGCGATCCGCGGTAGCTCGTTAACGGAGATTTGTCATGTTAACGTCATTTCAGATTAACGCTGACAGCACTAGTGGGAACACAACGAATATGACTGCACATTTACTCCGACATCATCCTAGTGCAAAGACAAGTGGAGGCAGACAAAAACAACAAGCACGCATGTTACAAACTTTACCTGAGTCATTTAGACAGCTGTTAGCACATGATTCTCCTTATGGGGACCTGATATGTTTAATATGCTGCTGAGAGTATACCCCAGAAGAAGCGTATAGTATAGCTTTTATTTTGGAAAGCCACTTGTCTGTAATAAACTCTCTTTTCCAAAGATGAGTGATTTCTCGATCAGATAGGTTTATTTTTTTTATTACTTTGTTGTTTCAACAACATTAAATTTAAAAACTACTTCTGAGTTAAAATATATATTTATAATTTTAATAAATGATAAATTAAAAAAGCGCATATAGATATATAGATATAGATATAGAGATAGAGAGATATATATATATATATATATATATATATATATATATATATTTATTTATTTATTTATTTATTTATTTTTGAGTTGCTTTCTCGGTTGAAAAGACTCCTACTAATGGATGGCTAAATGATGATATTTCTTTTTAAAGCATTACAGGAACAAACTTTTTAAATGGCACCCCATAAATCAGTCTTACATGTCTGATTCATGTCAGTACTAGAAGAATCTAAGCTGTCAGCTTTGAGGCATTATGCAATGAATGAGCAGTAGCTCTGCACTGAAGCCATGAATGAACCGGATTAGAAACATAATCTCACCCATGGCACATACCAGGGTTTGTTCAGCCCTCGGGTCAAGTGTTTTTAATGCATGCCTGTACTTCTTTTAGATGATCCCATATTCCAGAACTAAAATATTTCAGACTGACTGATGTGATTGGGTCTAAAAAGAATAATTAATATTACCCTTCCTCTTATTTTGAAAGTTCAGTTGCTGCTAAAACAGCTAGCTTCCTGTCCTCTTTTTCCCTACTAGTAAACCTCTTGTTTTTGCAGTTCAACTTAACCACTCCTATCTTAGTCCTTATTCTGCTCTGCTGATCTGCTGTGACCTGGTGGGTCACTCTGACCCAAACCTGCATCAGGAGATAAACTGGTTCATGGCTAGTAGGCCATGCAGGACAAGGACCACAGCATCTGCTGCTGTTTAACTCTCCCCTACTAGGAGTAACCTTGGATGCTCTTTTTTTTTTTTTTTTTTTTCTTTTTTTTTTTTTTTCTTTTTTTAAAGATTAGCCGTTTCTGTAATATTTCAGGCCTGCTTATGGAACAAAATGCCTGGGTTTAAATTGGAAGTTATTGAAGGTGGTCTCTGCCTATGCAAACCACATATTTATTCAAATACTCAGGTGTCAAAACCCATCTTTATGGGCGCAGGGGAGGTTGTCAAATGTTGTTTTGATGGGGAAAGCGTTAAGACAGAGAGGCTGGAGTTTGTCTAAGAGATCAGAAACTCTAACCCATTCACACGAAGTTTGTTATTACTTTCTTTAATAAAGTGTGTGTGCCTTCTCTCGATCCCCTCCTACCAACACAATATAACTGAAGTTTGTAGGAAAGTCTGGAAAACTTGGAGGCGCTAACACTGTAATGAATCTGTCTTGCTCCATTGCTAGGAAAGTCAAAAACATTGAAACCCCACGACTGTTATAATTTCCAAACAGACATATAAGAGCTTTTCTGTAATAGTCTGGAGCAAGAGAAGTAAAACAAAAAAAACTTTGTCATCACAGTCAAGTGTTCTGAGTCTCTTGTTACGAAGAACCTCACTCCTCAGATAGCATGATATAAGACCTATTGAAGAAAGTAATAGCTGATAGAGTGAGGTTTGTCATATAGAACTAGTTTGTTCAAAGGTATACTTTATCAACAAGTATGATGTGAGGAGAAAGATGATGACGATGATAATGTATATATTACTATTGTATGTAATAGTAATAATCATGAATCCGAATATTTGCTGTTCTTTGCTCTCAGCTGAACCAGAACGTGAAAAATATTAGCCAGAGTGCCAACCGCATCGTCCTGACTCTGAAGGATAACAGTGTCATCACGCTGGACAAGATGCCTCCACCTTTGGTTCAGAAGACTAAAGAATACCTTGAAAAGCTGAAGCAAGGAAAGCCAGGTAATGACACCCCTGCACATTAAAAAACAACAACAAAACAAACAAAACAAAACTGAAAGATTTTTATTTTTTATTTTTTTTGGGAATTAATCCTTGTATGCTCTTCCTGCAGAGAATGGTCACTTTTTCTCTGCAGCTTCATGTTAATATATTAATATTTCTTAAGTTGATGCAGAGTTTCAAGTAGGGATGTGCTCGTCTGGCTGACCAGTCGACTAGTTGTTGCTATTGTCACTAGTTGATAACAGATGTACTAGTCATTTAATCTATTTGGTTTACATTTAATTGATACCCAATGTTAGTAACAGGGTTTGTACAGGTGCTTGAAATCCTTATCCTTATAAATGCTTGAATTTTATTTTGTCTTTTCAAGGTTTGAAAGGTACTTGAATTTCAGATGTTGTGCTTAAAAGTGCTTCAAATTGTAAATGTATTTCATTCACCACAAATAACTATCTGATTGAATAGTTTTCTTATCAGATAGAGAAATAAAATTAGTTGCTAAGTGTAAAAACAAAATTTCTCCACCTGGGCTGCCTTGCGCCTCTGCATGTCATCAGTTTGCTTGAAGAACAGGATTCATTTGTATCCTATTAAATAAACAAAACATCTGTAGCTGTCATGAAAACTTATGCAACAGGTTGTTGCGAAGTAAGGTGTGTGTTAGTCTGCTTTTAAATCTATGATCTGAATGCTTTATGCATCATGGCAATGCAGCAGTGTTATTTTTATTTTTTTTTATTATTATTATTTTTTATTATTTTCAGTTCAAGCACATAGATTAACTTGAAGTGATGCTGACTCTACAGTGTAACGGGATCATTTTTATGCTTTTTTTTTTTTTTTTTTTTTTTTTCCCCTGAACTTTTTGTTTATGCTGCAGTTTTAAAATCATCCCTCGGAAGTGCCAACTTCAGTGTGCTCGGGAACAGATCTGTGAAAAATGAGGCTAACCCGTCCGGGGAGAGACAGGTGATCAAGAATGCAATAACAATCTTAACTTAAACACATGTGGACAAACGTACATGTGTTTAACTTAATTCCTCCTGGTGTGTTCAGACGACACTGAGGCGGCAGAGCGCAGAAGGCCGGGAGGACACGACACCGAGAAAACCTCTCGGCAGCCCGAGCAGAGCGGCTTCCACTCCCACTCGCACAGGACTGTCTGAAAACAGGCAGGCTGGGAATTTTTAGACTGTATTACACAGAATAAATTAAATTAATTTATGAATGTTTAATCCTGCCCCATTTGGCATGTGAATTATTCGATGTTTCTGTTTCTCAGGAGCGAGAAGAGAAAGCGACTCCTCACTCCTGATAATGACCTCAGTGAGGATTACCCAAAGGAAAACGACTCCTCGAGGTATAATCAGCACTGAATTGCAGTGCTGTTGGTGACTCATAGGATGACCTTATCTCTGCAGCCTTTTGTCTGAACCACTGCCTGTTTGTTTTTTGCAAATCTTGTGGCGAGATAATTAAAACTGTAACTGGTAATCAGTAGGTCGCTACTTTCATCGGCAAAATACGAACCTTGATTGATAGACTTTATTTTACTGAATTTGAGTAACATTTTTCAGCAACAACAAGGCGACTTCTGACCCCTCCTCCAGGAAGTTTCTTCTGAGCTGCAAAGAAAAGCTGAAGCAGTCAGAGGAGAACAGGAGCTCAGGTAAACCCAGCAGCACCACCTTTTTGTAATCTAGTTGCACAGCATTCTCTATGCAAATTTTTCCCAGACACTGATACACTCATGTGCCTCCTTAACTGTAGCTCCTCTTGGGTCAACTCCCCTTCAGCCATCATCTTTCTACGGCAGCCGATCTGCGACTAAAGACTACAGCCAGAGCCACTCTTTTCTGGACAGGTGAGTTGCTTCATGGCTCAATTAAAATGCAAAGCAGCAGCAGTTTGAACCTAGGATCAAGAATTTAAAAACAGTACTATTTGATACTTATTTAAAGGGAACCTTTTGATTGTTCTTCGAAGATGACTTCTACAGTACCCGCCCTCCATGCTAGCTTTGGCTTTCTGTGATTCTTCTATTTATAGATTATCTCCCACTTTGCTGATACCTGGTAGCTAGTAGCCATCATGTGTTTTGTTTCAAGGTTACAAACAGCTTCTAACTGCATTATCGCCACTATGTGATAGTGCATTATATCCTACCAGGCAAGGGAAAGTGAATATTTTGACATAAAATATAGTCACATAAACTATGATTTTTTTTTTTTAAAGATCTTAACTGTCTGTATTTTAGTTAATAATTTTTAGATAATTTCAAGATCATTAGAATACTTGTGAGTTGTGTTCCTGTAATTAGAAAGAAATCTAAACCTAGAATTAAAAGTACGTCTCCCAATTTGTCTTGATTGACTTAGATATATATTTATGAAGATCCGAAATGAAATCTTAGATAAGAAAAAATCAGGTCTAAAGATTCTGTCCCAGATCTAATTTCAAAAGTGAATTACTTTCACAAGGTTGAGCCAAGCTTTCCCACCTGCCTGCAGACTTTTCCAAGCTTCCTGCTAGACTGATGGTGGGTGCTTAGAGTGCTGGCTTCAAACCTGGGTAGGTTTTGATTAGTTAAAATCAGATGAAAGGAACCAGTCATCTCCTTGGCCCAGGTGATAACAGGGGAGAACATTTCTATTCATCCAGTGATTGATTTTTAAATCTCCTCAGGCCATCCAGTACTGCACAGACCCCCACAGCCAAAAGGAGCCTCATGCTACCGAACCACTCCACTCCCTTTAAGAAGGTACGACCCTCCTTGGACTACGGTGGCTGGAACAAGCAGAGGCCCTCTACCCTGGCACAGCCTCAGGCTCCACTGCAAGGGTACAGATAAGCCAGCTCCACTTGATATGAAATTAATTTGATCCATGACACCAAATAACAAGGGAAAAATCAAAACAACAAGCAGTTTTTGAAACTTCTGTTATTCATTTAAGATTTTCCAACCTGGGCAACACCTGCTACATGAATGCCATCCTGCAGTCCCTCTTCAGTCTCCCCTCCTTCTCTAATGACATGCTGAGGCAGAGCATCCCATGGAAGAAGTTGCCCATCAATGCCTTGCTCAGGTACTGTATTATATTATTATAGGTTGATAGTAACTGTTGTTTGTTAACAATACTCTGGATTGTTGTCATTTTTAACATAGGTGTTAAATGACACAGGAAGCAGTTTAAATGAACTTTGTTATGATCAGTGTCCTGTCTTCACTCTGTGCAGGCGATTTGCTCACCTCATGGTGAAGAAGGATGTGGCCTGTCCAGAGACGAAGAAAGACCTTTTGAGGAAAGTAAAGAGTGCCATCTCCTCCACAGCGGAGCGTTTCTCTGGAAACATGCAGAATGTAAGTTTCCCACTTAAACTCATGTATTTGACCAGGTATGCTTTTCAGTTGAGATTGTGTGCCCACATATGAAAAGGGACAGCAAAACAAATCTTTAAATTGCACCTTTGAAAATTGAAGAATAATAGTGTAGAGAATAACTTTTAGTAGAAGGTTTATGTTTAAAGAGCACAGTTTAGAAATTAAACAGGTAATATAGGTTTGCTTTTCCCAGTGTTTTCTCTAACTTCTTCCTCTTCCTCTAGTCCCAAATTACAGTAAGACTGTTTATTATTAATGTTGAGCTCATTTTGGGCTCAGAATACCTGCTGAAGGACAGTCTGCAATTCTAATTATTATCTAATTAGTAATAATTATCTAATTATTACTCTGTGTGTTTGGACTGAAGATATAATGTATTTGCTCAAAAATTTCTCTGGTGCCACAGCTAAAAATTGAACACAGACTACAATACCAAAAAAAAGGTGTGCATATACAGTAGTGTGTAGCACAGTAAAATACAATACGACACAACAAGTGTCCAGCGAGGTAAAATTATGTGAAAGAGGCTAAAAACAAAAAGGAAAGTGTTTTAAAAGTGATAAATAAGTAAAAATCTAACACAGTAGAACATGTAGAAACATGTGATACAGTACAGAGCTCAGCAATTCAATGATAATGTAATTAAATAAAAGCTGACTATAATGCAATCAAGTGACTTTAGAAAGTGTCTCAATTTCAAAGCGAAAGTAAAGCAAATATGAGATGGCACGCTGGTTCAAATTATGACTTTTGGCTTTCAAAGGAGGATTCCCCCCCCCCCCCCTTCCCATCCATTTCTGTTTGAGGCTGCCTGCTCATAGTTTTGTGATAGATGTGCATCATCACAACTCTGTTGTTTTTTTGTTTATAACATTCAATATTTAGTATTTACTGTTATTTACACTTATCTAGGTTGCTGCTTTGATCTCTGTATTGTGGTGTTCGCTTGTTGTTTGTTTCATTTTCTTCTTCTTTTAATAGCTGTTCTAACAAATTTTCTCAGTGTCTCTTACTGCCCCCCCTCCCCTCTGTTTTTCTGTCTTTCTCTCTCCCTTTCTTTCTTTTTGTCTAATAATAATATAGATCAATCAAGTGGACCAACATGGCATTGCCATACTTTCTCCACTTAAAAAAAATAAATCCGTTGAGCATCTTTCTTCAGACAACAATTCTGATTGCTAAAGTACCGACCAGGAGAGGCAAAAAACCCCCCCCAAACTAAAACACACAAAAGTTAAATCTTTCAGGCTTATGGTTTAAAGTGGCTGTGAATAAAATCCTGTTTTAAACCCCTACATGTTTCTTGTTTTTCAGGATGCTCATGAATTCTTGAGTCAGTGCTTGGACCAGCTGAAGGACGACGTGGAGAAGATGAATAAGAGCTTAACGAACGAGGCCGCCTCCTCCTCCTCATCTTCTGTAGTGGGTGAGAATGGTCTGGAGGGAACGTCATCGGCAGTCAAAGCAGAGCCTGGTGATGAGGCAGACACCTCGCGGATCTACACCTGCCCCGTGGCGGTCAACATGGAGTTTGAGGTGCAGCACACCATCACGTGCAAAGGGTGAGGCTGGTCTCCTGCCTATCATTCAAAACTCTCGATGAAGGTGAAAGGTGTTTGATTCCCTCTTTGTTGTGTTGCAGCTGTGGCGAGGTGGTGAACAAGCGAGAACAATTCAATGACTTGTCCATCGACTTGCCGCGAAGAAAGAAGACACTGCCGCTTCGCTCCATCCAGGACTCCCTGGATCTGTTTTTTAGGGTGAGTCACTGGTCCCGTCATCCTGATGCCCCCCATGTTGGATCAAAAATGACCAACAGGGTCAGAGGAGTGCACTTATTAGCTTAGTATGCGCAATGAGGCTCAGGCAGGAAAAAACACTGTAGCATTTTAGTTTGCAGTTTACAAACTGAGAGAGCCTTTGTGAGGAGACACAAAAAATAGAATTTCTTTCGAGACAAGCATCGGCTGGATGTAATTTCATATATAATTAGTTACTTTTTCTTTTTACAGATGGAGGAAATTGAGTATTCGTGTGAAAAGTGCAACGGGAAATCAGCGACTGTTACGCATAAATTCAGTAAACTACCCAGGTATCTACAGTCTGTTTAAACACACACAGTAAAGACACGCAATAAACACTAAAGATACAGCACATATGGAAAACATTGAAAGCATAACCAGCTTATGGAATAAAAAGAATTTAAGTGCCTAAAAACCTTTGTCTTCACAGAGTGCTTATCCTACACCTGAAACGGTACAGCTTTAACGCTCAGCTGTCTCTAAACAGCAAGCTGGGTCAGCAGGTCTTGATCCCACGATACCTGACCCTGCTCCCCCACTGCACCGAATCTACAAGACCCCCCATCAGCCTTGGCTGGAGCCCTCAAGCTGCCTTGTAAGATGGGAGAAAACATTTTAATATGCATACAAATTTAATTCTGTGTAAATACATTAGATGGCTGGAGTGATTTCAGTTTTAAAAGGCCAATTGGCAATGTTTTGACATCTCCTGCAGCCATGATTTTTCATGTTGGTTTAATACCCCAGAGAGGACTACATGTAATAAAGTCAGCATTTAGTTTGCAATTTAAAGGAAAAACATGCAAATATTGCTCCTTTAAGTAAAACTTAACAATCAGCCTGGAAGTAGAGCTCCAATAGCAGCAAGAGTTTTATTTGCCTTTGTTTTTCTCAAAGGTCCAGAACACTTAAAACGTCACAGTTGGTCAACTCGTCCACAGCGCCTCTTCGGTAAGTTCTGCAACACTTGCAGAGGAAAAATGACTTTTGTGCTTTAACAACCTCTTTAAACAATGTGTTATCTGACTGAAGGGTTTTCTGTTTGGGCTTATGAATTTATTTGCTGAACATGTGACTTTGTGTAGTAGGATCGTAGGGAAAACTTCCAACTCCAACTGTACCTCCATCCTTGTGGACTCTGACTGCGAAGAGGGGCCTAACAGGAAGGTGAGCGCGAGCCGCAAGCGACGCCTGAGTATCTGTCTGCCTGACGACGATGATCGCGCTGAAGAGGTGAGCATCTGCTTTTACACTTTAACAAACAGAATCCAGCCTCCTCTGGCGTCTTCTGTTGTGACACAGTTTAATGTGTTTTCAGAGGGGGGCAGCAATCGATTCAACAGACTTCAGTGGCATCAATGATGATGAAATGCTGGCGGCTGTGCTGGAGATTAGTCGCCAAGAGGCCGGGCTCTCTGCACCTCCTCCTCTGGATGATGAGCCGACAAGCAGCCCGGACACCGGGTTTGGGGACACAGATGCACATGACTTGGCCTATCACGCAGATCTGCTAGAAGCAGATAGCAAACAGCCCGCAGGTACTCTAACGGGATATTTAAGCAGAGACAGTATGAGTTTCAAATCTATTGCAAGATTTCTTAACAGCAAAGATGATGGTAGATGTACAGCTTTCAGGGGAAACAAAGTTTTTATTTTAGGAAAACATTTGCAAATTTTAAGAGTGGTTAGATTGGAGTTTTGGTACTTAAATGCAGATGTGTTTATTTATTTATTTTTGTTTGTTTGTTTTGTTCTGCTGACCACTAAAGTTAAAATTAATTAAGATCATGCTGCATATAAATGGCCAGAGGTATTTCGGGAAGGCTGCCAAGTGATCAGACTCACTTCTTGGAGTACTTAAACTTGAAATAGACTTTTTTGTTTTTTTTGTTTTTTAATACGGGATCTGCATCAGGTTTTTATTATATGTGACATTTCTAAGAAAGGCTCATTCATGTTTCGTTCCATATTCTCTTGAAAGTACATGCTGCTTAAATTGATTGTGGGTTTCTACATTCACATAAACCCTGGGTTACCAACAAATCCAACAAAAAAACCCAACTTCACGTATCAGGTTTGCTGACTCGAGTATTTGCTGAACTCTTGTAGATGTGCTGGACTCCTTGGACCTGACCATGGATGAAAACAAGGAGAACCAAACTCCAGAGAGTGGTCAGCAGCAGGGGGAGCTGGACTGGGTCCAACAGTACAATCTGGATCAGGAGAGAGAAGAACAGGAGCTGCAGCAGGCTTTGGCACAGAGCCTCCAGGAGCATGTAAGACCAGAGAGAGACTGTGTAGCATTTAACACATCTGCAGCTCAATTGTTTTCATATTTCAACACAGTGGAGACACTTTGATGCACCTAAATGGAAAAAGTGCTTACTTTCAGCTGCTGAAGAGAGAATGGTTGGAGCCCATCAGAAGGGATGCTACATTTACATCCCTCTGACCCAAATGGACCTTTGTATAATCCAATGTAACACCTGAGTTTGGTGCACCAGTTCTACCAGTGTTAGATGCTCACAACAATTTTTTTTCTAGCTTCCAGTAATGGTGACCTTCCATTTGCTGTTAGATTACAGTAGATCTCTCATTATCCTTAAATATCATTGACTACTCTGAAGTCTTTCACCAACTAACAGACCTGATGCAGGAAAATAAAACTTATGACATCATCTCTACAGGAAGCTCAGGAGATGAGAGAGGACGATGATTTGAAGAGAGCCACTGAGCTCAGCTTGCAAGGTAAGAAATACAATTTACTCCCAGGAATCGTCAGCACACGCTTATTTGACCAACTGTGTTCAGCTGATTTTTGTATTGTGATGGTTGCTGTTGATCCCGCTCAGCTGGCAGCAGTGTGGCGATGTAAATAAGACTGAACGCAGCCACTAAACAAAGAAATTTGACTGGATATTTGCAGATCTGTTTAGTCAGCACAAACAAATGTTTAAAGTGTTCTTTAATCAGACTCTGAGCAATGTGAAAATACTGCACCGGCGTCATCATCTCCTCCTCATTCAACAGAGTTTAACAACTCCCTGCCCGATCTGCTCTGCTCGGATGATGACTCTGGCAACGAGGATGTGCTGGACATGGAGTACACTGAAGCAGAAGCCGAGAACCTGAAGAGAAACGCAGAGGTATATCCAGCTGGCACACAGTGTAAAATGCTGCAGAGCACAAAAAACAGCAAATAGTTTATTCACCTTAAATACAACGGATGTATAATCACTATGCAAAAATAAAAACAGTGTTTTACAAATGTAAACCTTAATAAAGGGTCAGTTTACACACCACAGATAAAGTCTTAGATAATCTGCAGGACACTGAGTTGATTATGAATCAGAACATGGTGAAATACACGCACTGATTAAGAAACTGCAGAATAAGTTAAATAAAGCAGCAGACTGATGATAACTTATTGGTTGTGGCCTGCATTAACCTGCCTATGTATCCTGTAATCCACAGAGTGGGGAGTTGGCCAACTCGTTCAGACTCATCAGTGTGGTCAGTCACATCGGGAGCAGCTCCTCCTCTGGTGAGCACTTGTTTGTTTGTGCCTCCGAGTTTAGGTCCTCATGTGTTTTGACAGTGACAAATTATTCAGGAACAATGAAGATGAGTCAAAACTGTGTATGAACACTTTGAGGAACTGCTTTGATGTTTACGCTGCTTTATTTATATCCCTTATTATCTCAAATGTCAATGAAGAAATTGGCAGCCAGAAATAAAGTTTATTTATATTAAGAATCCTTAAATTATCAGGGAAAACACTGCTGGATGAAACTGTGTGGTCTTTACTTGGTGTGGGTTTGTGGGTCTCTTGCCTTTAGTTTTGTCTTCAGCAGTAAATTTTGTGAGAGCCTCAAATAATGGTCAGCACCTTTCAGCAAAAACATGATCTAGCCTGTCCTGATCTGATATTAGATGATGAATATTAGCTGACCAGGTAAAACAGAATTGAAATCTAAGACATTAGCTAACTTAATGGTTGTAGGTTTTAGGAGGAGCCACTGATAATGTGGCTATAAAAATGTTTTGTTTTTTAATCTTTCAGGCCACCAACACAGTGGAATTTAAAAAAAAAAAAAAAAAAAAAAAAAAGGAAAAAGTATCATTGTCCAAACACTTATTTACCTGACTGTATACTAAAGCTAGAACCATAAAGTTAGCTCATGTGTCAGGCAGAGGTTATATTTGTCCAATAACTTTGGATAAATGCTGGTGACATCATCCTTGTCTATACGTGGATGGCGTGGGTGTGCCCTCTGTGTCTGTCGCTGTCGTGACTATAGACTTCAAGAACCAAATGCTTGCTCTGTGAACAAATATTGATAGATTGTTCCCCATCTTTATCTTCCCTGTAGGCCATTACATCAGTGACGTGTACGACATGAAGAAACATTCGTGGCTGACCTACAATGACCTGGACGTGTCTCGCACGCAGGAAGCAGCTGTCCAGCGAGACCGTGACCGTAGCGGATACATCTTCTTCTACATGCACAAGTGAGTGTGCAAGTCCTCCTGTCAGCTGGTTATAGATGTCACTGTAATGATGTGAGATGCCCTGCTAATAACACGCTGCTACCTTGTGATCTCTCAGGGATGTGTTCGAGCAGCTATCTGAGATGGAGAGATCTGGAGCTGGAAGCACCTCAGAGGCAGGAAGGAATGTCCTGCAGCCCCTCTGAGCGCAACGTCTTTGGACGCCCACCCACACTCAACCACAGCTGATCCTGTTAGATAAAGCTGCCCTGTGAATCCTCCTATACTACTGATTGCCGTCCCTTTTAGGTAGCCTTCAGGCATTTCCTTTTTCCTCTACAGATCACTAAAGGCCAGGATAAAAATAACACCTGATGATGCCGACACAGGGGCTGACCTGTCAAGACTCTTTCAGATACCAGAAATGCAGTTAAAATGTTCCGTGGATCAATTTTTGCCTCCGTGTTTTTGGGGCTGGAGTCTTTCTTTGCTATAATTTTATCAACTGTTTTGTAAGGTTTAATTTTGTTGTTGCTTTCTTAAAGACTTTTCTTCAGACTTTTACTTCAAACTATCAAACACTGGGCGCTCCTGGTGCTTTGTAGATTGTATGTTTGCAGACCCCTTTATTTCCCATATAAGCAAAATAAAGATATATTCTATGTTGGAGTATAAGCTATTATAGAATTTAGAGGGTTGTTGTATTTAGCGGGTACATTTGGTGCAATATTTGTTACTGGCACAAACTGGTCCATTCAAAACAGCTTTCTGTCCCACAGTGTGGATGTCTTCCCAGTTGCTTTTTGTACTTCATGTGCAACTGTTATTTTTTTGTGTGATTATTTCCATATTTTAGAGGTGTGAAAGAACGTGCATTCATTAATATTTAACTGAGCTTTTCTCAGTTGATCACACTTTGTTGTTTGTTTGGGGTTTTGACCTTGTGCCTCCCAAGAAAAGTTTTATAAATATGTGCATACAAGCTTTACTTTGGAAAGTCGCACAACCTTGTTGTTTTTGAATGTTTGTCAAATCTGAAACAGTGTGCAAGTCAGAGTTTCTTCTATAAAGCCAACAGATTTTTATATTTATTGCATATAGAAGGGGGTTGGTTTCTCTTAATTAGCCCAAAATATGAGCCAAGGCAAATGGAAGTCATTACTACTTTATAACCAGAGAAGATACAGTACCTGTTGCATAATATCTTTTATTTCAACACCTTTAGAACAAGTGTTAAGCATTTAAAGTGCCCCTGTTATGCTCATTTACATGGTTAAAGTGTAACTGTGGGATTAAACGCCTTATTGTTCAGGGAAGGAACCCGTTATCTGCTCCGTTTTAGTGCCTGTCCCTTCAAGGCACCTGTCTTCTGCTCTGATTGGTCAGTTGATAACATTAATATTCTCAGACTGACTGTTAAAGCTGTAGCCATGTTTGGAAGACGTTTTTACCTGTAAATACAGTCGGAATCACCTGTTGATTCTTTATTTCAAAATGTGCCAAACTCACTGCTACTAGGGCAGTACATCGTGATGTAGATTCGTTATGGACTACAAACAATGCCTTTTAGCAGCTCTGTGTTTTTGTTTTAAAGCAGTTTCACCCTACAAGTATTTATTCAATGATGGAATAAATAAACAGTAGTGAGTGTTGGAGATGCTGGATATTTTCACTTCTGTTTGTCTTCTGGTCTATAACTGTAGGGAGATTTTATTTTATTTTTTAATTTTAAAAAGCATAAAAGGGGCACTTTATGAACCAGTTCCTGTCAGGCATGAAATATGTGGAATATTCTGTTTATTACTGGGCACCGACTGTGTAACTTTTATTCTGTGAAAGGAAAAAAAAAAAAAAAAAGCTCACTCGTACACATGCTATTATAGACTTAATCTGTACAGCAGATTATTCCCTCAAATTAGCACAACATGGCATTAATTTCAAAAATTAAATCACTGCAGACCAAATTTGACACAACTTCTGTCTTTATATTTGGGGATTTTAGGAAGTGTGCACTGATTAGCCGACTTCCTGTTGCACCACGCTGTGTTAATTCTCCAGGTGTTTTAATGTCTGCATTGATTGACGTTTCTTAAATGCCTCTCCTGAACATGCTGTCCTACACGCAGTGTAAAGAGCATAACATGTATTAGTGAAGTGAGAATGAACAGCTTTTTCTACCCTTCATACACAACCGACTCTTCCTAAAGCAGATTTTAATAAAATATTCCAATGAAAGAACAGATGTTTTTTGGTGTTTGAAACTCTTCAGCAGAGCTCACATCAAGTGTTTTTTCAGGAGGTCAGACTGTTTAGTGACAAGTCATTTTATAATACAGACTGTAGTGGGTGTCTTCAAATAAATATAAGAACCACAACAGTATAGAAGCAGTTTCCACCATCACATAGTGCAATATTTAATCTCAGGCCTGCAGGCAGCAGTCAGGGTCACCTGTCCTGACTGCACCTCTTCATCAGGGGGTCTAGGTGTCGGCCTGTGAGTCTGCTGTACTCGCTCAGGATGTAGTTTTCTCTCTGCTGCATCTGCAAACATGTTACACCTTTAATCAACATCGAACATCCAGACATCACACAGTTTGAAGTTCATAAATTTGGTATTAAAAACAAAAAAAAAGACTCAGCTCATATAGATCTACCTATGGATGACAGATTAAAGGAAAAAACTGAGTCTTTGTAGATGTGATGATGGAGGCATCTTCTAAGGACTTCTAATGGGTTGTGATCTTGTGACTTGAGCACAAAGTGTATTTCCATTTGAGCTATAGTCTGAGTGGAGGAATGAATTTGGACACAAAGCCACTGTCTCCTTACAAACCTCAGTCCATTCTTCCTCTGTCTCGTGCCTGTAGCCCAGCAGGTGGCAGATCCCGTGCGCAGTGACAACCTGAAACAGGAACAATGAAACAGTTAATCACAGAAAATGGTACTGCTGTGCTTCATTTGGAAGCATTGACGGATTACACGCATGAGGGACAGGATAACTTAAGTTACTGTTTCATACAGTCAGCGCTCCGTGCAGATCCAGGGATTCCTCCTGACACTGCTTCATCACAAACTCCACCCCAAGGAAGATATCTCCAAGGTTCAGCTCGTCTCTGTGAAGGGGGCAGGGCAACTTCCCGGGCCTCAGGTCCTTAAATAAACCCCCACAAAACACACAGATATTTGAGTGGAGAAGTTACCCCAACCCTGCAGATTGTGTTCATGTCTTTCCCACAAGATAGCACAGTAGGTCAACTTAACCTCAATTTTAACTAGTTAAGTCTTGAGTAACGCTGCACCCTAGTGGTGAAAGTTAGTTAAATTCTGTAGAGGGTAAATAAAAAGAGGCCCTTTAAGGAAGCTTTCCAAACTGAGTGAAGTGATCAGAGAGATGTACTACTATGCTGAGCCTAGAGTCAAAGTTTTTAGTGCCATGAAGGTTGCTCTCTTTTATTTTATTTTATTTTTTACCTGGCTATATCACCATGGTAATATATGCCAAACAGGTAACCTGGTGCAGACCAGTAAGGTTCACAGTTTTGGTTTAAAATAGATGGAAAGCCACCAATTTCCATCCCTGAGTGAATATTAAATAACATTAATATTAAAGGAGCTACTAAATACAAATAGATGCCCAAACAGTAAAATAATGTGCATACACTATCTCTCTTTCAAAACTCTTATTCACCTCATGCCGCTTTCCATAGAAGATAATATGGATGATTAGAAAAGGACACTATTAGCCATGATGCAAGCATTGGGCAACAGTTTTGACTGAAAGCCTTTTACACAG
Source organism: Mchenga conophoros (assembly GCF_057382185.1). NCBI lineage: Eukaryota > Metazoa > Chordata > Actinopteri > Cichliformes > Cichlidae > Mchenga > Mchenga conophoros. The sequence continues at coordinate 33,173,309 of NC_140541.1, forward strand.
CATACGTGTAAGATCTGTAGAAATATTTTGAGCTTAAAAAATACTCTTCAGACTCATCTATGCCTAATGTAGCCATTCACACCAAAGGCATAATTTTACTGTACCAATGCCATTTTTTTCGGCCAAGCTTTACACAGTGGAAAACTGATACTGACACATGGCTGACAGTTACAATGAAATCAAATCAGCCTTCAGCTTTCTAATTGGGGTTGTTTTATTTCCCTTTCAGGATGTGGAGGGCCAGATTAAGATGGTTCACAGCTGCCTGTGACCCCCTGACTGTAGTTTGCCCTACAGCTCTTGATAAGTCCATTCAAAGGCTCTGCTTGCCCATGCTGTTAGATGGTGACGTTGATGAGTCACAGAAGAAGCAGCTGGACGACAAAGGAGGCTTTTTCTGAAGCTCCATTTGGCCTTTGAAACTTTATGAATCTTTTATTGCACACAAAGCAGTGTAATAAATCAAAAACAGAAGAAGACGTCCAGAACACACCCCCACCACCACCAGATCTCCACTAACATAAGTGTGTTCATTCAAAACGTTTAGCTGCCATGTTTACCTCGTAGAATGGGAAAGACAGGACATCCGTGGGTGTGTTCTTCTTCCTGTAGATGTGATTGATCTGCTGCATCTTCTGGTTGTCCACGCAGATGATACCCAGGTCGAACTTCTGGATGCCCAGTATGTGTCTCAGCGTGACCACGTCCCTGCGCAGCCTGGCGCGCCGAAGAGGCACCACCTTCTGGAGGTTCCTCAAAACTACTCCCATTTTAAACAGCCGACACGAGAAGAGAACACAGCTACGGAAAGATCTCGGTACATAGGTGAAGGTTACCCACTAACCTATCTCCTACCTGGCAGCACTTTATTGTCGGTTGGTGAGCTTCGCCGTTAGCCACAAGCAAACTGTAGTCTCCGAGGCGACACGAATGCAGTCCCCGGGAAGTAGATAGTGTAGTTCTTTTCTGGTTTATACAGCTCTGATAACCTAATTTACATTCATGAAATATATTCTTTCTTTTAATAGATATGGTCGCTTATCTGTTAACAACCGCCTCATTGGCCATAGCGGAACGAATGGTTTAGCATTACTAGCAGAAGGAGGACTGATAAGTTTGTCGGACCGGAACCGGATTTAGAAAAACGTGAGCCAAAAAAGCAACACAAAACAGTAAAAGGTGGGATCTTTTTTGACGCACTTCTTCGGGTATTCCTATAATTCTGTTAACTGGGGAACTTTATGAGCAGCCAAACAAACTTTACTAAGTAATACTTTCATGGTGTTAGCCTGTGCTAGCAGTGTAGCTACGAGTCTGTTTTCGTCTCTCTTTTTTTTTTTTATCAGCTTTTAAGCTTAAATTCTCCTCAGGCCGGAACTGCCTTACTGCTTGTTGCTATTCGAATGCTTAAAAACGTTAACATAAAACGTTATTTGAGCCATGAATACACCCAATCCGTTCGGTAGTGCCCATGGAGGAGCTTTCCAAGTCCCGAGCAGCAGCGTGAAGCCCAGCTTGTTCTCGTCATTTGGGCAGCAGAGCTCCAGCATACAGGCCCCGCAGAGTGTGGGATTTTTCGGTCAGCCGCCCCCTCAAGGAAGCAATATGTTTGGACAAGCCCCGGCCTTTGGACAGCCATCTGCGCAGACTTCAGCGTTTCCACAGCAGTCTGCCCAGGCTTCAGCGTTTGGACAGCCATCTGCGCAGGCTTCACCGTTTCCACAGCAGTCCGCCCAGGCTACAGCGTTTGGACAGCCATCTACGCAGGCTTCAGCGTTTGGACAGCCATCTGCCCAGGCTTCAGCGTTTGGACAGCCATCTGCCCAGGCTTCAGCGTTTGGACAGCCATCTACGCAGGCTTCAGCGTTTGGACAGCCATCTGCCCAGGCTTCAGCGTTTGCACAGCCATCTGCCCAGGCTTCAACGTTTGGACAGCAATCTGCCCAGGCTTCAGCGTTTGGACAGCCATCTGCCCAGGCTTCAGCGTTTGGACAGCCATCTGCCCAGGCTTCAGCGTTTGGACAGCCATCTGCCCAGGCTTCAGCGTTTGGACAGCCATCTGCCCAGGCTTCAGCGTTTGGACAGCCGTCATCAGGAGTAAGCAGCACGGGTTTTGGGGGTGGCACAACACCGGCTTTTGGACAGACTGGAGGGCCTGGTCAGAGTTCAATGTTTGGGCAAACGCCTGCTTTTGGGCAGGCTTCGGGATTTGGCAAACAGCCACCAGCAATCGGCCAGCAGCCCTCTGGGTTTGGCAGCCCACTGAGACCCACAGTGAGTCAGCCTCAGCCTCTCGGGTTTGGACAGCCATCATCATCATCCACCACTGCCACCACCAACGCCAGTCTGCTTGGGCCAGGTCAGAGCAGGAGCTTCGCACCATCTGAATTTAGTTTCAGGCCAGCCAATGAGGCACTTTTCAAACCCATCTTTAGTGCCAGTCCCGAGCCAACCAACCCCCCAACCACTTCACTGTCCAACTCAGCTTTTGGTGGGTCCCAGACAACCTCCAGCACCACCACCACGGCTGGTTTTTCTCTGTTGCCTAAGCCTGGGTCTTTAGGTTTCAGCTTCTCTGAACCAGCCTCAGCCCCCTCTATCTCCTCTCAAAGTAACCCACTAACAACTGACAGCAGTAGTGGTCCAGCTACCACTCTTCAGTTCACCTTCTCCCAACCAGCCACACTCACCAGCTCCAGCACTAAGGCTGCCACCACAGAGCCCACCACCCCGTCGTCTTTTAGCTTTACACCCAAAACCCTCCAGCCTCAGGCATCGCAGCTTTTTGGAGGAACAACTTTTGGTCAGCCCTCAGCTTTTAGTGAAACCAAAACCAAAGAAGAGGCTAGTACAGATGTTAAAGTCCATACTGCCCAAGGGGACATCAACATATTTGCACGGCTTGGCAAAGGCACCAAGCGGAAAGACGATCCACCAATCTCCAGCACCGGCCTTGAGAAATCAGCTGTCCCTGAGGAGGATGTTCCACCTGAAGCAGAGTCACCGAGACATCCCCCAAAGAGGCCGCTGATGAGGTCGCGTGACCCACCAAGAGGATTAATCAGCCGAGCATTGAGCAGTCTTCGTAAGGATGGTGCTAAACCAGTGAGGCGGAAGGCTGCAAACGAACCGGAGAGGGAGGATGTCCAAATTCAGAGTGGTGACCTCTTTGTAACTCCACCTGCTGCCCAGACACTGACCAAAGATGTGCAGGATAAAGCCGAAGAATCAGGTGAGACATAAAAGTCATATATACTATGCATTAGTAACAAATGTTCGAAGGGTCATGACAAAAATCTTTCATCATGCAAAGTACTTCTAAACAATTGAAGACCAGTTTACTCGTCAGTGCTTACAATGACTGTAGTGATTTTTCTCTACAGATTCAGCAAAACCTTCAGAATCAAAGGTCGCAACCACGACCCCAAATAAACGTGGCTCACGCACTGAGAGCATGGACAGCCTGAGCGGCATGTCTCCCACCGACTGCACCTCACTCATGTGCAGGAACGTCCCTTCATCACTCAACAGAAGAGACACGATCGAGAAGCACTTTGCTCGGTTTGGGAAAGTTCACAAGATTATCTGCCGGCCCGCCAAGAACCTCACCATAGTGTACTTCAATGACCACGTGAGTCACCTCTTTGTACCCTCAACATCTTAAGTTAGAGGGTATCAACAAAACTGGCATTCAGTTTAACTTTTCTCTCTCAAGCTTCTACTCTTTTATTGCAAGTATTTTGGAGTTTCCTATTCTACTTTATAGAGTGTAATGTAGATTTTTTTTTGTCTTTTCCCATCATCTCTTCCAGGCATCAGCGGCAAAAGCAAAGAAAAAAGGCAAAATGCTGCAAGGAAAAGAGCTTGTCCTCCTGTGGCAGAGAAAGAAGCAGAGTAAATGCAAACATTTCTTTAAAAGCTAGTTTATTTTGGCAAAAATATCCTCTAACACAGAGTGATGGTTCTTCTGTATTAATGTGTAATGTTATGGAGCAGGTCCAGGGGAGAAAGCGGGTAGATCTGGAACTGGAAAGGAGACGTCAGAAGGAGAAGGCCAGGAGGACATGGAGTCAAAAGCGGGTTCTTCTTCACCACTCCGGAGACCCACCCTGAGACCTCCCACACTCAGCAGCACGGTGACCTTCAGCCGCAGGTAACACAGCACCTAATTTTTACTTCACCAATAAAGCTGTCATGTAGTATGAAAAGTTTCCACAACATCATGGCTCTCTCACATGTGTCAGCTCCCCAGTGAAGAAACCTTCCCCCGTAAAGGCTCTGCAGTTTGACACTGAACCTCAAAAAGAGAGCAGCACCAGCCAGAGCTCCGAGCGCCCGGTCCCATCCTCTCTCCTCCCCCTCATCGGGCAGGTGGCTGAGACCGCAGAGGACAAATACCGCCTCCTCGAGCAGAGAGACAAGATCCTGCGTCAAGGCAAAGCCACCTCTCACATCAGCCATTATTAACAGAGCTACAAAAAATAAAATAAAAAGGTGTGAGACATTTAGTGCTAATGTCTTTACAGGCCGGCCAAAGCGGACAGACCTCCACCTTTCCAAGGTATTTGTGGGGACGTGTCCTGACATGTGTCCTGAGAAGGAGAGGTACATGAGAGAAACTCGGAACCAGCTCAGCGCATTCGAAGTCATTCCAAGCACAGAGACGGTAATGTCTTTAATATCAATATTAATATTATTTAAAATATTAAATTTGACCTAGAACTCCATGTTTAGTATTCAGAAGATTCTCTGGAGCACATTTAGATTTAAACGCTTTATTCACTTCATCTGATTGCACTAATTGGACGTTTGGGTGCACAACATTGTAAACATATCTGCTATTCATAAATAATGAATGTGTAAATATCTGTTTAGGCTTAGTGATAAATAATAAAAAATATGTATACACTGGAGAGACACTGCAGACTAGAAATGTCCAACTCACTTAAGTTTGTGGGCCAAAGAAAGCCTCGTATGATGCCCGACAGTCAAACAACTAAATGTTTAAAACTTTTCTTTTAATTTAAACAAAAATTTGCTAAAATCTTTCAAATGTAGTGAACTGTCGATTACAGAACTGATGATGAACCGCCTGAGATACTTTTAAATGTCTTCTTACATGTAATTAAAGTACTGTCATATTTTCACTTTTCACCCAGTGAGGTGATGTTAACATTACCTCAATGGGTAGTGCAGAATGAAAATGTATTGGCCCAGGGCAGCCCCAGGACTCACTGGAAAGGTTATACCTCTTGGCTGGCTTGGGAATGACGTTTTGTCCCCTTCCGATGAGATTAAAGAGGTGGCTGTGGTGAGGGAAGTTTTGGCTTCTCTGCTTAGACTGCTGCCCTGTGACTCAAACGCTGATGGATAGATGGATGAAATGGTTGTCAGTGTTTTTTGTAGCAGGCTGTAACCTGGTCATGCAAGGAAATGAGATTCTTCTTGCTGTAAACAATTTTTTTCTCCTTCCGTCTCTGACCAGGTGGATCACAAAGCTGCTATCAAGGAGTACAGCCGCTCATCAGCCGACCAGGAGGAGCCCCTGCCCCACGAGTTGCGTCCTTTGCCGGTGCTCAGCATGACTATGGACTATCTGGTGACGCAGATCATGGATCTGGGCCACGACAACTACCGGGACTGGTACGACTTTGTCTGGAACAGAACCCGCAGCATCCGCAAGGTAGTGCTTCAGATGAGCTGCTCCAGCTATACTTAATTACAACTTCAAAAAAGCTGTTTTGTTTCTGGAGGTTTAGGTGGGTGATTGGTGTGATTTAGTCATTGCTCTGGAGAGACTGATCCTCGTCTCCATCTCTCACTCACAGGACATCATCCAGCAGCACCTCTGCTGCCCACAAACGGTGTCACTGATTGAAAAGTGCACCCGCTTCCACGTGCACTGTGCCCACCACCTCTGCGAGGAGCACATGTCAACGTTCGACCCCAAGATAAACAACGAGAACATGACCAAGTGCCTGCAGAGCCTGAAAGAAATGTACCAGGACCTGGCTACGCGTCACATCTTCTGCCCCCGTGAGCCGGAGTTCCGTCAGTACAGCGTTCTGCTGAAGCTCAACGATGGGGACATCCTGCGGTCAGTCACGGAAACATATACAGAATATACCCATTCGGTGCTCCAGCGAGCATTTCCTCTGTAATTTGTAGCTGCATCTCACACCTGACCCTTAATCTCCACGCAGTGAGGTGCAGCAGTTTCGTGATGAGGTGCGAAACTCCACCGAGGTGAAGTTTGCGGTGCAGGCGTTTGCTGCCGTCAACAGCAACAACTTTGTTCGCTTCTTCAAGCTGGTGAAAGGAGCCTCGTACCTCGCCAGCTGCCTCCTGCACAGATACTTCAACCAGGTCAGAAACTGCCTGGAAATCATGTCTGAATCTTTCTCAATGAGGTTGTTTACGCACTTTTTTCAGGGATGCTTCAATTGTGACACTTTTGGATCACAACCTAAATTTGCTGATTAAATCTTTGTTGCTCTTATTATTATTTTATTTTGTTTGTGTTGTTATTCATCTCCTGCACTGTGCCAGGAAACAATTTAATTATTTGATCTTTTATTCAGCACAAAATGAATGTGCCATACCAGATAATATTTTTATTTCCTGATATACTGTAGTCATCAAGCCTGATGGACTTTTTAATGACTTTTTTTTTAAATGAGTGAGAGAAGGTTAAAACAGAGGATTGCAGTAACAGGATGGCAGCAGGTTGTTATAATGCTTACACTTGTGTTGTAAGCTCGTGCTGTATCTGGAGCGCACGTCAACCAGCTGACGACCACCAAATCCCAGTTAACCAACTTCCTGTCAATGTAATTATTATTCCTGGAACTGTATGATGGCATAATGGTTGTTAGCAGCTGTAGCTTATATCTTAAACAATCCTTAAAAAAATATGATGCTTAACTTCAGCATGGAGATTAATTTAGATCTGGCAGGATATTAATTAAAGGGACAATATTTTAGTTTTTTGTTGGTTGAAAGGGTCAGAACAAATATTGATGTGTTGGAAAAAGATTTGGTGCTCATTAAAATAATACAGTTTTTTGTGCGGGTGTTGAAAACTCCTAAACTTCATGTCTGTGTGCAGGTCAGAGCTAAGGCGCTGAAGACCCTGAACATGGCTCACACTGTGGGTCCCCGCTCAACTTTGTTTCCTGTTAATGACGTCGTGCGGATGCTGATGTTCCGCACCACTGCAGAAGCGACTGACTTCGTCCAGCAGTACGGCCTCAACGTCAACGACGGGTGAGCGTCCATGCCACTGGTTTCTCTCTCAGCTCCTTTCAGTGGAATGCTGTGTTTCTAAGGTCGTATTGCAGACTTATTGCATCGGCAAGACCACCTTAAATAGCCTTTGATTTAATCTCGTTTTTGTGTTTTACGTTTTGTCTGCAGCATGGTCGAGCTGAGTCGAATAGCCTATCAGGAGCCAGAGCTGCCGCTATCCCAGAAGAAGTCTGAAGTGATTCTCGCTAAGAGAACGGTCTTGATTGGGGAGGTGGTAAACGGAGGGCCCCTCCCGAACCCTCCCCAGCACACCCCCGTCTGCAGCTTTGACTCCCAGAACAAATACAGAGGAGAAGGAGGCTTGATCGAGGCCACGCCATCCCAGTTTAAAGGTTAACATGTTTTATTTTCTCCAGTTGTTGCACGCACGTTAGGTTATTCTATTTCTGTAAAACTCAACTAAGAATGATCATTTGATCACATTCAGGAGGCGAGGAAGTGAATTCTTTGATGCCTGTTTTGCCGTTTCAGTTGTTGGTGACAGAATGGAGCTGAAGGCGCCACCCAGTGGCGAGCTGCTGTCTCAGGTCGTACCAGTCAAAGCTCCCGATGTTCCCGCTGCCTTTGGGCCAGCTGCAGCTATTATGGATGAGACGGGAGAGCTCTCGACTCACCCAGCTGAGCCCCAGCTGCTATTCCAGCCTGTCAGACCCCCGTCACCTCCACCCAAACCTCAGCTGGTGTTCAGTGATGAGGTGGGGAAGAGTTCCCAGCTCTTCATAGACATTACTAATTCTCATTTTCAATACAGACCGTTCTCTAGTAACTCTGTGTTTTTATAAGCAATGTAGATATTTTTGCAATTAAATTTAGGATTGCTCACTTAAAATCACTTAGTGTACCTTTAACAGTAAAGATAAAGAATTAATATTTTCCTTCCTTCTCTTAAAAGATGATAAGAACTCATTAAAACATCTTTTCTGTCGCTCGCTGCAGGACATCATGGCTGAGCTGGATGGTGTGGTAGAAGAGGTGGTTGATGCAGCAGTGAGGGAGATGGCTGAGGCCGGCGCCAGCTACGCTTCAGCAGCGCTCAAGTAAGCTTATCATGAAAACCTGTGATTGCAGTGTGTGGGAGGAAGTCCTCCGGTTAACGTGATTGATAACTGGCTGGGTTTTTTTGTTTATTTTTGTTTTGTGCAGGGAGAGCAGCGTGCAGGTGGAGATGATGGTGAGCGAGGTCCTGAGGCAGATGCTACAGGAGGTGTCTGCTGCCGAGATCAAGCTGGAGCATGAGCGCATCGCTGAAGAAAAACGCAAGCTTGAAGAAACCAGGTTGGTCTGCCAGCAGCTGGTTTATAACAGGCGTATCACCGCCCTGGGTTCAGTTAGGAAAAGGGGAAAATATCTTCTACTCTAACAACAGACTCGTGTTTTCCTAAGCCGCAATTGTGACTCTGTCTTAAATATTTTGGGCTGTTTTTGCCACGACTAACCCTGGTCTGTTTTTCCTTTTCTGTCTGTATCAGGAGGCGTCAGGAGCACGAGGCTTTCCTAACTCAGTTCAGCTTCTCTCTCTGCACAGAGGTGATGCACGAAGTGCTAGATGAGACCATAAAGGAGACCGCCGCATCTGAGATCCAGTAAGACTTAAACAGATCTGACCAAATGTGTAACTAAGAAAAATCTGTTATGTTAATTTTTGACCTGAATACAGTCGCTTTCCACGATACACGGTTCAAAATAATCCTTATTTGTCTTTTTTGGGCTTTGGCACAATTTTCAGTTCATCCTATGTCTCAGAGAAGCTCTTTTAGCTCCTGCCATTTAAGCCAACTGTCTTCTGATTGGCTGACCCACAAAGGAGGTGGGCGGGGCTTCTGTTGCAGATTGTGGAGAATAGAAAAACCAGCCCGACACTGAATGTTTGAAGAATTACTTACACACGCACACCAACCTCATTATTTAAGACTTGTTTCATATTTATTATGAGCATCCACTAACTTAACAGTATGCATGTGACAGAGGATGAGGACGAGTGGACATGCAAAACAAAAAGAGGAATGTCGTGACGTTGGAGCTCTTCGAGTGGCAGACATTAACTTAAAAAAATTGTTTTTCAGAGAGGCATTGAATGAGAAAGCAGAGCGGGTGGCTAAATGCACAGAGCAGGTGTGTGTGAGTCTAGTTGAGGAGACTCTGAATGCAGACATCGCTGTGTTGGTTGAAAACCTGCTTGAAGCAGAGCTGCAGCGTATCCACAAGTACATCAAAAGGTAAAAACATGGATAATGAAGGCACACGAGCAAAACAAAACAGCACCAAGAATCCCAGAAACGTCTTTCTGCAGTTTTTAAATATTCTTCTTCCTCATCTACCAGGTGGCGTGACGTGGTGGCTGTTCGCCGTCAGCTGAAGCGACAGATGCGAGGCTTTCCTGCAGCCCCTTGCTGCGTTGACCCTCGCTTCAAACTGAAAGCTCTGGCTCCCAGCGCCCCTGCTCAGCCCTCCATAGCAGATCTGGCTCGTGGTTTGGTCAACCTGGGAAATGCTGGCATGTTGGCGCTCTCCAGCACCAGGTGTGTGTATCTCCTGTCCTCTCCTGTCTCCTGTCAGTGTTGGACGATGAGCACAGTTCCTTTGCTGTAACATGTTTTCTGTCTGTCCAGGTTGTACGATATGAGACGAGGAGCAATCCACCAGATGAGAGTTCACTACTACTTTCAGCAGCTGCTTGAGTAAGTCCTGTTCCTGTGTTTGTTCAGTCAGCAGTCCGTGTCACAAAGTGTCATTTTGACCTGTTTCTGGCGTCGCCCTCAGCGAAACAGTTTGGGCGCCTCTCGACCTCCCGGCGCTGGTGACGGAAAGCATCCTCAACGCACCCGAGCGAATCTTCTGGAAGGCCGTCGTTCTTTTACCCAGCAACCATGAGAGCGTTGCCAGCGTGGCAGACAGGTGCTCTAATGCCCTAAAGATATTCTAGGCCCGGTTTTCTATGAACATTTCACTGATTGTGTCCTGTCTGTTATGATTTCAGGATCCTCTCTGACTGGCTGGAGGTGAAGCTTGGTGGGCATAAGGAGTCAGAGGGCAGGGAGGAGCAGCCAGAGGGCACCCTGCAGACACTGACTGTCACCAACACGCTGCAGGAGAGCGGACAGCGCACTCACAAAGTCCACATTAGCATCAAGGTCAGATCACGCGGGGCATGCAGAAATAGAAATATGATTATTCAGAGCAGAGCTGTGCTAGAATCACAATAGACAGGAGCTTCACGTTAGGTTAAATGTTTTAAGGCTGAAGCTGAAAGGCTTGTGTGAAGAAAAATAACTAGAATTGGCTTAAAGGGTAAAGAAGAAGCAGCTTTTTCAGGGACATAAATCATGTTTTGCTGAGATTAAAAGTACCAGAAGTCCGTTAATGATCAGAAAAAAAAAACGGTTAGGAATTATATTTTAATATTTCTTTCCCCACCCCGCAGGTGTCTCGAGGTCCGCTAAACGAAGACGGCCTGTCAAAAATGGAGGAGAGTTGTGAGCTCCAGGGGACGAGTGCCCTCATCATGCTGCTGCCCGCCCTGCCCACTGTGGAGCCTGATCAGGACGAGCAGGACGTCCCGCTGTTGTCCGCCTTGCTTCAGCTCAAACAGCTACAGCAAGCCAGCGCCTGGCACTGCCCACTGCCACTCGTCATCCTGGTACCAGGGCTAGACGGGGGCGCTGCTGATACACAGAAACTTGTTGAAGGTGAGAAATGGTAGTGAAGGCAGCACGAAGAGATTTCTGTAGTAGTTGGTAAATGAGTGTTTTTAAAAAAGCTTCATCTCTTCTAGCTCTGAAGCTGCACACACTGGTGACGGACGGCCTGATATCGGAGTATACGTTCTTCTTCATACCAGAGACCACTAATGATCTGCAGGGATCCAAACAGGTACGCATTTGCTCCTTTGCCATCATGGAGGTTTTTTTTGGTCTTGCTTTTTTTTCGGTCTTGCTTTTTTTTTCTTTACTGACCTTCTCCATCTTCTCTCCGTCCTGTCCTGTTGTTTGTCTTCAGATAAACCAGGCCGTGCGCTGGCTGGCTCTCCGTACTCTGCCACCTTTCAGTCTAACCTGTAAGACCCTAGTGGAGCTCATTGAGTCCACCTTAAGTCATGAATTCAGTCCCAGAGTTTACTCCCACCGGTTGGAGCGAGCTACCGCACATCTTCCATCCCAGGATCCAGCTCCTGTCGTTCAGCTTTACAACGCAGTCCTGACTCACGTTGCTGATAAAGTGGCATCTCAGGAGCTCTGCGGGCTCTCATGGCCTCCGGGCGAATTCTGTCTGCCTGACATGAGGGATTTTGTGCCTCATCTGGCCTGGAACTCCTACCAGCACCTGGCCTGGCTGCGGGAAATCATCCTCAGCCTGCAGCTGCCAGAGTGGGAGCAGCTGTCCGCAACAGGTCAGTTTCACACAGAAAGAGATTTATCTTCCACAAAGATATTCAGAGGTTAATAATCCTATTTTATATATTTAATCATCTTATTTCTCTCTTTAGACTCGTGGTCTGAGCTGTGCTCCTCCATCTTTCGCTACGCCGCTAAGATCCCGGTCTCACGTCGCAATCAACCCCTCCTCATGTCTCGACTCGAAAACCTTCTGGAAAGAGTCAAGTTAAAGAGTCGGCGCACCCGAACCCCCGGATACGCTGGAGAAGACGATGTATGTGTGGACTTCAGTTTGATTCCTTGGGATGACGTGCTGGTGATCTGCATTGACCACAAGCTGAAGGACTGGCAGATACCTAAACCACCTGTCTGCCAAGGTGAGGACCATGCTGCTGTAATTAATTAAAACTAAATTTGAGACTAACTAAAACCATATAGAGCACTTAATAAAGTTGCCAAATACAATAAAAATGTAAAGACAATGTCTTAAGTTTTAGTCTTTGTCAGTTTGGTCTAATTTTCTGTGGAAGATCATCTTAAAAAAAATGCCTATTTTCCACTTTGCTATTGATGTTTTTGACCCATAATTCCTATTTATTGTTTGTTTTAAGATGCTGTGACAGAGGATGGAGAGATCCTGGTTTATTTCCCCAAATACTCACTGAAGGGCTTCCAGCCGCCCGAGGAGTGGACGGAGGCCATGAGGCAAACTCACAGAGAGAAGCAGCAAGAGAAGGAGGGGTAAGGAGGCCCAGGAAAACCCCACAGGTTGTCAATGCCTCTGAGACATGCGCATCTTTCTTTTAATCTGACAGCACCTGAATGTGCAACACTATTGTGCAGTGCATGAAGCAAAAACTCATACTCCCCAAAAACAGTCCTACTTAAATGCTCTAAAGCCGGCGTCATGGTGGCATCCTTGGAGCGCCTCCTTTGCTCTTCCTTTGTTCCTAATTCCTCCGGTTTTCTCCCTCCTCAGGGTGAGTGCAGCTGCTTATGCCACACCTACCACGGCGACCCTCAGGCAGAGGTTGTTCCACAGTCTGGTGGAGCCCGTCGAGGCTACGTCAGCCCCGCTGGACATCACCCACACGCCCACGCCACCGGAGCTGCTGGCCCACAAAGTCCTGCAGAGCTTAGAGGAGGAGAAAGCTGAAAGCAAGAGGTATACCTACATCACTGCATGTGATGGTCATGGATTAGGGTGGTGGGGCTCACACAGGGAGTTTTAGCCCCAGACTAGATTTTTATGACCATAAGGCCATCCCACACCCACCAGTTCAAGTGAACCTCAGTGAACCTCATGGCAGTTTGCAAAATCATCCCAATTTTATTATAATGAGAATTTTCCACTTCTTTTGTGTCCCCTATGAGCAACTTTTCATCTGCTGGGTATCCAGGAGCAAACCATTACACCCTGATTCATTTTCTGCTGCGTTCGTTTCATTTTTGATTCAATATTAATTAAGAAGTCCCTGAAACCCTTGCGCAGATTCAAAAGGTTCTTGTTGACTGAAGATTGTTTTTAGCCATCTCTAGTGGAGCTAAACTTGAGAGCAACTGAATTTGGGCCTGAAAGAAAGAAACAAGAGCATTGTAATCAGAATGAACTCATAATCATCACAAGTCAAAATTGTGATTTTTAAATTGAAGTTTGATTGACTGGGGAGTCCGACAGTAAACACACCCTCTCTGCCTTTCTGCAGGAGCATGGAGCAGCTTCAGTGCTGGGTGGATGGCGACCCTTTGGAGCAATTGACCACCCCGCTTTTCCTCCCATCCTCCACCCTTCTGTCCATGCCCACCACCATAAGGCACACCCCCACAGCCAGGACTCGAGAGGCATCTTTCACACAGGTACGACTGTTTCCCGACACTGAAATAGGTTCGCTGTTTAAGCTGCTACAGATAAAGAAAATCTTTTATCTTTCCAGGAGCCTGATGATCCTTTGGAAAAAGTGACCCGGCGTAAGACTGCTCCTGAATCTTTGACATGGCGACTGAAGGAGCTGGAACGCCAGATTTTGGCAAGCCAAGAGGAAGAACTGGCCTGCAGGCTAAAGCTGAGCGGCATGCTGAGCATCGTCGATGACTGACAGCACTTGAAGCAAACAGAAGTGTTTGCATCTTCATACCTGTCTGTGACATGATCATCACCTTTTCATCTCAGTGTGGTCGGGTTCACGGACTACAAATAGGAGTGTGGGGTTTTTTTTTGTTGTTGTTGTTGTTGTTGTTGTTATTTTAAACATGAAAATGTATATTTTTAGCACTGGATTAACTTTGTAACACTGACTCCGGATTTATTGTTGTTTATTAAGAGTGTCTCTGTGTAACTAGCACATTAAACGCTGGGGATTGAACTCCTTTAATCCCACATTATTATTGAATATATAATTGTTGAATAAAAGTGGAATATTTTTCTTGTAAAACCGTTTGTCATTGTTATCATTGCTTTATCACTGTCCAGCTGTGAGCCACATGTGTATGTTTATCTGAGCAGCTCTATGATTCCACGACCTCACTGTAAACTCCGCCCATTTCCCCTCCCACTCGGTTTGTGATTGGAAAGCCGAGTCTCTGCTCATGTCTCTCCATGTGGAGAGCTCCTCGGACGGGCCTCGCATGGCCTCCTGGGAAGTGGAGTCTAAGATGTACTAAACTCGCTGCACTCGCTGCCCTCTCAGGACTACAGTTCCCGTGGAAACACTGGAAGGGGCGGAGCTTCGGGAGCTCTTGAGATGAGATTCATTCACGTATTTTAGCGGAGGGTTTGACTGATCTGACAGCAGCTATGACTGAGGGAACGTGAGTTTTTGGCTTCTTTCATTTAACAACTATGAGATTTTAATTTCAGTGAGAATTTTACCTGAATAAATAGGACGATAATAATAAATAAATCATTCATAGTGCACGTTTTTGTCGTAACTCTAAGAAATGTTTAAGAAAACATTAGTGAAATGTACTTGTTAATGAGCTCAGGAATTATAAAGACTTTTTAGAAAGCTAAAATTTGGGGATGGGATGCGAGAGGTCGGAGCCAGGTCTTACCTGCTCATGAAACAGGTTGACAGTCAAGTGTTTAATAACCTTTGAGCATTTGAAAATGGGGTCTGTATGTAAAATTGCTCTAATTTATAAAAATGAAACAATATTTTGTTAAATCTCTTGAAATCAAGCTGGAAGTCTGCACTTCAGTCACATCTGTAAAAGGCAATCTACAGAAGTGTTTCCTTCTTCAAATACTCTTTCTGCCAGGCACCTGCGGAGGCGAGGGGGGCCGTATAAGACGGAGCCAGCCACAGACCTAAGCCGCTGGAGGCTGACCAATGTGGAGGGCCGGCAGACGTGGCGGTACCTGGAAGATCAGGAGACCGCAGACAGAGAGCAGAGCATGCTGGAGGCCCATTCACTCGGCTTGGACACGGTGGGCTCCTCTCAGTTGTTTCCCATCTTTTACAGCTTTTGAGTTGACTGTTTGGCTCTTACTGGAAACTGGATTTCTCAGAGCGACACAGTAAACTTGAGTATCTTTAAACTTTGTGGATGACCACGGTGGGTAGTAAGATCACTGATTCTCTCCACAGAGTAAGTTCGTGTCCGACTCTCCAGCCGCCCACACTGCTGTGGACGCCGCAGTGAAAGGCATGCACTTCTACAGTCAATTGCAGGCCGAGGACGGTCACTGGGCAGGAGACTATGGAGGGCCTCTCTTCCTGTTGCCAGGTGAGTCTAGTCATCCTCCTTATCCTGATGTCTGTAGTGACCGTGCAAAATAAAGTGAAGTTTCTCATTGCATCATTGGAGATGTTCCCTGTAAAGCACTGCCTTTACAGGGAACAGAGTCTTGTCTTCAACATCCAGTTGTGAATGTAATGGTAGAAAAATAAAGGTGCAAATTCAGTACACATTAATGTATTTATGGCAGACTAACTGTGAAACCCAGGAAGGTTTGAACCCACCATTTATTTATTTTTGTGTGTGTGTGTGTGTGTGTGTGTGTGTGTGTGTGTGAGGCAACAGTTTTAACCTTTGCACCATCAGTGACGGTGATGCAGAATGAATCAGCAGGAGTACTGACAGGGACTAGAAAGAGAGAGCATCACTTGTATTGGTTTCTCTCCATTGACTCCCTCTTATATTCAGAATTTAGTTTAAAATCCTGCTCCTTACATACAAGGCCCTGAACAGTCAGGACCCATCTTATCTTAAAAACCTCATAGCTCTCAGACTGCAGGCTCACTTGTGGTTCCTGGGATGTTAAGAGTAGAATGGGAGGCAGAGCCTTCAGCTTTCAGGCCCCTCTTCTGTGGATTCAGGAGACAGACAGCCACTCTGCTTTTCAGATTTAAGATTAGGCTTAAACTTTCCTTTATGATAAAGCTTATGCTTCAGGCTGGATCAGCTAACCCTGAATCCATCCTTAGTTATGCTGCAATAGTCCCAAGCTGCTGGGGGATTCCTATATGCACTGAGTGTTTCTTCTTCACCTCTTTATGCACCACTATAACACTGAATCTTTAGCAATTATTAACGCTGGCTCTCTGTGCCATAGTTTGTCTTTTGTCCATCTCCCTCCTCGTTCACACAGATAACTGTCCCTCCCTGAGACTGGTTCTGCAGGTTACCTGTTCAAATGGAGTTTGTCCTTTGTTTTGATTGTTGGTGTTTTCTCTGTATTAGGGTCTTCAATTTAAAATATAAAACTGCTTGAGGTGGCTGTTGTTGTGAATTGATGCTATATAAATAAAACAGGGTGTGAGGGATTTCATGTCTCTGTTCGGGTGCTTCCACAGGTCTCCTGATCACCTGCCATGTAGCTAAGATCTCTCTGCCTGAGGCTTGGAAGAAGGAGATGGTGAGGTACCTGCGCTCAGTCCAGCTCCCTGATGGAGGCTGGGGTCTGTAAGTCAACAGGGTTTTTTTTTAAATATTCTTTTAATGTTCATATCACCATACCAACCTTATCACTCATGTGGAACCGATATCAGTAATAACTTGGATTCCAACCTGTTATTACATCAAAACTCTTACCAGATTTAAATAAGAACCAAATACAGAGACAAACAAACAAATAAGAAGCACTGAGACACAAAGACTAACACAAAACACGATGGCAGGAGAAGTAGAAAGACATCAAACACATTTAACAGCACATATAACAGAGAGGCAAGTTTAGTGCTGCTAAACTGCTCTAAAATGATCCCAGGACAGCACGTTTCCAAAGTCAACTTCTCAAGCGCTGATCACAGCAGCAGTGAGCATGTGTGTGTCACTTCTGCAGACATGTTGAAGACAAGTCCACCGTCTTTGGCACAGCGCTGAGTTACACCTCACTTCGGATCCTGGGAGTGGATCCCGATGATCCAGACATGGTTCGTGCCAGGAACAACCTGCACAGCAAAGGTCTGTCATGTTCAGTGTGCGTTTTTCTCCATGGTGTCATGTTTTCAGCTGCAGTGTACCATAGCGCTCTGTGTTTATCTGGTACAGGTGGAGCAGTTGGGATTCCCTCGTGGGGTAAATTCTGGTTGGCCATTTTGAACGTCTACAGCTGGGAGGGAATGAACACGCTCCTGCCTGAGATGTGGTGAGTGGGAGATGATTTCCAGACTCGTGTGCAGCTCTGTGGCCTCTCACAGGTGTGTTACATGAAACAAGAGTTTAACCCTCTGCGGCGTTGTTGGTCATGACTCTGACCCTGACTTGTGGTTTTTCTAAGTAGAATGGAAGTCAGACTGATCATTTTCCCTCAAATATAAATGTTCCAGGATTCCTGACGTGTTTCTGTCTCTTCCAGGCTCTTCCCCACCTGGATGCCGGCCCACCCCTCCACCCTGTGGTGTCACTGTCGGCAGGTCTACCTCCCGATGAGTTACTGTTATGCCGTCAGACTGGCCGCAGACAAAGATCGCCTGGTTCTCAGCCTCAGACAGGTGTGGAGTCCACCGTGTTCCACATGGGGGCGCCATGCTCCAACACAGTACGGCCAAACGTATTCAGTGTTGTGCTTTGCATCCCAGCTGTGGCTTACCTGGTGATGTCATGTGGACATGACATCCTCTTAAAGTTTAGCACAAAAACATTCCTGCTGTTACTGTAATTAAACCTGATCCTCTTTGCCATTAATGATAATTAAAATAATGATAATATTAGTAAATATATCAGCGTTAGTAAAAATAGAGAATGACTGTGAGCATCTGTGGAGTTACCTGCTGTACAGGTAGGCCTGTGTTTTAAAAGGTTTTCTAGGTTGATTCAATTAATCCTCAGACAGTCAGAAATATTATAATTCTGATCATTTATCAGTACTGATACATATGAGACTTCATCAGAATTGTGAACATCACAGCAGATGCCTTTGTGTGAAAGTAACTGAGAATAAAACAGAAAAACATGAAGGAGATTTTTCTGGCCTGGCTTTTTATAGCAGATAACCTTAAAAAATATTCTGCAATATTCTGTAATTTTGCATAATTTTAAAAAGTTTTAATTTCTTCAGTATTGAACAGCAGAAATTAGGCTTTCTTGTCCGAGGTCCTTTAAGTGAAAAAAAGAAAAAGACTTTGCTGTAAACAATGGTAGACTGTTGGGTAATAAGCGAATGAATAATGCAGAAAACAGAGATTTGAGACGGGAAACTGTTCTTGAAGTAAAGAGAGAGAGAGAGAGAGAGAGAGCTGTGCAGGAAGTGTGATTTTTTTTATTGTGGTGGAAGCAAACCAGCAAAACTCAGAGGGAATTCATGACGATGTTTATCAAATGTGAAGCGCAGTTTGATGCTTCTTTTGCTGCTGGCTCAGTGAATTTTGGTTGGAGAGAGACTAAACCTGCAGCTCAGAATCAGCGCAAAAAGATGTAAACACAGAGCAGACCAGACGCATCAGAATCGCTGAGCTCCGACGGCGTGTCCGTCTACGGGCCGTCGGGTGAGAAAGCCGAGAAAGACAAAGCTGATTCTGATGCGTCGGGTCCGCTCCGTGTTTACGTCTTTGTGTGGAATCCGTGTACCTGCTCTCATTTGCTGTTTGGTGGTTGTTGAAATAGTTTTGTGAGCTTTAATCTGAGAATTTGGCGTTTCTGGCAAAACACAGTTATATTTAAAAGTCAATTCAGGATTTAATGAGTCGATATCGCTTTATTCAAGCTACTCACCTCCCTCTTCCACCTGCACTTTCAACTGGACCACGGCCGATCAGAGAGGTCCCGCCCCTGACTGTCTCTGATTGGTTTAGTCCACGATAGGGGCATAACGTGTGTCTGTTGTTGACCACACGAGATTTTTTTTTGTTACCCAAACAGTTGGTCGCACTGGTGTGACCAAAGATTTATTTATTTATTTATTTTTAGTCGCATCACTGAAAAATTTGGTTGCATTTGCGACCAAATTGGTCGCACTCTAGAGCCCTGCCTCTCAGTCCTTCTTTCCTTTTCTTATTTTAGTTTCGCTCTCGCTTTTTATGTTTGTTTTCTTCCTTTTTTTTTTATATCTACCTGTCTGTCTGTCTCTTCCTTGTTCTTATTTTTTAGGCTGAGGTTGGAGTCTAGGAGAATTATGTGAATAGAGTGTGTTCCTGTGCCTGTGTTTTGCCTTTAATTGTTCTCTTCCTCTGTAGTCTGTATGTATATCAATAACATGGGCCTTGTTCTTTGTGCTATAGGAGCTTTACGTGCAGGACTATGCTTTTATAAACTGGCCGGCGCAGAGGAACAACGTGGCAGCATGTGACATGTACACACCTCACAGCACACTCCTCACAGTCGCTTACAGTAAGTCTGACCTGTGAATACCTGCCTCCAGAGCTGCACATTTAAAACAGTTGGGTTGTAATGACTGCTAAGAAAAAATGGACTAACAGATGTTTTGCACAACAGCAAAGCTTTCAGCAGCAGATATGAAGGAAAGAGAAACTGCTGAGTCTGTGTTTCCACAGGCTCCGCTAATTTAGAGACTTATTCCTCATGGAGAACGAAAACAAGACAGAACATCTTCAACCGGTCTTTTACTCGCTAATGAGGGACGGCTTGGTCAGAACCAGGCTGTGGAGCTAAACGCTCCTCACCTGTCTCCAAACCAAGTCCTTCAAAGAGCAGCTCTCCTCACAGCTATTTATTGACAAACTGTTACAATACACATCACAACACAAGCACCTCCCACCGTAAAACCCCCCAATGGTTCTAAAAGACAAGGCACTATGTGTATGTGTGTGCACGTGTATGCATGTCTTTGCATGTGCAAGAACGTGTGTGTGTGTCATGGGGGTGCGTTTGTGTGTCCTCCTGCTCACCAAAACGATCATAAAAGCAGGAAGCTTACAACACAAGAAACAGATCTTTCAGATAAGATGTGCCTAATAAAACCCACGTCAGCCTCCCCCAGCACCAAATTGGCTGGAGAAGTGGTCAGAGACAAAGGAATGTCTTTGATCACACAGTTTAAAACAATGTAGAGATGGTAAGAATAAAAATTACAACATTTAACAATTTACTTTAATAGAAAAGTTTTGTCTGGAGGGTGTTTTACACAGTGAGGATGGTAATAAGTGTTTTCAGTGGGTATTCCCCTCCACTCTCTTCTCTAACCCTGTGACTTTGTTCCTTTTGGCCTGCAGTGGTGTTAAATGTATACGAAGCCCACCACAGTACCACGCTGAGAGGAAAAGCAGTCAAAGAGCTGTATGATCACATCGAGGCCGACGATCGCTACACGAAATGCATCAGCATTGGCCCGGTAACTAATACACAGATACTCGAAGCAAAGAACACAGATTTGTGGAGTTTGAGTTTCTAGGTGCAAAATTTATTTAAATCATCTTATTTAGGCAAGGCAAGTTTATTTATATAGCACAATTCAACAACAAGGTGATTCAAAGTGCTTTACAGAGACATTAAAAACAAAAACAAATAAAAAGCATGATTTAAAATTGTTAAAAAACAAACAAACAAAAAAACAGTATATAAAATCAGAACAGTAGATAAAATCAGTACCGTAGTTAAAATGTAAGTTTTGAAATTTAAGCTTAAAGTGTGGATTTGGTGCTTTATTCAAATGCAGTTGAGAACAGGTGAGTCTTCAACCTGGATTTAAATAAACTGAGTGTTTCAGCTGATCTGAGGCTTTCTGGGAGTTTGTCCCAGATATAAGGAGCATAAAAGCTGAATGCAGCTTCTCCGTGTCTGGTTCTTCTGACTCTGGGAACTGATAAAAGACCGGATCCAGATGACCTGAGGGATCTGGAAGGTTCATACTGGGTCAGGAGGACACTGATGTATTTTGGTCCCAAACCATTCAGAGGTTTATAGACCAGCATCAGAACTTTAAAGTCTATCCTCTGACGGACAGGCAGCCAGTGTAAAGACCTCAGAGCTGGACTGATGTGGTCCACTTTTTTGGTCTTAGTGAGGACTCGAGCAGTTCTGAATGAGCTGTAGATGTCTGACTTATTTTTTTAGGTAGACCTGTAAAGATGCTGTTACAGTAATCAAGCCTACTAAAGATGAATGCATGGACTAGTTTTTCCAGGTCCTGTTGAGACATCAGATCTTTTATCCTTGAAATATTCTTGAGGTGATAGTAAGCTGACTTTGTTATTGTCTTAATGTGTTTTTGTAAGTTTAGGTCTGCATCCATCACTACACCCAAATTTCTCTCCTGGTTTCTGATTTTTAGGTGTATAGATTGAAGTTCTCTGGTGACCTGTAATCGTTTTTCTTTGGCGCCAAAGACTATTACTTAAGTTTTGTTTTTGTTTAGCTGGAGAAAATTGTTACACAACCAGTCATTAATTTCCTCAATGCATTTACCAAGAGCCTGTACAGGGCCTTGGTCTCCTGGTAACATTGTGATATATATTTGTATGTCATCTGCATAGCTATGATAGTTTATTTTGTTGTTCTTTATAATCTGTGCCAGTGGGAGCATGTAAATGTTAAACAGAAGGGGTCCCAAGATGGAACCTTGGGGAACTCCACATGTGATACTTGTCTGCTCAGATGTGAAGTTACCTATTGATACAAAGTATTTCCTGTTTTCTAAGTATGTTTTGAACCAACAGTGTAAAATAAAAAGAGCAACGTGCAGTTAGATATCTGCTGATGGTTCTCCTCAGATCTCCAAGACTATCAACATGCTGGTTCGCTGGTATGTCGATGGTCCCTCCTCTGCAGCCTTTCAGGAGCACGTGTCCAGGATCCCGGACTACCTCTGGTCAGTCAGCCGATCTTGAACAGTTCAGTAATAAAACAAACCAAACTCCAGCTTCAAGAACAACTTCAACTATGCAACATACAGAAAAAAATCATTTACAAAAGGTGTAAAACTGATAAACTTACTGTAAGTTCTCTGTGTACCAGGTTGGGACTGGATGGAATGAAAATGCAGGTGAGAATTTGTTCTGTCTTTGTTTTACCTCTTTAACATTTGAAGGTGTGTTTCTGAGGATCTCTGCACCTCCAGCTTGCAAAAGAAGAAAGAAGAAACTCTTTACTGAGCCTTTATTAAATCCATATTATTCTCACAGCAGAAAGATGTCATTAAGTGTGAGATATAGAGGAGAATGGTGCATCACCGATGTAGAAAGAAGAATCCATAGAATCAGTTTTGCCGACAGCTAAAGTTCAGGTGGTGCATTAATCCAAAGAATAGCCCAAAATCTACTTGAATACATAAATTTATTGCCTTCTAAACACATTGTTTTAGTTTACTTGTTTGTTTCTTGCTTTGGGATTAATCCAATCTCTTTTCTGACACAGGGGACGAATGGATCTCAGCTCTGGGACACCTGCTTTGCTGTGCAGGCTTATCTCGAGGTAAGACAAAGATGACCTCTAATGCTTACAGTAATTTCAACCAAAGCACATTCATGCTCATATGTAAAACCCCTCCAACAGCCCTCCATCTGTATTTGACAAGACTGCTTAAAGAAGTGCTGCCATTAATTAATGCTTCAATCTTAAATATGAGCAGCCTATCTCTAATAATTAGCTCTGTTCCACAGGCCTTCAAGCTGGCAGTAGTTAAATCATTACTTAATCATCCATCCCTTGACTGAGCTGTCTTCGCTAATTATAGGCCAATCTCCAACCTTAATTTCATATGGAATTCAAATCCTTGAATTGTCAAACAGCTAACAGATCATCTGCAGAGGAATGGCTTATTTGAAGTTTCACTCAGGTTTCAGAGCTCATCACAGCACAGAAACAGCTTTAGTGAAGGTTACAAATGATCTTCTTATGGCCTCTGACAGTGGACTCATCTCTGTTCTTGTCCTGTTAGACCTCAGTGCAGCATTCGATACTGTTGACCATAATATCCTATTATAGCGATTAGAACATACTGTAGGTATTACAGGTACTGCACTGCAGTGGTTTTTATCATATCTAACTACTAGACTCCAATTTGTTAATGTAAATGGAGAGTCCTCTTCACACACTAAGGTTAGTTATGGAGTTCCACAGGGTTCAGTGCTAGGACCAATTCTGTTTACATTATACATGCTTCCCTTAGGCAGCATCATTAGAAGGCACAGCATACATTTTCACTGCTATGCAGATGACACCCAGCTCTATCTATCCATGAAAACAGAAAACAGACAGCAATGTCTTAAAGATATAACCTGGATGACCTGGATAACTTTTTGCTTCTAAATTTAGGTAAAATGCACATTATTGTACTCAGACACAGCTGTGTACCCAGAATTGGGCCCTGAGAAACTCCACATATGAAATCAGTGAGTAAAATTTGATGAGAGTCGAACTAGTCAAACACTGAGCCAACACATAGTCCTAAACGGGACGTCACAATCAACTTTGTCAATAAATATTATCTGGTAACAGAAATGTTACCTGTGTAATTTAGTCCGAGATCAAGACGACCTTGACGAGCTGTTTTAGTGCTGTGTTTGACATAAAAACACATCAGGAAAACTACTTTTGTGTGTTGCAGTTTTGTTTTGTTTTTTTCAGGCAGGAGCTCAGGACGACCCAAAACTAGCTGAATGCCTTCGAGACGCCCATCAGTTTCTCACTATCACACAGGTACAGCAAGGAGATGCACTTTATCCACCGAATGGCTTTGATAATGAAAACAAATTTTTTTGTGTTCTTTGCATATTTATGTGGTGTCTGAATAATCTGAAAAACTAGCTTCTGATTGGGATAATTCACCTAAACATTAAAGTTGGAAACCAGAAAGTAGTACACATTGTTTTAGTAGTATATTTTAGTTTTTCTTCCAGAAATCAAAGAATCCTGAATTATAATCTATGGGTGAATTCCCTAACAGCAATGATGATGATAGAAGTAATACCTTTTAGTGAAAAATGTTTTTTTAAAACTTTATTTGGAGAAACGTTTGCAGATACTTAAGTGATTTTAATCCGATTTGACTGGTGATTTAAACATGCAGTTTCTGTGTCCTGATGACCATTGAAATGTAATTGTATGTTTTAAGATAACGGGCCAAATACATGCTGCATGAGCTTCTAAGATGGCCCCAAGTTTCAAGACTTCATCATTTTATTTTGACACTTTAAAAAATGTTTATTTTAAATGGCTGACCAGTTTTTCGCTCTTACAGATCCCGGAGAATCCTCCTCAATATCAGAAGTACTACAGACAGATGAATAAGGTACAGATATTATCACCCTGCAGTCGCTTTTAACCAGTTTATTTATCATTGTTAAATAAATCACTCGAATGTGCTTTGACGAAACATAAACCGTCTTAAATTTAGCTTATGTGTATAAGTAAAGCATGCACTGCATTTCTTTCAGGGAGGTTTCCCCTTCAGTACCCGTGACTGTGGTTGGATTGTGGCCGACTGCACTGCAGAAGGCCTGAAGTCACTGATGCTGCTGCAGGAGCTCCGCCCCTCCATCAGGCAGCCCGTCCCCTCTGAGCGTCTGTGTGATGCCGTCAACGTGGTGAGTACAAAAAAGGAGGACTTAGTCAGTAAGCCTTTTTTTTTTTTTTTTTTTTTGTTTACAGTTCATACTCTCCACATCCTGTTTGTGTTTTATGCCCCACACATCCCAGAGATCTGCAGGTCTGCTGCAGCAGGCTTCTGCTCGTATTTTAAATGAACCAAATAAATACTCAGCTCTTAAACTTGACTGTAATTTCTAATTGATTTTCTAGGTTTAACACTCTAATATTACCTTATGTTGCACATTTGACCTCTAATGCCTATCG
Organism: Mchenga conophoros; assembly: GCF_057382185.1. NCBI lineage: Eukaryota > Metazoa > Chordata > Actinopteri > Cichliformes > Cichlidae > Mchenga > Mchenga conophoros. Next base: position 33,198,181 of record NC_140541.1, read on the forward strand.
TATTTTATGTACAGCACTAACTGAAATAAACGTTGTTGAAATAAATGTGGAGTGTTGAGAAAAATTGAGAATATCTAAGGCTTCCTGTGAAATCTTGCTGCCATTTCATTTTAAACGCAATTGGAGTGCAAACTGAACTGAAGACCCCGCCCCTCGTCATCCTCTTCTTCATCTTTTCACCATGTTTCTGTTTTTGTAGCTGCTGAGCATGAAAAACACAGATGGTGGATTTGCCACATATGAAACTAAGAGAGGAGGGAGACTCCTGGAGCTGCTCAACCCCTCTGAGGTTTTCGGTGAGTGTGTTGCCAACATCTTACTGAAAAAAATGTCTCTGTCTAAAAGAAACTTTGATTTCAAAGAGTCATGTGAGGAGGAGTTCCCGGCAGTTGCTGGGAATGTCTGAGTCCCTTAAACTGTAAATATGTAGATATGAAAAAGGGAGGCAATAAATATAAACATGACATTTGGAGAGTGGAAACCTTTGTTTCCATTGCGTACTGAAAATGTGGCAATGACCTTTCCAGTAGCAAAGGGCAGAAAGTCAAAGACTGCCTTATTTTCCATTGAAAATGAGGATGCAGAACATGTTGTGAAATGTTTGTTTTTCACTGTTACTTTGTGCCTTGTCTGTCTTTTTCTTTTATCTCTTACGTTCATACACAAACAGGCGACATCATGATTGATTACACATATGTGGAGTGCACCTCAGCAGTTATGCAGGCTCTGAGGCATTTCCAGAAGGTCTACCCTGATCACCGTGCCGAAGAGATAAGGTATAAACACGTTGTTTAGAGGTATGCTATCTCCTAAAACTGTTTTCACACATGCACTGCAATCCTGAACCCTTGTGCACATGACTCGACAGACCGGTAGGTGACAGCAAAGGCTGGACATTAGCTACACTTACTGCCATCTTTTCTGCTCCCTCTCATAAACCCATTGGAGCAAATGTGTCCACAGTGTGAGATTCTTCTGTAATTGTCCAAAGTATTAGCAGGGCTTAAACTAAAGCTGACCTAATAAAATGAGTATAAAACCAAACTGTCTTTTTCTGAAAATATCTTGAGCATATGTGTTTTCTCAGTTGTCGCTTAAGTTCAGGAGGATCCTCTGAGTTTGCTGTGTCTTCTTCAGGTCGACTCTGAGAGAGGGGCTGGAGTACTGCAGGAAAGTTCAGAGACCTGATGGATCTTGGGAAGGGTGAGGCCAAAATTAGAGATTTATTACTGGATCTCCTTGGTAGATTTTATATATGAGAGCACCCAAATCCAGAACATTAGAGACAAATTTGTAAAAAACACAAACAAAAAAACGAAATAATAACATAGACATGAAGTTTGTCAGGTTTAGTAAAATCAGCTAAGCTCAAGTAATTTATGTGGTTCTTCAAAACCACAAAGGAATTAGATCACCTGAGATTTATTTATTCGGTGTAACCGTGCATTGAACTGAGAAATTACACTTTGGAAGAGAAAAAGTTTCAGTGCTATTGTTACAGAAAAAATTAAAAACACATCAAGTAATGACCAAGTACACTGAAAGACAACAATTTTATTTAAACAGCGCCAAATCACAACAACACCTCAAGGTGCTTTATATTGTAAGGTAGACCCTGCAATAATACATACAGAGAAAAACCCTACAATCGTATGAGCCCCTATGAGAAAGCACTTTGGCGACAGTAGGAAGGAAGAACTCCCTTTTAACAGGAAGAAACCTCTGGCAGAACCAGGCTTAAGGAGGGGCGTGCATCTACAGTGACCAGTTGAGGTGAGAGAAGGAAGACAGGATAAAAGACATGCTGTGGAAAAGAGCCAGAGATTAATAGCAAGTATGATTCAATGTAGAGAGGTCTACTAACACATATTGAGTAAGGCAACTGAAGAAGAAACATTCATTGCATCATGGAAATCCCCCAGCAGCCTACACCTATTGCAGCATAACCAACGGAGGATTCAGGGTCACCTGATCCAGCCCTAACTATATGATTTAGCAAAAAAGGAAACCTTTAAGCCTAATCTTAGAAGTAGAGATGGTGCATGTCTCCCGAATCCAAACTGGAAGCTGGTTCCATAGAAAAGGGGCCTAAAATGTTACTAATGTAACTCTTTATTCTCCTGGACAGACGGATGCCACAGACTTTCCTAATATTCCTAAGACAAGATGATGAACAACTAACATGAATCAGTAGCATGCAGGTGCAAGTGCATTAAAGTGCATTTGTAAAAAATGCAGCAGGCTAATCCTTATTGAAATGTGAAAGAAAAACTATTACACCAACTTTCAAAGCTGATCAGGTGACAGAACGGTGCAGCTAATGCTTGTGAACAACAGGTGAAACCGATGAGTAGACCATGAAGTTAAAACAGACAAAGGCAGGAAGTAAAATGATATAAAGGTGTGCAAGGAAAGCCCCAACTATACTGTGAAGATGACTTTTACATTCCTGTCTCATTGCTTAGTTCCTGGGGAGTCTGCTTCACGTATGGGATGTGGTTTGGCCTGGAAGCTTTTGCTTGCATGGGTCACGTGTACGAGAATGGGTAAGATGTAATCACTGACTTTTATACACATTCTCCTACGTTTAAACCGCCCATTGTTCTCCAAAACTTGCTGAACAGCAATGACCTTCTGTGACCTCTAGCCTACATATTTCTTTTTGTATCACATTCTTTGTGAGCAGACATGTGTGCGAAGAGGTGCAGAAAGCCTGTCAGTTCCTGCTGGACCGGCAGATGCCAGAGGGAGGGTGGGGGGAGGACTTTGAGTCATGTGAGCAGCGTCGCTACATCCAGAGTGGCTCCGCTCAGATACACAACACCTGCTGGGCTCTGTTAGGGCTGATGGCTGTCAGGTAACAAAGAGCAACTCACCTTTGGGCTACTGACCAATCAGAAAGAGTCAGAATAAAGATGTGATGTGAGCATTGTGTTAATCGGGTTGTTTAGTTTATGTAATGCATGTTGTGTGTCTGCATAACCAGGCATCCTGACAGGAAGTCCATTGAGAGGGGAGTACAGATGCTGATTGACAAGCAGTTGCCCAACGGAGACTGGCCACAGGTGACTCTCTGCCTTTAAAGGGACAGCGCACCCTAAAAATCAAACACAAATGTCTTCACTCTGTAAAGAGACTTAGCTGCTTAGTTTTTCAAAAGCATTGTTTTAGTGCTATTGGCCCAACACAGCGAGTGCCATCTATATGACGACGTTACTACAGCAGATATTTCCAAAACTGGACATGTGTCCCTTTAATCCCTGCATTGATGACCATGTGAAATACAACAGGATTGTTAATGTGTTGTTTTTCTTCTTCCTTTTCAGGAGAATATTGCAGGTGTGTTCAATAAAAGCTGTGCCATCAGCTACACCTCATACAGAAACGTCTTCCCGATCTGGACCCTCGGCCGCTTCTCACGACTTTATCCCACCAGTGGGCTGGCCGGGAAGGTCAAGCTCTGAACAGACTGCATGCCAAAAAACATCAATGTCTCCAACAAAAAATAGAAAAACAACATTTACTGGAACACATAATCTCTGTTTTTAAGTCACACCTGAAATGACTCAATGAACATGCACCATTGATGTGTTTCAGCTGCGAACACGTTTCATTCTTTGAATTACTTCCTGTCCACACAGCCAGAGCTCCTCCTTAAAATCCTTTCTCAGTCTGATCTTAAACATTCATGTACACAAAACAGACTCCTGTCGATGTCGCCTTACATCCCCTTTTACTTGTAGTTTACTCTTTATTTGATCTTAATAATTAAAAAAGAAATACAGAGTTTGGCTTTGTCATCTCTTCCTGAAGTACAAAACATATTGGCAGACGAGGGTGATGAGGAAGAAACAGTAGAGGAAAGACTCACAGAGATTTTTCATTAACAGGTTCTATGCAGTCAGGAGGGTTTCATGATCCCAGCAAAACTCAGTAACACAAAGCACTGCCACCATCACACCTCATGATGTTTTAACATTTATTTACGCTCACAGTCAACTGTTTTCTGCAACAATGCCTGCATCCCCTACTGCAGCACATAGCCGAGGTTATTGATACCAATCCTACCATTATGTTTTCTAGGCTGAAGTCCAGCAGCTTGTGTGGTAAAGAGTTAATTTATTAGAAGAACTGTGTGTCAAGTGTACAAAAAAAAAAAGCCTTGTGTTGTGGCTTGGTGGCTTAGTGGGAGTGTCACTTTTGGGGGAAAAAAAGTGCACTTGGAAACAAACATAACAAAGCTTCACAACTGGTTAATCCAGTGTGATCCATCTTGATATTTGTTCAGAGTCGGAGGCGTGACAACATGCTAAGAAAGCAGGTTTCACTGCATCTTCTTCAACTCTGTAAAAATATAATATCAGTGCCAAACGAGGTTTCAGGTTAACCTTTGTTTGTTACCTGAAAGGACGGACCAAGTATATTTGGAGGTATTTATAACAATGGGCAAAATCCTCTAAAAGCCAAGTTGGTGAATTCAAAAATAATTTTTGTGTAATAATTAATCAGCTGAAAAAAGCCAAAGATAAAAACCCACTCTGATGATGGTTATCAACTTTATATATCAAGTTTCTGCCTCAGGATCTGTGCACGCTTCTTGGTGTATGCTCTGTGTTCCATTAGAGGTATTTAACACCTGTACTGATGTATTTTCTGATGATCTGAGTAGGTGGTGATTTCATACCTGCTGATCTCTAATCTGGAAACTAACCTGAAGCCCAAACCAGGTAACAGGAATTCAGCTTATCCAGGAAACGTCAGGGTAACCCCGGGCTTTATGTACAGAGGTGGTTCACTTCTTACCAGGCTCCTGAATCAATTCTCCTAAAATAGCATTACTGTTTCTGAAAGATGCTTCAGACCTCTGCGAGGAGATTAGGAGCTTCAAGTGTGTGTTTCTCTGATGGGCATAAAATATAAGATTTTTCACTAAAATTTGAATCATTTTAGCATTTATATATGATCCTGAAACTGGACATCCAATCTGTGCCAACCTCCAACCTCTAATTTGCATGCTTGAATTCTGAAGTTTAAACATAATGTTTACTGTCAAACCCTTAAACAGCACCAAGTCTGCAGCTGAGAGAACATCCGGCTCCATTTTATCACCTCAGTGGTAAAATAATTAACTGGAATTAAAATGTTTATTTTAATGTGCAAATAATGAGATGAATGGTTTGCTTTACTCACCTGGGAATATTTAGCATTTCACTGTCATATTTTTATGGCCTTTCTACATTTTTAATTACCATTTCATCATCGTCATCTGACAATGTGTCTGACTGGAGATGGTGACACGCATAGGGATCATAATCATATGATCATGTCAACACATGGGAAAAACTTAAATTAACTTAGTGAGGTGATAACCACTTTAATTCCAACTGCCAATGTTAGGATTGAACTTATGAATGCAACACCTTTAAAACAGTATTGACTTGAATATGTAGCCCTGCAAACGAAACAAAAAACTATTATAAAAGATAAATTATAAAAAAAACTTTCTCTGAAGTTCCTGTTTCTAAGGCTGTACAGATATAATATAACATATATAATCACACCTGTTTTGCATGAGAAAAATGCAGGAACAAACAGCCCCGTCAATCACACTGTTCACTCACAAAGTACTTAAGCATGAAATCGAAGCGCATTTGTGTGTTACTCTGACCCATGTGTTCTTACATCAACATGTAATTCTGGTTTTGTCAGTATGTGCATGGTCAGTTGCAGACTATAACACTATATTTGACCTTTAAATGGGCGTTCAGCATACTTCAGGTTGAGGTGTGGCTTTACATATAAAAAGTGGCAGGTGACAGGTGAGTCAGTGGATCAAGTTACCAGCACACAGTAAGTTCAACACTGAATCTCTGCTGATTATCTTGTATGCATATGTGAAGAAAGAGTTTGTATATGTTGTATTTTATTTTGTGAACAGGTTTTGGTGAACTCACTCTGATCTGAACTTACAGGGTGTGAGGTTTGAAATTTGGAGATGTCTGGAAAGGGAAGAGGTAAAACACATAGCTCCCATCATGTGTGTTTTCCATATCTTATACATATTTAAACATTTTAATGTTAAAAGATGAATTTATGACTAATTCTAGGCGGGCATTGTCATGAAGGAGGGCATGGACATGGTCATGGTGGTGGACACGGACATGGTCATGGTGGTGGACACGGACATGGCCCTCATGCTCATGGATGTGAGAAGAAGCACAGGCGCCGGCACAAGCAAGGACACAGGCACCTCAAATGCCACAAGAAGGGGAGGGATTGTCACGGGGTGAGTCTGAATACTGCAGCAGTGCAGATTTGATCCACAACAGGAATTAGATGCTATTGAGCTGAAAGTGAAGCATGACATGTTTGTGTAATACAGCCTGAAAAATATCACTGAAATAATCTGTTATTCATAAGATGTGTTTGGATGGTTATCAGCAGGTGGCAGGACAGCAAATGCACACTTTAAGCCAATTTTAAGGATATTTTGAGGTCATAAGTGAAAAATAAACCCCTCATCCTAACCACTCAGCCAAAAGAGTTAACCACCCCTCAATTTAGAATCAATGTGAGGACTTCACCAAATATCATCTATCTCTTCCCCAGGACTCCAGCAGCTCCTGCAGCAGTGACTCTGACTAGATGAAGATTTCTGGGGGGACCTGAATGGAAACATTGCTATTTTATACTTTCTGCTTTTAATATTACATTTTTTTAACACATGTAAGGAACAAAAATAAACATAAAGAATATGTAAAACAGAAGGTTGCTTCCCACATCTATAAAAACTGGATGGTTTGTGGAGTATCATTTTAAGCCTTGAGCTTTGCCATGCTTGCCTTGTTTTTTGAATTAGAACATGACAAGGGTGGCTCAACCCTACCTGAGAAACTGAGGAAACTGCATTCTCACTGGGTAGCAACCTGCCAATCACAAGGCAGCTCCGCCTTAAAGCAAAGCCTTCATCAATCTCTCTTTTAATTGGAACATGACTTTCAAAAAAATATTATGTTGTAGAGCTAACCATAAAGTCATGTGTAAAGTGTTTACTGAGGTCATAAATCAGGCTAAGGCTACGTCCACACGTACACGGGTATTTTTGAAAATGCAGATTTTTCTATGCGTTTGCACCTTTCTTCCACACGTAAACGGCGTTTTCGGTCACTGAAAACTGAGATTTTTAAAAACTCCTGCCAGGGTGGAGATTTTCGAAAACTCCATTTTTGCATTTATGTGTGGACGAAAACGGAGAAAACAGTCAAAGGTGTGCGCCTTTTTTGACGTCAGGTTTCGGTTCTACAATGGCGGACTTAGACAAAATAAATTTACTGTTCTCTGCAGTGTTTAAATGCTTGCATATACACACACAGTCCCAGACTACCTCTGGTCAGTCAGCCGATCTTGAACAATTCAGTAATAAAACAAACCAAACTCCAGCTTCAAGAACAACTTCAACCATGCAACATACAGATGGAAAAAAATCATTTACAAAAGGTGAAAAACTGATAAACTTAAGTTCTCTGTGTACCAGGTTGGGACTGGATGGGATGAAAATGGTGTGAATTTGTTCTGTTTTTGTTTTACCAGTTTGAAGGTGTTTTTGTGAGGATCTTTGCACTTGCAGCTTGCAAAAGAAGAGTCATAAAACTCTTTATTGAGCCTTTATTAAACCCATAATATTCTCTTGGCAGAAAGATGTCAAGTGTGAGACATAGAGGAGGATGGTGCATCATCGGTGTAGAAAGAAGAATCCATAGAATCAGTTTAGGTGACCGCTGAAGTTCAGGAATAGCCCAAAATCTACTTGAATACATAAACTTATTGCCTTCTAAACACATTGTTTTAGTTTAGTTTCATGCTTTGGGTTTAATTCCATCTCTTCTCTGACACAGGGGATGAATGGATCTTAGCTCTGGGACACCTGCTTCGCTGTGCAGGCTTACCTCGAGGTAACATATAGATGACCTCTAATTCTTACAATAGTTTCAGCCGAAGTACATTTAGGCTCATGTGTAACAGCTCTTCTACTGTATTTGACTCACCACCTGGGGACAGGGGAGGGTCCTCAGCTAAAGGAGCTCATTTGCATTAGTATTCAGTATCCACCCAATGCTTTTAATTCCTTAATTAAACACTTTAAACAATCAAGTGCTACATGTTGTTTTTGTAGTATTTATTTTGCTTCCAGATCCTGAGATGACATCAGAGAGAAAGTCAAAGAATCCTGAATTATAATCTGTGGGTGAATTCCCTGGCAGCAATGGTAATAGAAGTACACCCAAATGAGAAACATTTGCAGATATTTAAGTGAATTTAATCCAATTTGACTGGTGATTTAAACATGCAGCTTCTGTGTCCTGGTGACCATTGAAATGTCATTTTATGTAGATAAGGTTTTAAGATAATGGGCCAAATACACGCTGGATGAGCTTTTAAGATTGTTATCAAGTTGCAAGACTTGATTAAATTCAATTCAACTGAAGGTGCTTTATATTGTAAGGTAGACCCTACAATAATACATATACGAAAAACCCAACAATCATATGATCCTCTATGAGCAAGCACTTTTTTGACAGTGGGAAGGACAGGCTCAGGGAGGGGCGGCCATCCACCGTGACTGGTTGGGCTGAGAGTTGATCACAACAGTTTTTATACTGACACTTTCAAAAACCTTTTTTTTCAAAGTGGTTGAATTGTGGCCAACTGCACAGCAGAAGGCCTGAAGTCACTGATGCTGCTGCAGGTGCTCTGCCCCTCCGTCATGCACCCCATTGCCTCCGAGCATCTGTGTGACGCCGTCAACGTAGTGAGTCTGCAGAAAGATATAAAAGGAGGACTTATTCAGTAAACGTTTTTTTTTTTACAGCTCATAATGTCAACATCCTGTTTGTTTTTATGCCCCACACATCTGCATCAAACTCTCAGAGAGCTCCAGGTCTGCTGCAGCAAGCTTCTGCTTGCCTTTTAAAAACATTCAAATAAACTTTTTGTCTTATTCACAGTGAATCTTTCCTTTTAGTTAAACTATTTCATCATATTAACAGGTAACGGGTGAGCAGAGCCATCATTGATGGTGATACAGAAGCCTGTAGCAGGAATACTGACGGGGGCTCCTGAATACTCAGTACCCATCTTATCTTAAAAACCTCATAGTACTGTATCATTCCATTAGAGCACTTCACCCTCAGACTATGGGCTTACTTGTGTGTAACTCATGACTCTAATAAGACAACTTAAAAGTATCGACTAGTTGCCAGGTTTGAGAGGATTACAATAGGAACTGAGGTGAATGTGAAATTAAATGTCTGGAGGCAGGAAATGAGCGACAATGGTTATTATTTTGACAAGTGAAAATAAAACAAGATTTCAACAATAACAATAATAATAAGCTAGCATCAGTAAAAGAAAAAAAAAACCCAGTCCTGCTGAGCTCAATATTTCAGTTTCTCCTTCTTTGGTCATTCTTTTTTAATTTAGTTCCCTTTTTGTTTCGGTTTGGTGGTTTAAGTTGTTAGTAGTTGAGACACAAAGACTAACACAAAACACTGTCGGCAGGTCTTCCTCCCGATGAGCTACTGTTACACCGTCAACTGACCGCAGAGGAAGATGCCATGGTTCTCAGCCTCAGACAGGTGTGCAGTCTGCCTTGTACCACAAGAGGCCGCCATGTTCTAACACAGTACGACCAAACATATTCAGTGCTGTACTTTGCATCCCAGCTGTGGCTTACCTCACCTGGCTGTATGTGGACATGACATTATCTTAAAGTTCAGTAAAAAACCACTCACAGACAGTGAACCTCCTGTTGTTACTGTATTTAAACCTGATCATCTTTGCTCTTAATGACGATTTAACTAATAATGATAATGTTAGTAAATATATCAGCATTAGTAAAAATACAGAATAATTGTGATCAGGAGTTACTGCTGTACAGGTAGGCCTGTGTTTTAAAAGGTTTTCCAGGTTAACGACTGGTTTCCAGTTTATTCAACAGAGTCATCAGTGGTTAGAATGAGACTAAAGTTAAATTATACAAAATTCCTTCCCTATTCCTAACTTCCATAAATACTCAGCTCTTAAACTGGACTATAATTTTGAATAGTTTCTTACGTCGCTCTTTTTTGGTCAGAGGGCCCGGTGGCGCCAGTGTCCGGCAGCCTCGCCTCTGTCAGTGCGCCCCAGGGCAGCTGTGGCTACAATGTAGCTTGCCATCGCCAGTGTGTGAATGTGTGTGTGAATGGGTGAATGACTGAATGTAGTGTAAAGCGCTTTGGGGTCCTTAGGGACTGAGTAAAGCGCTATACAAATGCAGGCCATGCCATTGACCCTAATGCCTGTCATATTTTATGTATAGCACTTTGAAATAAACGTAATTGGAATAAACGTGGATCATTCTGAAAAATTGAGAATATCTAAGGCTTCTTGCTGCCTTTTCCAATTAAAAGCAATTAGAGTGCAAACTGAACTGAACACCCAGCCCCTCATCATCTTCTTCTTCATCCCTTCATCATTTTTCTGTTTTTATAGCTGCTGAGCATGAGAAACCCAGACACAGTGGATTTACCATATATAAAACTAAGAGAGGTGGATGCCTCCTGGAGCTGCTCAGCCCCTCTGTGGTGTGTTGGGTGAGTGTGTTGCAAACATCTTACTGAAAAAAAAACATGTTCTTTGTGTAAAAACATTGATTTCAAAGGTTCATGTGAGGAGGAGTTCCTTGCTGCTGCTGGGAATGTCTGAGTGACTCAAGCTGTAAATACATGGATATGAAAAAGGGAGGCACTAAATATAAACATGACATTTGGAGAGTGAAACCTTTTTCCATTGCGTACTGAAATGTGGCAACAACCTTTCAAGTAGCAAAGGAAAAAGTCAAAGACTGCCTTATTTTCCATTGAAAATGAGGATGCAGAACATGTTGTGAAATGTTTGCTTTACACTGTTACTATGTGCCGTCTCTGTCTTTCTCTTTTATCTCTTACGTGAAGTGTTGTGCACATCACTTGACAGACAACCAGGTGACAGGAAACATAAGGCTGGACATTACATTAGCTACATTACAGGCTACATTAGCCATCTTTGCTGCCCTTTTAGCTCCCTCTCGTAAACCTAGTGCAGCAAATGTGTCCACAGTGTGAGATTCTTCTGTAATTGTCCAAAGTATTAGTACAGCTTGAACTAAACTTAAGCCAACCTAACAAAATAAGTATAAAATCAAACTGTGTTTTTCTGAAAATATCTTGAGCACGCATTCAGGTCAACTCTGAGAGAGGGGCTGGAGTACATCTTCTTGTACTTGTGTCGTGTTTTCTGTAAATAGATCTAGCTGCTGAGGTTTTTAGAAGTACTGTTTTAGTGCTTTGAGCCATCTTTAGTGCAATTTCCATCTACATAATGATGTTACTTCAGCAGATTTCCTGCTTAAAATGCTGTCTCTGTATGATCCTCAAAAAACAAACTGTCCTAGTTGCCTTATATCACCTTTTACTTGTAGTTTACTGTGATCTTAAAAGGACCGTACAAGACTTTGTAGCTGTGGTTTGCATTTTGTATTGTCATCACACAATCTGATTTTTCACTTTTTGGGCACATTCCAGTGTGCGCTGCCCTGGCTCCGGTGCTCTCCTCCACCACCAGCTTCCTCTCCCGCCCCGGCCGCTACTGAAATAGGGAAGGCATGATTAGAAAATGCTCAACAGCTGTGCAAAACCAGCAAACCAACATTTTGAACTCACTGGTCCACTCCTCCCCTGCAGTCGAGCCACCAACCACACCCTGATGCATTTACTCTTCATTTCATTTTAATAATTAAAAAAGAAGTACAGAGTTTGGTTCTTCCTATAAGTAGACAAAACATCTGTAGATGAGGTTGAGGAGGAAGAAAAAGTAGGGGAGAGAGATTGTTTATTAACAGGTTCTATACAGGTTCTATCAAGTGAGGAGGGTTTCAGGATCCCAGCAAACTAAAAACGTGACAAAAAGTCCATGCTGAAATCTGGACACCTTAACTTTTATGGTGATTCACACTTAGTTACAATTAAATATGCTTGCAGGTAACCTGCACACTAGTCTCCTCTGCCTTTTGAAATGTAAGGATGTGTGGTGGAGGACAAAGATAAGACTGGCCATGGTAACTACTCTTTTATTTCTGCAGGTGAAAAGTGCATGAATAAACAAAATACAAGATGTGCTCAAACACAGGACAGACTAATACATTTTGGGAAGAAAAACACAATGGATGGCAAAATGCAGGAAGTAAAAGAAGAAGAGAAGACAGAAGAAACAATTCTAAAACAGGAAGCGACCCAAAGATAACAGAACTACACTGAGAAACTGAGTAATGCTAAACAAGTTGACAGGATGGCAAAAAGCAGAAATGAATAGAATAGAATACATAGCACACTTCGAGCTATAGGAGCTTCCTTTGACAGAAACCACGGATCTTTCCTTGTGTTGGATTAAAAAGTGTTCATCCAGACAAATGTGAGACAACAGGCTAGAAACTATGGTGCGACGTGCCCATAGACATCTGACACTTTTGTACCGGTATACAATTTTTTTTAGAGAAACTAAGCAGCAACATCTCTTTGCACTCAGACTGTACCTTCAGGGATACAGTAGTTTTTCATTCAGAAGTCATTTAAAATTTACAGGTTTTTTTTAATGGTTTTTACTCATTTTCTGTCACATACATCCTGTTAAAGTGGTGGGTGTTCACTGAGCATGAGAAAAGGATCAAACCAGGAGGGCAGTATGTACAAGTTTTTATATTCTCTTGGCTCTGTATGATGACACAGATAGGGCATACTGTTATATAGTTGTCTCAGCACACAGTTCAGGCTGAAAACCCAGCAGTTGAAAGCTTCTGTGTATGAGAGGCAACCAATCAGAAGAATGATTTCTTAAGGGGGGAGGAACTAAAAAAAAAAACGTTGGGTACACACTGAGGGGTGGTACAAGGACCCTGTATAAGATAAATGAGGATTATTCTGAATTCTGAATTATACAAAGCTACTCTTGCAGAGAGCAGAGGATGTCCTGCGTAATCTAAATGAGCCTACAGTTATTACACCACCACCACCAGAGAACTTTAAAATAAACAATTTTTCCTCATTGCTTACTCGGATAAGGCCAAATGTTTGTTTTTGGTTTTTAACAATTTGACTCAGTAACATGAAGCACAGCCACCATGACACGGACGTCCCGTGATGTTTTATCCTTTATTCACAGTCACAGTCAACGAGTTCGACTGCTTTCTGCAGCAACGCCCTGCCTCACCTAATACAGCACATAGCTGATGTCATTAAAACCATTCCTGTTATTCCATTATGTGCATGTTTTTTTTCAGGCTGCAGTCCAGTAGCTGGTGTGGTCATGACGAATGTTTTGTTTTATTAATGTGTTTTAATAACTGGGCACATAATGTACAATTGAAAGCCTTGTATTGTGACTCTGTAGCTTAGTGGGTGCTGCTTTTTAAAAAAGAGCGTTCTTGGAAGCAAATGGTGATTCGAAATGTATAAAGAACATAAAAATATATCAGTAAAACATTTATAGAAATAAGATGAGAGATTAAAGTTACTAATATGGTGATTCAGCACATAAAACAGTAAAATGAAAGTTTTAATTCAGGTTACTTCTTTTACCTCTGAGCGCGCTCTCAGTGCAGCTGTTTATTTCTAAGGTGACAGCTGCTCATTAGCGCTCTGAAACTTTAAACTGGATCCATTTAAACTTTAGATTTATTAAACTGTATTTCGGTGTATGCTCTGTGTGCCAGCAGGTGTCTTCCAGGAACAGTGACGCTATTGTCCGAGGATCTGATTGGTCAGCATGTGGTGATTTCTTATCTGTTGATATGTGAAAACTAACCTGAAGCCTGCACCAGGTAGCATGAATTCATCTTACCCAGGTAACTTCAGGTTTAACCTGGGATTTCTGTACTAAAAGGTGAATCACCCTAGTAACATGAGAACCTAATCTGTTCAGTGAGCAGGTTCAATCAGTTCTCCAGAAACAGCATCATCATTCCTGGAAGCTACCTCAGACCTCTATGAGGACAGTAGGAGTGTCAGGTCTTTGTGTTTATTACTGATGAACATCAGTCATAAATAATGATGCAACTGTATTTTTTATTTGTTCTTAGTGTTTTATAAGCATTTATCCTGAAACAGGACATCTACACTGATTTGCTGAATTATGAATGTAGACTAAGTCCAAGTTTGAGTTCTGGTTTGTGAATGTAATCTTTACCCTCAAACCCTTTCAATGCATTTTACTCTTATATTTTTGTGATATTTATATATTTTTTAAATCTCCATTTAATCACCATCATCTGACGACGTCTTTGACTCGAGATGGTGACACTCATTTTCTGTGGAAGAAGAGTCATATGATCATGTGAACATATAGGGGGTCAACTGGGGTATCCCAGCTGACAATATTAGAGTAAGTGAATCTAGATAATGGAAAAATACCGAGGGGATGTTTAACACCGTTCATAGTAGAGCTCTCCATGACAAATGTAAATGAAAGAATTGACAAACAAAAATGGCTAATCATCATAATTTCAACCATAAAATGTTAACAGCTAGACCAGGTCCCTTTATTTATGGATGCAATGCCTTTAAAACAGTTTTGTTTGTGTAGCCATATCAACAAAACAAACAACTCTAAGAAAAAAAAACAAAGTTTTCTATGAAGTTCCTTTTCTCTGAACAGATCTGGGTTTTTGTTCCTGGTATCATCACACCTGTTTGGCACGAGAAAAATGCAGGAACAAAGAGCCCTGTTAATCACACTGTTCACTAAGTAACTGAACATCAAATCTAAGCGTATTTTTGTGTTACATTGAACTGTGGGCTCACGTGTGTAATGGGTGTTCAGCATGGGATAGGTTGAGGTGTGGCTTTACATATAAAGAGTGGCAGGTGACAGGCGAGTCAGTGGATCAACTTTCCGGTGAACAGTAAGTTTAACACTGAATCTCTGCTCGTGATAATAAGTATATATGTAATTTGTAATTTTTTTATGTTTGAATATATTGTGTTTTATTTTCTGAACAGATTTTGGTGAACTCAAGGATCTGAATTTTGCAGTTTTGAAATGTTTGGTAAATACACAGCGCTCATCATGTGTGCTTTGCAGATTTGATTTTTCTTTTAGAATTTATATCCTAAAGATTTAATTTATGACTAATTCCAGGGCACGGACATCATGGACATGGCCACCATGGTCACCACGGCCACCACGGCCACCATGGTCACCACGGACATGGTAGTGGCTTTCTTAGTGGACTTCTCAACCTCGGCCTCAGGCATCCCGGAGTTGGTGGTCACCATGGGGGATATAGTGGTGGCTATATGGGATATGGTAATGGCTATGGGGGATATGGTAATGGCTATGGGGGATATGGTAATGGATATGGGCACCACGGGCTCCATGGACACCATGGACACTATGGGCACCATGGACACCATGGACACCATGGACACCATCATCCTGGATGTTAAGAAGCGTAGGTGCAGACACAGGGGAGGACACGGGCACCTGTTCAGCCACAAGAAGGGGAGGGAATATCATGGGTAAGTCTGAATACTGCAGCAGTAAATATTTTATCCACAACAGGAAGTAGATGTTATTCAGCTGCAAGTGAAGCGTGACATGTTTGTGTAATACATCCTGAAAAAGATCACTGAAATTCTCTGTTATTTATAATATATGTTTGAAAGGTTATCACCATATACAGTGGGGCAAAAAAGTATTTAGTCAGCCACCGATTGTGCAAGTTCCCCCACTTAAAATGATGACAGAGGTCAGTAATTTGCACCAGAGGTACACTTCAACTGTGAGAGACAGAATGTGAAAAAAAAATCCATGAATTCACATGGTAGGATTTGTAAAGAATTTATTCGTAAATCAGGGTGGAAAATAAGTATTTGGTCACCTCAAACAAGGAAAATCTCTGGCTCTCACAGACCTGTAACGTCTTCTGTAAGAAGCTTTTCTGTCCCCCACTCGTTACCTGTATGAATGGCACCTGTTTGAACTCATCATCTGTATAAAAGACACCTGTCCACAGCCTCAAACAGTCAGACTCCAAACTCCGCCATGGCCAAGACCAAAGAGCTTTCGAAGGACACCAGGAAAAGTATTGTAGACCTGCACCAGACTGGGAAGAGTGAATCTACAATAGGCAAGCAGCTTGGTGTGAAAAAAATCAACTGTGGGAGCAATCATCAGAAAATGGAAGACATACAAGACCACTGATAATCTCCCTCGATCTGGGGCTCCACGCAAGATCTCATCCCGTGGGGTCAAAATGATCATGAGAACGGTGAGCAAAGATCCCAGAACCATGGGGGTGGAAACATCATGCTATGGGGCTGTTTTTCTGCCAAGGGGACAGGACGACTGATCCGTGTTAAGGACAGAATGAATGGGGCCATGTATCGTGAGATTTTGAGCCAAAACCTCCTTCCATCAGTGAGAACTTTGAAGATGAAACGAGGCCGGGTCTTCCAACATGACAATGATCCAAAACACACCGCCCGGGCAACAAAGGAGTGGCTCCGTAAGAAGCATTTGAAAGTCCTGGAGTGGCCTAGCCAGTCTCCAGATCTCAACCCCATAGAAAATCTGTGGCGGGAGTTGAAAGTCTGCATTGCTCGGCGACAGCCCCAAAACATCACTGCTCTCGAGAAGATCTGCATGGAGGAATGGGCCAAAATACCAGCTACTGTGTGTGCAAACCTGGTAAAGACCTATAGTAAACGTTTGACCTCTGTTATTGCCAACAAAGGTTATGTTACAAAGTATTGAGTTGTATTTTTGTTATTGACCAAATACTTATTTTCCACCCTGATTTACGAATAAATTCTTTACAAATCCTACCATGTGGATTCATGGATTTTTTTTATTTTTTTTTTTCACATTCTGTCTCTCACAGTTGAAGTGTACCTCTGGTGCAAATTACTGACCTCTGTCATCATTTTAAGTGGGGGAACTTGCGCAATCGGTGGCTGACTAAATACTTTTTTGCCCCACTGTATAGCAGGTCAGCAAATATACACTTTAAGCCAATTTTAAGGATATTTTGAGGTCAAAAGTGAAAAATAAACCCCTCATCCTAACCACTGAGTCAAAATGAGGAATTCACCAAATATTATCTGTCTCTTCTCCAGGACTCCAGCAGCTCCTGCAGCAGTGACTCTGACTAGATGAAGATGTCTGGAGGAACCTGCAAGGACACATTACTATCTTAGCCTTTCCTGTCTCATTTCTTTTAATGTTTACTTAAAAATAACTTTAACAGATGTAAAAATACATTAAACATAAAGAATATGTAAAACAGAATGCTCATTCACATATGAATAAAAACTGGATATCTGGGTTTGTGGAGTATCATTTTGAGCCTTGAGCTTTCCTATGTTTGTTTTTGAATTAGAACATGACAAGAGTGGCTCAACTCTACCTGAGAAACTGGGGAAACTGCATTCTCACGGGGTAGCAAGCTGTCAGTCACAAGGCAGCTCTGCCTTAACGCAAAGCCTGCTTCAGTGTCTCTTTGCTCTGGAACATGATTTTCAAAAATAACATGTTGTAGAACTAAAACCATCTGGAAATTGTTCACCGAGTTCATAAATCAGAAGCAAGTATATCTGTGAAATTATGCAATTAAATTCTTTTGCACCTCGCTGCCCCCTGCTGGTCATCAAAGAGAATGCAGTTTTTTTAGTGTTGGGAAAACAAAATCTAGAGTCTACATTCATCTTTTTGTACACACACTTTGTGTAAACCTATAATCAGCTTCCGCTATATGGTTATCTTGTGTTGAAAAAATAAATATGAAAACTGATTATTCTTTTCTGGTCTGTTCAGTTTTTTTGTCTGATGTCCTTTTACAGAGCCAGGACTATTTTGGACATCTCCGTTTGGTACCAGTTAGCTCACCTGCTAAATAATGCCAAACAAAGAGAGCATATAACCCCAATTTTTTTTTAGCTTTCTGTCTCCTACAGGATCCAATTTAAACTTTTAGTTTTTGTTCTTAAGTCACTTAACACCCAAGCCCCTTCTTACCTGCCTGAGGTCCTTTCTGTTTATGCTCCAGGAAAAACCATGAGGTCTAGCTCAAAATTAATGCTATCCATCCCACGGACTAATCTCAAATCTCGTGGCGATAGAGCCTTCTCTGTGGCAGGTCCCAGACTTTGGAATAGTCTTCCTCTAAATATTAGACTTGAACAAACACTTGATTAATTTAAATCACTGCTAAAGACATATTTTTATGTCCTGGCTTTTAACACACAGCTTTATGCAGCATCGTCTGTCTGGAAAAGTGCTATATAAATACATTTGACCTTGATCAAAAAAATGACAGTTTGAGGCACTTTCACATCAGCAGACCAGCAAATTGTCTCTATGTTTTGAATATAGTCTATGGAACAAGATCGGACATTCCAATTGTAACACAGCACAAACACAAAGGCTGTGATTTGATGATGATGATTCCCTAATTTCCCTCAGGATTAATAAAGTATTCTGATTCTGATGATTTATTAGTAGCTGCACCAGACACAGATCCTATGAAATCCATCATTGTGTTTGCTGGGATTAATTTAACAAATGATGGCATGACATCTTGTGGTGGGAGTTCAGGCTTGCCCCTGATGATGTAAGATGGATTTCATAATAGAGGTGTGGCTTTATAAAACGGCAGGGTCAGCTGAACGCTGTGTCTGTTGATCTGCAGTGCAACACACAGTAAGTCCATTCGTGGATATGTAGGAATAATTACCATGAAATATGTGTTTATGCATCTGGTACTATTTCTAGTTTTATGGACAAAAGTCTGTTTACGAGTGTGAACTTTCCTTCTGATGAGTAGTTTATAGTAATTATACTGTGCTTGGGCTTTCTTATATATTCATTTCATTTGTTCATACATCGTATGATTCTATATTTTAACCGGTTTAAAAACATTTAACTAAACTTTTGTCTTTTTCAAGGTGGATTTTTCTTTTTATCCGTCTTCTCTGAGTTATCATTACAATTAAACTTTTCCCTTACATTAACAGGTAACAGGTGACACCACGTTTTTTGAGTTTCTGGTTTTAGATCAGATCATTTGACATGTTCAGGCATAACAAAGGTAAAGAAATCACTTTTATTTCCTGATTCCTCAGTTGTTTTTGTAAATATTTATTCATTGAATTTTAAGGAGCAAAATTTTATTTTTAAAAGGAGGATGTCAACCTCATCCAGTGCCAGGAGGATGTCCATCAGGCCCTGCCCCACCACCTTCATGTCCACCTCAGCCTGGTCCATTTGGATGCTGTCCAGTGACCTCACCTTGTGGAGAATCTGGAGGTCATGGCCACGTGGTAGGACCCGGCTGCGGATCTACTCATGGACATGGTGATGGGCATGGTCATGGCCACGGTCATGGACACCACGGTCATGGACACCACGGTCATGACCATGGACATCATGGTCACGGGCATGGCCATGGACATCATGGTCACGGGCATGGCCATGGACATCATGGTCACCACCACAAGCATAAACATGGCCACAAGCATGGTCATTGCCACAAGAAAGGAAAAAAGTGTCATGGGGTAAGATATGATTATTTATGCAACAATGTACATTTTGCTATGCTATTAGATCTGCTTTATATTTTCTTTAGTTACTGTAATAAAAAATACTCAACAATATTAGAGGGAGAACCAAAAGACAGTCCAAAGATCACCTATGAGCAGCACTTGATGAGAGTAAGTTTTGTTCTAAGGGGAAGAGACCTCGGGCAGAGTCCCTGTAGCTGCATGTGTCTTCATTTATAATACCAGTGTCAAACCTATGAGTAACTTAATAGGTTTGCTCAAATTCATGATCACACACAGATTTTGACACAAATCTGCGGCTTCCCGGAGCTCCACACAACCTAAGACTTATTGTTTTGGTTTTCATGACTAGTGCTTTAGAGTAAAGGTTATTAAAGCCAGTGTCCCAGCTGTGAACATTTGGGAAGGGAAAGGCTACGAACAGGGTAGAATTCAGGAGTGCAGCACTGCACTACTGAATAGCAGTTCAAACAGAGGTGAGGTATGATGACACTAGCAAGTTTGCGCAATCCTTCCTGAAAACCGATTTTCAGTGAAGCATTTTATCCAAGTGTAACTCACCAAGTATCGACTTTCAACATTGATGTTTTTATAACTTGCTCAGTCTTGTCTGAATTTGTCACAGTTGGTCACACTGAGCCAACAACCTTGATGATCTGATGCCATCACTTTTACAGTAACTCAGAATGGAGGATATAAAACTGAGATTAAATCAGTGTGCTAGATACTTTCAGAGTATTTAAAATATCTTGTGTTTATCCCTCCTGCAGTCCTCCAGCAGCTCCTGCAGCAGTGACTCTGACTAGAAGACTTCTCCATGAAACACATTCCACCTGGAAATCTTCGTGACACATTACAAAAATCATTTTTATGATGTAAAAATCTTGTGTTTACTCAAATATAAACCTGTTTTTGGCCCAAGAAATGCAAACACACTTTTAGATCATGTAAAACACACAGTGAGCCTATAATGGTGACTTTGTATCTATCTCTGTGGTAATAAATTTGAATTTGAGAACAAAGATGTATTTATTTTCTTTATGGCCTCTTTCTCACTTTCATGTGTGTCCTGTTATAGTGGTGGGTACTCATATTAAACATGATCCCTGTGCAGCCCCTGCTGGCCTAGTGGTGCATGAGTCTTTGTGTGCTGCATAGGCTTAACTACTGTTTATCTATACTTGAGAAGGTGCAACTAAAATCAGTGTGCAGCTGTGTTAGGAGGACCACTCCTAGATTAGCTTAGGTTATTAGGCTATTTGATTAAGATCTGCTGACTGTGGATGCCATTGAAGCACAGAGAACTCATTGTCATGCTTAAGAAACCAGTTTGAGAGTATAGGGGTTTTGTCATGTGGTGTGTTAACATGGTGGAAGAAGGTGGGCACTCTGTGGTCATAAAGGGATGGCATCAAAGCTCCGGCAGGTTGTGGTGTTTAAATGATGCTCAGCTGGTAGTAGAGCCTCTGGCTCTTTTACAGCAGTCAACGTGCTGACGTGAAGCAGACTTTAAATAAATGTAACAAGCAGAGGGTTGTTCCTAACAGTATCTGAGTTAAATTATGATCATTCAAGTGTTTTTTGTATTATACTAAATCAATCTTAAAAACAGTCAGTCCCCACATTTGTGCCACTTTATATTTGACCTCAGCTGTTCTGCTTCCTCTCTGTGCCTTATCTTTATTTACTCAGGGCAGGTTGGACCTTTGTTCAGTGCTGTTTTTCTCCTAACTGTTACACACCCTGCAGCTCCCAGTACAGTCACTTTAATTCAGTTTTTTATCACAGTTTATGGTTTCTTTTGTGCCATTTAATCTGTGTACTGCATCCTGTGGATGGAAACTTTGTGTCTTAATTCCAATGGGTGGTGCATTTTTTATATCTGATTACAACAAAAAGTGTGTTCAGTGCACAAGTGAGATTAATTTCGCCTTAAGCCTGGAAATATTAATTTCTGTGAGAAAAGAATCATCTTACGTATGAGTTTAGATTTCAGGGAAATGCAGCAGACATGTCTCTCCCAATATTACATGTATTTGTACTTTCTACCCCCAAATGACACGATGAAAGAAGTCAAGGACTACTTCTGAATTGCAACGTGGTGCTTTATTTTCATGATTAAGAAATTTCCATCACAAACCAGTGCAGAATTCAGCAGAAATGTAACGTGTCTCCTTCAATAATAATATGAAACCTGCACCGATGCGCCTGTGTGTTGACTGTGCATAACGTCTGTGCAGATGCTCAGCTTTATAAGCATCAACAGGTGACACCAAGTATTCAAAAGTTTTGCAGGACTGCAAACGATTAAAAAAAAACCTCTAACCACAGGGCAAAATAGATCATGTGGGTCTGTGGGTGTGCACTCTTATAAAATCTAGTTTGCTGACTGTATATTAATGATTGTACACACACACCCATGTAGGTCATAAAACAGAAAATAGTCTGATAGGAGTTCAGACTCAGCCCCTGCTTCAGGTTCAGCTGCACATAAAAAGCAGCAGCAGGTGACGTCTGCATCTGCAGATCTGGTCTCAGCACTCGGTATGTTCACCTGTGATGCACCTGTGATACACCTGTGATACTCTTGTCTTTGTGTTCATTAAAGATTTTAATTTAAAATCTGTGTTTTTATTCTTCAGGACCTGCAGTTTCTCCTGGTAACGCAGCAAAATGTACGGACACAACCAAGGTAAACACGACTCTTTTAGATCGCCCCCTCAATCATCACCTTGAACTTACAGCTGATTCCTCATTTCTCCTTTTTTTTTAGGCCCACCTGGTTACCCGAACTATCCTCCGCAGGGGGGTTGCCCTCCGCAGGGGGGTTACCCTCCACAGGGGGGTTACCCTCCACAGGGTTATCCTCCAGGGACTGTCCCACCAACCTGTCCTCCTCAGCACCATGGGCCACATGGAGGACACGGACATGGGCACGGACCTGGTTCTGGTTGTTGTCAAGGCCAAGGATCCTGCCAAGGGCACGGGCACGGACATGGACATGGACACGGACATGGACACAAGGACAAGAAAAAGGACAAGAAAAAGGACAAACATAAGCACAAGCACGGTCACAAGCATGGCCACTGTCACAAGAAAGGAAAGGACAGCCACGGGGTAAGACTGATTGCACCGAACCACAAATTCAAAGTGTGACATATAACATAAGAAATTTGTACAACACAACCAAATTGTGGACTTGCAACTCACAGGAAAACACAGAAATGTATTTTTCATAGTGCTTTTGCAAAACTTGCAATACCTGCATGACAGCCTTTTTTAAATGCTAGATAAACTTTGACAAACTGAGCTTCTCGTGAGTTTTGATGAATAACACGACTCATGTTCTCTGTTGTAGTCTTCCAGCAGCTCCTGCAGCAGCGACTCCGACTAGATGGAAAAAACCCGGAAACCTTCATGCTCCTGTCTCATCATTTTGAGCTTTGACACAGTTTTGCTTAAAAAAAAAAATCAGTCCAGCTTTTGTCAGAAAATAATAATAATCTAAACTTTGATAGATACCAAATGAATCATCTGTCAAGTTACTTTAGATCATTGTGAGCTTTAACAAGCATTATTTTTATCCAGTGTTTGTCAGCAAAGAAATAAAAGTGATTTCAGTGCATGGTCAGTTTTTTTTTAAAAATTAATCTCACCCTGTCTTGTTTTTATACAATATCCCATATCCCTTTGTTTTTTTTTATTGGTTTTGTTTGACCATATAACCAAACTTTATTTACCCAGGTGACTGAACTGATTTGATCAGCCACACCTTGCTCACAGCGGTGTTCCACACCCTGAAACTTCCACTGTTGTGACTCTTATCTCATGATAGCTAGCCGTTTACATGGAAAAGTTCAGACCTGCTGCCTCTTGTTTTTGCATGTAGAAATGTTACTGAAAGGTGCACACTCACTCTGTGGTGAAGATAAATTCATTCTTTATTTAAGCAGAAAAACTGCTTAATGTAAATATAATTTGAAGTTTAACACAAAAAATATTAGCAGAAAAAAAACTAAATTGATTCCACTTCAATGTGCTTATTTTTTTTCTTGTTGCAAAGATAACTGTGTGTACAGTACACCTAGGGGTACTTTGATATTTAAATCATATTTTTAAAGTTGTTCATATAGTTGGTTTGCAACAATATGTCTTTAAAGGAGCCTCAGTAGATAAAACTCAAGCCAATACTAGGAATACTTTATCTCTATCCTCAAAGTTCAATATGTTTCCCACGACAGCGTTGCTCTGAGTGCTCACAGGTTAATAATTAAGGATTTATTATGTCTGGAAAATATACTCAGACTTGTGGGTTTTA
This sequence comes from Mchenga conophoros, assembly GCF_057382185.1. Classification (NCBI taxonomy): domain Eukaryota; kingdom Metazoa; phylum Chordata; class Actinopteri; order Cichliformes; family Cichlidae; genus Mchenga; species Mchenga conophoros. Next base: position 33,222,127 of record NC_140541.1, read on the forward strand.
CTGTGCTTTCTTATGAATAAGGGGCTGACCAATTTTAGCTTTTGTTTATTTTATTTTATTAAATTCACTTGTGTATTGTTGATGGGTTATAATGCGGAAATGTTGGTTTAAACAAACAAATAATGAGTATTTATTTGGTGTTAAGCAAAAAAATCTATGAAGCAGGAATGCACAGACTCAAAACAGGGAAACCAACAGTGATCTGGTGAAGAGCAACAGGTAGGCCAGACTACATGGACACAGGGAGTGAAATACACAGTAAACAACTGATAACAACAGGAGGGAGGAGGGAAAAGGAATCTAGATGCCAAAAAACACCAAATGTTTGGCATAAAACAGCAAATAACCAAACAGCAACTGACACTAAAGAGTTAGAGACAGGAAAGCTCAACATAACTAGAGTGGTAATAAAATCAAAACCAGAGCCAGAAACAAAACCCTGGAACTACGACACATGATATCAGACATGAAAAAATTCACTTAGCTTGTTTAAAGCACACAAAAGCAGACAAAGAGGCAGATTATTGGGTTCCAACAAAGGAGAGGCAGGTATTACTCACAAAAAATACTTACTTACTTGTGCAAACCCAGCACTTTTGGACAAAGTGACTTTATTAATAAAGAGACCTCATTGATGCGTACGGAAGCGTAGTACGGAGGCGTAGAGCTGCCACCCAGGCAAAAGAAAAATACAAGTGTATCACGTTATAACGTGAAAGGTTTATTGTTCTAACAAGATACTTTTCCTGTTTGTACAATATACTTTTCATGTTTACAATATATTGTACGAACGTGATAATTATGTATATTGTAATAACGTGATATTATGTTGTTCAAACATGAAAAGTATATTGTACAAACAGGAAAAGTGTCTTGTTAGAACAATAAACCTTTCACGTTATAACGTGATACACTTGTATTTTTCTTTTGCCTGGGTGGCAGCTCTACGCTTCCGTACATTCCAGCTGTGGAGAGACTAGCACATCTGTATTTCTTTACTAAAATGTTCTCTGTGTTTTGTTTTTTATGCCACGTGTTTCTCTTAATCTGGGCCTTTGAGTCTGTAATAAATATGTGTGTCGTCTTCACTCGCCAGCAGGTGGCGGTGTGGCACAAATACACCGCGGAGAGACGCTCTGGCGTCACCGACACCCACCAATCAGCGGGAGCTCATCCCCGCTTCCAGGAAGTAAACGTTGAAACTCGAGGCTGTAGAGGTTCTGCTATTGACCCCGCGGCACAGGTCAAAAATCATCATGTCCCTGACGGTCCTGACGTCTGCGTACAGGTACGAGCCTCACCTGGGAGGTGCAGCCGGCTTGTTTTTCCTCTGGCACATTTAAATGACCGTCTCTGCTCATAAACGAGCTATGGACGGCACAAGTAGATACACTAAAGTGACCCAGCAGGTTTGTTCACCAATATAAGGCTGTCAGCTGATTTCCTGCACTCACCTGCTAGGACTGGTTGTGTGTTTGTAGCCGGGGTATCTGCTACCCCGCGGTGTAAGTTGAACCAGTTAATTCAGATCTGCTTATTAACCGTCATCAATGCTCCGTGTGTTTGCTGTTTCCTCCAGACTGAGGTCCCTCTGCAGGCTGCAGCGAATCCAGGCTCACATGGTGAGAAGTTGTAGCAGCAGCATGGTCCACTGCCGCCTCTGATTATTTCACTCACATCAGACATGCGCAGGAACACAGAATCTGCTTCCCTGCTGAGTTTACTACATCTTTCTTCTGGTTCGTGTTGGAAACACTGGGGGTTACTGGAGTAATAAATCATAAATAAATTAGTGAGGGAACTGGATCAATAAGTAATGGCATTGGTATCAATAAAACCTTATCAGTTTTAATCATTAGTCATACCTATCAGTAACCTTCATACATTGACTCTTCCCTCTATTGAAGTGATGATGGCCTTTAGCTTGGCTCGTTTAAAGGGGGGAACCGTAAGTTTGCAGGATAAGCTGGAGGGAAGGTGCAAGGGAAAAATTTGTTTTGATGTCATTGAGTTTAAAAAAACTTAAACTAGTAATGAGCAACAACACAACACAAACAAGTATCTGCTGGCAAAAACGAGGAGAACCAACTGCTGAAGAGTGTACAGGTTTCAGCCTTCAAAGTAAAAAATAGGGCCAGCAAATGCAAAAGGTGATCACTTTAAATCCCAGCCATCCCCAAATCACATCCAAGCTGAGTTTAAGGTAACGGCAGCAAGTTGAGCTGCACCATGGGTTCACAGCTGTACTGAACTTCTCTAAAATCAGAGCCAAGTACTGCTGTCAGTCTGGGGTCCATAACCTGTTAAGAGGCTGTGCAGCAGAATCTGCAGGGTCGAACCAACTGCGCCGTCCTGATTTGTTTAAATGATTGAGGAGTCCGATCAGAGTAGAGCCACTACTCCTCCACACTATAAGGATTTGAAGAGTGTTGGGCATCAGGGAGCCTCCTGGATCCTGATCCCCAACATTTGGTTGTACTGCTTCCTCATTACCTGGATCAGTGGATGTTGAAATGTGTTTGTCTTTCAGTGTTTTTGAGATATTTCTATAGAGGTTTCCTGTCTCTGCTCTACAGATGTCGAGTCATGCAGAACCGGAGGTTCTCCTGGAGAAGGTGGGCAGAACCGGTGTGATCACCATGAACAGACCCAAAGTCCTGAATGCCCTCAACCTTACCATGATCCGGCAAATCTACCCCCAGCTCAAGGTATGTAGTATCAAAATCTGGTATGTGACGAATTAAAAGAAAAATCTTGACCTTTCCTTGTCCACGCACCACCAGGTCCTGAGTGATCAAAGAGGGGCTCAGTGAGCTGATTTTTGTTGAGATGTTTGAAATTTCCTGTCACCTAAACTCCCAAAACAGAACAGTTACTCCGTTAATACTTACTCTTCTTCCGTAGATGCTAAAGTACCGCAACCACTTCTTTATATCTACAGCATGAACAACTCACAGGGATGAAAAGGAAAAAAGGATGACATGAGGCTATCAGCGGGCTGTGGGATGTCATTATTTCCTTATTATGGAGCAAATATCTCCATGATGTCAGTCTCAAACTGAGAATGTGGGAGCTGGGCAGTTTGGGGACAGTCTGAAAAGCAAAGCTGAGATGGTTTGGACATGTGCAGAGGAGGGATAGTAGATATATTGGACAAATAATGTTTAATAAAGAGCTGAAAGAAAGGAAGAAAAGTGGAAGACTTCAAAGGATATTCATGGATGTAGTGAAGGAGGTGGTCATGTGGGACAGAGGAGGATGGTAGGGAGGCAGATAACACACTGCAGCAACCCCTAAAGGAAGTAACAAAAGAAGTAGTAGTGTTCATCCGTCCGGTAGCATTCCAGAAACTTGGATAAACAAGTACTGAAGAATCACACTGAGCACAGGTTTTTTCTTTTCCTTTCATTTTTTACCGATGTGTAGTTCGACATTGTGAAAGATCTGTCAGGTTCACCTGTCCTGAAGATGTTTGGTTGTATTTCTGTACAAAGATCCCTTTTCACACTCTTTAAACCACAGATGTAGCTGCTCATGCAGTCTCTATAACTTAATAACGATAACTTTAAGGCAGGTTTTTGAATAAAGGAAGATTTCCTGTAAACAAAAACTGTGTTTTGCCTTGTTTGGGAATCTAGAAATGGGAAAGCGACAACGAGACGGACATCGTGATCATTAAAGGAGCAGGTGACAAAGCTTTTTGTGCAGGTGGAGACATTAGAGGTAAGCAAGCTGCCTTCAAGGTTCAGGTATCAGTTTCAGATGAGTTTTTATGTTGACCTGTGTGACCGATTACTGTTTTTATCTTATTTTTTTCCCCCTCTCAGCTGTAACAGAGGCCGGGAAGGTCGGAGACTCTCTTGCCCAGGACTTCTTTCGTGAGGAATATATTCTGAACAATGCTATTGGTATGTATTTTATTTAATTTTATGTATGTATCTATTTATTTATTTTGTTTAATAAAAATGTTACCTGTCTGTTTTCATTCACTTATCCAAACACTCTGGCAGCTTCACATTGTTCTTATACATTTTATTTCTTCTTTCAAGGATCGTACCAGAAGCCGTATATCGCCCTTATTGATGGCATAACAATGGGAGGGGTGAGTTTGAGTTTTTATCCTGTATTATAAAGTTCAGGATGGATACTGTTTGCCATTACTGGCATGAATTGTAGGCATGAAAAACGTTTTTGTTTTGTTTTTTTTCTCATGAAATGTTATGTGAAAGTCTGCCAGTAGGTGTCAGTGGAGATTTATCTGCTCCTGTTACCTGCTGCCAGTGGCAAGGTGGCCTCTGATTGGATGAAATGTAAAGTGACAAATCATTGTTGCTGCCACTAGTCTTTCCCTCCAGGTGTCAGATTTGGGTGGAATATGAACTGGTACTTTTAGTGTAGTGTCATACATGCAGAGCTGCACACATGCACGGTTCAACTCACCTGGTTACAGGAGATGCTGTGAGGCTTGAATCTCTGATGTGACCTTGATGGTGATGTCACTCCTGAGGTGTCACCGAGGTCTCTCACAGCAGCCAGTATCCCATTGGCTCATTAGTCATCACGACCTTGTCTGTGTGCATATGTGTGGGCGTGCTTTGCTACTGTTGTAAGGACCAGTTTAGGTCTGAAACGACTGGTGAAAGGGCATTAAGGCTGCTCTTCACATATTTAGGGGGAAGTTTGATAATTAGGACTTAGTTTTTTCATTAAAGGAGGCCTGTTATTAATTACAGTATATTGATGGAGATACCAGGTAGCGAGAGTTCATATTCATGCACCTGTGTTTGCATTTTGAAAGTGTAGTGGTTAACACATTCACCTTACAAGCAGACGATCCAGGTTGGAGGCTGGGAAGTACCTACAGTACAGAAATCCAGTGCTTCTCTGTAAATATAAGTAGCAGTGGATCCTCAAAGTGGAGCAAGGGTTAATTTGGCCTTTGGTGCTTTTTTTTTTTTTTAGCCTCTCCCCCAGTAAGCTAGCTTTGTTCTGATCGGCTACCCCTCATAATCGGTAGGTTTAAATAAGGGTGGAGTTTCTTAGTCTGAAATGAAAATATTAAATCTATCTTACATCATACACAGGCAAGACTTAAAATAAACCTTTCAAAACCTTTCAAACTGGTTCTAGCATCCACCAACAGAACAGAAAATAAGGAAAATAACACAACAGACCCACTCTGAGGTGAGGTTAGGGTTAGGGAATGCATTATGTCAGTGATCCCAGCTACATTGGGAGTGAAAACAGATTACAGTCATGGATAATGGGAGACATAGCAAGCAGAGAAAATGTGCTGGTGTTTGTCTTGCCGGTCTTTCCAGAATTTATTCAACAAACACTCTTTCAGTCAGATTCATCAGACGCTAAACAGCGTTTAATTTTGGATCGAGAACTTTATTGTTGTAATTAACATAAAACCTCATTAGCATGAAAAGAAAAACTGCTAAAGGAGAATTAACAACAAGAATCAAATCACTGGAAAAGCAACGTCGAATAAAACTGTGGGAGCGGAAGACATCTTAGTTTTGTCTGTAACTACAGATGCAAAGTTTCAGTGGACCTTGAGATGGGACTGACTTGCCCAAACTCCTCCTTTTAGCTCTGCTTTGGTCAAAACCATCTGGAAAACATTTGGTTTTGACTTCAACAAGTAGATTCTCAGCCTTTCTGCAGGTTTTTCTACTAAACCCCTTTTTATTTTCTTTTTCTGTGGTGTCCCACAGGGCTCAGACCTGGGTCCCCTCTTATTCATTTTATATCTGCTGTCTTTGGGACAGGAAATTTAATATTAGCACTTATTTGCTGCTGATATCCAGTTTTTCACCTGAGAAATGTTATTAAATGAAGATTTATAGTTTCTGTTGAAGAGCTCAGTAAATCTGCCCTAAATCACCTCAGTAGCTCCAACAGACGGTCCCCTGATTTGCTCATGTCCCTTCACTGGCTCACTAGATTACTTGGTGCCAGTTTAAAATCCTCAGCTTCACATACAGAGCATTGAACAGTCTTTGTCTGAATGTTTTTTTTTCTTTTACCCACTTTCTAAATGTATCATTATCTCAGATTATTTTCTTTAAAGCACTTTTATAAACTACATAAATAAATATTGATTGTGTTGTAGTGAGTATTGGTGTTAATGTATGTTTGGGGGCCTTACACCCCGGAACCTTCAGAGGTTTTTAAGGGTTTTCCCCATCAGAATGTCATGTGGAAAACAGGTTCCTGTATGTGTTGTGGCTAACTGTGGATGTTTCTGAAAGTGGTCAGTAAACGTCCTGAAAGTGGCCCCTGAGTTTCCAAGCATTATTATCCTGAGGTTATAACACCTTGCTTCCACTTTTATGGAGTACATTTTACAGGAAGATGAATCCCCAGAGCTGTGAACCAGAAATCATCTTGTTTCTTGGCTTGCTCTGTGTTTAGACAGCCACGATGATGATGATGTTTTCCAAGACTGACAGAAGCTGTAATTTGTGTGTCAGAACAACAGCATGAAGTAAAATGCTGGATGGATCTCATGCGTGCTGCATTGTGTGGTTTTTTTGAAGTCAGCTCTGGTCATCAGCCCATCAAAAACTGTGATGTTTGTTGAATCGTGTGATTTCCACACAGAGAAATCACTTCTGTGTGATGAGTTATGTCTCTGGAACTAAAGCGATTTGAAGTCGACCTCTTCAATGTGTCACGTCAGCACTGAGGCGACACTAATGTCAGAGCAAACCATCCTGAGGGTGGTTGCTGTTTAATGCGCATAACTGGATGGAAAGGGGCAGCTCTATATAAGGACAAGTCCAAGAGGCCCCTGATCGCAGATCTGCTCCAAGCTCAGGGCAGAACCCCCACAAAGAACATATTTTCTTATTACATTAGCGATAACAAACCACCAGGGAGTAAAAGGCAGGTCAGATAGCAGTCAGAGACAAACTGTTTGATTATCCCATCACATCTCACGCACATCAGTCAACGCTCACCTTGTTTAAAGTCCACTGAATTAAGCTCTGTGAAATGCTCCTTATTAATCCACCGTGCTTTGTTTGAGCAGACACTGCGTCCCTGTCCTTCTGTGCTTGCACTTTAGATTTCAAACATTTACATAGTGAGAACACTTTGTATTTAAGATGGCTCGTAAAGGGAAATGCTGCCCGTTTGATAGATATTTGCCCAGAGCTGCATGACTCTGATCTCTGTCTCCTTGGAGTAAAGAGTTCCTGTTTACATTTTTCCTGATAGCCTCATGAAAGGAGTGCCTACAAGGTTTTTAATCTCTGTTTTAAGGTTTTCGTTTTCCATCCAGAGCCTGTGTAGTTGTTTTAAAGGGGAATTCTGTGAGTGAGAGCGATGTGGAGAGTAACTCAACTGTTGTGTCCAAACAGACATCTGTCACTTGGTGTGTAAGTGACAGACTTTCCACTCTCACTCACAGTCTCACCTACTGATTTCTGATTATGCAAAGCCAAATTTGTGTGACAACTACGTCATAATAACCCAGATATCCTAAAGAGGGCTTCAGGAATGCCTCCACAATCTTCAGCACTCTAAGCTTCACCAGCCAAGTTGTAAATTTTTAAGTTGTAAACACGCTCGTCTGCTGACAAATTGGCGTTGTTTACAGGAGGATCTGGAGACATGTTCTTATAAGGCTCTATACCAGCGCTTCGCAGTATTCCACTACTTTTATGGTGAAACTCGAGTAATGTGATTAAACGGCCTCTTGTTCCACAGGCTGCTTTCAGCCATCCTTCTTTTTCTCATTTGTCTTTCTCTTTCTTCGTAAAAGAAGTAAGCTTTCCCACAGTTATTTTCAGGTTATGTTATTTCTGCCCTTTGGCTGAATTTGATACCGTGATTTACTCGTATTAAAACCCGTTTTTTTTTTGTTTGTTTTTTTATCCCCATGATAGAACAGAGAAAAACCCGACTCATAGTGGTCAAAACATTTATATTTCTTTTAATTCAATCATCTTACGGAAGAGAGAGACCCCTGCACAGCCCAAACGCCAGTTGCAGGATCTCTAACATTACAAGCTCAACATGTGTCTTATATGGTGTTATTTTGTTACCTCAGACGTCACACACGTCACACGTGACACACACAGTTTCATTACAAACAAACTCCTTCTACTCAGTTCCTCTTTTCTGTGTCTGATTTATTAATATGCCTGTGCACTAAAACTTCCTGTGCAGCTTGGAATAACTTCCCCTTTCTGAGGTCTTTTGCCAGGGCAACCTGTCTGAACTTAGTTTCACTCTGTCTGTTGCTCATACTCTACAAAAAACATGCAGTTTCCTGTCAGCCTGTGACCTAGTCTCAAAGCTGGCCCTCTTTTATACATAAAACAATATAATCAGCAAATAAGCATTAAAATATATATTTAAATCTCAACACTCGGTACATCAATCGTACAGTTCAAGGTCACGTCGCTTTACATGACTCATCTGGTTACTAAAAATAGATGCAGATGAGAGGAGCACTCGCTCGTTTGTTGAAATGTAAATTCTATGTATTTTTGTAATTACATTTGTAACAAACATCAACATGGAAACAGTGAAACCAAAGAGCTTCACACAGATTAAGCAAACAAACACAAACCCCAAAGAAAGGAGGCCTGGAGGAGATGAATGGAGAGGTATGAAAAGAATAGGAGGTGGGTCTTTCAGTACGTAAGCCCTCTCCACCTTTTGAGCCCAAAGTTTAAAAGTGTTGTCTTTAGGACCCATAGATACATGCGATGGACAACTCAAGATAAAAGTGAGCAACTGTTGTTGCCATCCAAAAACACATTTATGGCTTTTAAAAACCAGACTGTTTCCACAAAGTAGTCATTCCCATAACATGTAATAAAAGGTGCCAGTTAAAGAGCATAGTTTACACTTGAAGGTTCATATAGCTTCCACAGCTGTAGATGGAAGTAAAAGTTAAACTGCACAGAGTTCTTACGAACACATCACCATGAGAATAGATGCTACAACTGCAAACCGTAACCACTCTTGTTTAGGGCGATCGTGGCTCAAGAGTTGGGAGTTCGCCTTGTAATCGGAAGGTTGCCGGTTCGAGCCCCGGCTCGGACAGTCTCGGTGGTTGTGTCCTTGGGCGAGACACTTCACCCGTTGCCTACTGGTGGTGGTCAGAGGGCCCGGTGGCGCCAGTGTCCGGCAGCCTCGCCTCTGTCAGTGCGCCCCAGGGTGGCTGTGGCTACAATGTAGCTTGCCATCACCAGTGTGTGAATGTGTGTGTGAATGGGTGGATGACTGGATATGTAAAGCGCTTTGGGGTCCTTAGGGACTAGTAAGGCGCTATATAAATACAGGCCATTTACCATTTACCATTTTACATCCGGTATAAAAATAAATAAATAAATAAATTCAAAATTCAAATTTTTATTTGTCACGTACACAGTCATACACAGTACGATATGTAGTGAAATGCTTGGACAACTACTCGTGACCTAAAGAAAACAAAAAAAGGAAAGGCTATGAATAAGATAGGAAATAAATATGCAAAATTAAAAAGGGTAAATTTAACTAGGAAGGAATAAAATATAAATTAAGGTTAAAAATGAAATAACTGTACAACACAAATTAGAATGAAGGGTAAATTTAACTGGGAAGAATAAGATAAAATATATAAATTAAAGTTGAAAATAAAATAACTGTACAACAAAATACACAATATAGAACTATATAAGAATGTATGAAGAAATCTAAATATAAATAAATATATACACAATAACAGCAGCTGTACAAGTATTAACTGGAAATGAAGAATATAGTGACCAGTGTTGTGTAAAAACAATGTCCAGAAAGTCCAGTGTGTGTGTAAGAACCATATGTGTGGGTCAGTACTGTGTGGTGGTGTGATTGAGAGACCGTATCGCCTGCGGGAAGAAGCTCCTCCTCAGTCTCTCTGTGTTGATCTAACTAGGATCAGGGAAGGGCAGGGGATACTGGATAAAAGAGACGCTTTGAAACGGAGCCAGAGATTAATAATTACCCACGATTAAATGAAGGATTGTGTATAAACATAGAGAGTTTGGATAAACATCACCACTTTAATGTCTGTGATGCGGAGGAACAGAAACAAGCACTGGAAGTTTAGCTGTATCACATCGATCAAACCATTGTAGGTCCTGAGCAAGTTTGGATCTCACAGGGTTTGCATGTCGGTGTCTCTGATAAAATGCTTGGAAGAAGGTGCAAAATTTCAGCTTACCTGTATATACTTTGAAGACCTGAAAGTTTGAAAATATTCATAGTATGACAGTGAAATTTTGCATGCATAGAAAAAAAATCAGCTTGACGGGGTCTGGTGGGAACTTTTTAAAATTCAGTATATTTATAATGAATGACCCACTTCTGAGTGGGGCAAAGCCTCACCTCTGGAAAAATTCTCATGTAAATCCATCCTTAACTTTTTTTTTTTTTGAGAAATGTCATCATGAAATAAATGCAAAGGCCTGTGTCCCCAATGGTGTTTTTTTTTTTTAAGGTTTTTGGGTTCTGGGTCTTCCAGAGGAGCAACTTCTCTTGGCAGAGGCCTGTTTAGTCTCCAGTGATCAGATATTTTTATTCCCCTGTGGTCGTTTATCTCTCTGCTGTGAGGCGGATCCAGCAGCGCTGCTGTCCAGCTCTGAACTCTTTTGTTGATCGCTGAGATCAAGATAAAGACAGTTTGTCAGCTGTAATCAATCAGCTGCTGTTGTTTTGGCTGTGATTGATCCCTCAGCAGGTAACAACCTTTACTTTGCACTAAACGACAGCATGATTGATCTTTAGTAGTGCTGACTCATAGAGTGCATATACAGTAAGACGATAGCAAGGTGCCAAAAAATTAAAAAAAAAAAAAACGAATAGAAATCAGTGGGACAATTCTGAAATGTTAAGATGCTGGATGGTGCCGTCAATTGAAAGAGGAAATATCAGCCAGTCATGTTGCTACATTGATTCACAAGGGAATAGTAGGACTGTAACTTGTGCAGGGAAAAAGCTGAAAAACCTTATTTTTCTGTATGTACATGGCTTTAATTTAGTTTATTTCTGTACCACATTTAAAAGAACCTCAGCTGACCAAAATGCTGCACAGGCTGTACAAAATACATACATACATTATACACAAGAGTCATTAAGCAGACTATGAATATACCCAAAAATCCACAATAAAAACCACAAACCTGTAAAAGGTCTCTTAAGTAGGGTGGCGCCAAACCAGCGAGACTCTTTAAAAACATGAACATGTGAAGATGTGACCAATGGCATTTCATTCCTGTCTAAAGACGAGCTGCTGGATTTTGTACAGGCTGCAGTAATAACAGATCCATGCCGACATTCAAAGAATTACATCATATAATTGTCAGGTAAAAAAGGTGTGAAGTTTTGCTTATAGGAAGACTTTGGTGTTGCTACGCTGGTTTCTCTACACCACCAAATTGTTTTTGTACCAATTTGGACGAGAGGTTGGAGTGCCATGTGAATTATGTGAGATTAAATTTATATCTGTTATTCAAACATGATCCTTTATATATAGAATCTTCAGACACTGAAAAAAAGGTTGGCCCTTATTAAACTGTATTGTGACACCAGTTCTGTGGTTTAATTAATAATTACTGGTGGTTAGTTAACAACGAATGTTGGTCTGCGTTACATCGACTCCCCGACACATCACAGGATGTTGGCATCGGTTAAATGTCACACAGATTTAAACTATTTTTATTGATGAAATGCCACGAGTGTAATCATAAAGCCCACATTCATAAAGTCAGGATTGTGGGTTGTATTAATACACTGGTGTAGTGAGAGCAGAAGAACTGTGTACACAGAGTCTGCTACACATTCAAACCCAAACTCATTAAGCCAGATCCCTGAATTTATCAATGGGGGTCTTTTAATTTTGGGAGTCCACTGCTAAAGGTTTCCATCATGATAATGGAGCGAGTGGGTCCTCAAGTTAAATAATCCTGATTTTGAGGGTTTGTGTATCGCTTCCTGTTTTTATATCTTTTTTTTATTGTTGCTGTCCACATAAATTACAGTTTTGAATGTTGTGGATCGACACATTCTCACACGTCGTGTCATTTTTGGCGTTGGCACTTTGACAGAGCTACTGTGGAAGTACTGGCCGCCAAGAGGTGACGATCCTGACAAAGTCCGCATTAAGACGTTGGCGTGATGGCAGTCGCATTATGCCGTAATCTTTTTAACTTTGGATGTCAGAGCTGGGAGTGATGTCACACCCAACTTGAACATGTTCCAGTAAAGCTTTCTCCGTGCCAAGCTAGAGCCATTCAACAATTCATCAACAAAGTCAGCGTTGGTTTGGCTTCTCCAACTTTTTGAGTAGAATGTCAGATTTTAAGAAGTGATCCAGTTGTAAATTCGGACTGAGACCTCGGGATTTCTGATATCAGAACACTGGACAGCAGACTGGACTCTGTTGTGTTTTGCACTTGATGTTGCTTTTTTAATTGATGAGTTGATGATCAAGCTCAGGTTATAAAACTACCTGGTTAGAGTTGAGAAAAGATTGTAGTTCGGGGTAAAATCCACCCCTGTAAGAGCCATTTACTCCTTCCTTTGTCTAATTACACACATGTCAAATTCACAAAGTGAGTGAGAGGTGAGAACGTTGAAGCCTGAACGTTACAACAGCAAACGCCATAACCCACCACCAACAGACACTCGGCATTGGGATGAACTGAGATACACCAGCAGCTTTTACACAACAAACATTTTTATGTGTTGGTTTTTTTTTGGATTGAACAATGTTCTCTTTGAACGTCTAACACTGTTATTGCAGATATATATTTGACCTTCAAAATAAAAGCTTCCAATTGACAGGTACTTCAGTTATAATGAACAATCAGGTAGTGTAATTTTCCTGCCTATCTGCAGGGCCATATGCATTCAGGTATGCAAGGGGATGTTGTTTCCAAGGCAACCTTATAATATAACACACACACACCTTACTGTGCTGGAAATGTCCTCTGGCCAACACTGCTCATTAGCCTTCACCTCTCTCCCTGCTGGGAGCTGCATGAGTTAAACACGCGCGCACGCACACACACACACACACACACACACACACACACACACACACACACACACACTTTCTTGACAGGTTAACCTGGTTTACTTTTTTCAGCCAATTTTCATCTGAGTCTCCAGCTTTCTGTAGAGGTGACGGTCATTAATGACACTGATCCCTCCTTTTTCTTTTTTTTTTCTTTTTTTTAATTTTACTCTATTCTATCATATGACTTTTATTTTATTTCTCTAATTATTTTAAAACGTGTTCTCTTATACCTGTAGGGCGTGGGTCTCTCAGTTCACGGACGGTTTCGAGTGGCCACTGAGAAGACGCTGTTTGCAATGCCAGAGACTGCCATTGGTAAGCCTGCGATCTGCCTGATTGAGGGAGTGCTCAGTGGCAAGGGTTGGCCCACATCAGTGGGAGTGTATATCTAGAATATTAATTATGTAGGAGCAATGATTTCAAGCTGGACCCAGTTCACATACAAGGTCTGTCTGCATTTGAAGCTGGGGAGCCAAACACGAGCAGAAGAGTGATTTGATTGATTGATTGAATCTTTATTTTGAACATGTTGAAAAAGTATAAAAAAAAAAAAAATAGAATTAAAAGAGACAAATGAACAAAGCAAACAAAAGGAAAACGAGCAACCACAACTCCAAATAACGTCCATGTTCAAAAAGGAGCAGGAAGAAGCATAAGCTTATTTAATCCCACCCCTTTTCCACTATCTAGTATCAATAGACTACAGAAATACCTCCTTGTAATTACATTATATGTTATGTGTAATTTTTTTTTTTTTTTTTTTTTTTTTTAATATATACACATATATGTTTCTATCTATCCATACCTACGTATATACACACATACGCACATATACACATTTTCAATAACCCCATTAACACCTGAAGGATACACAACCTACAATTTTATATATATTTAATATATATATATATATATATATATATATATATATATATATATACATATACACACATGTATACACATGTATACACACATATATATATACACACACATATATACACACACATGAAAATATTAGACAAGAACACCCTATCAAATCTCTACCTTTTCCCTGTACCCTGTAAAAACCATATCCTTAAACCGCTTTTTAAACTGCGCCATGCTTGGACATTGCTTCATATCTTTACTTAGTCTGTTCCACAGCTTCACTCCACACACAGAGATGCAAAAACTTTTTAATGTTGTACGGATACGAGGATGTTTTAAATTTAATTCCCCCCTCAAATTGTATCCCCGTTCCCTTTTAGAAAACATTTTTAGAATATTGTCAGGAAGCAGGTTATTTATTGCTTTATATATAATTTGTGCTGTGAGAAAATGAACCAGATCTGTGAATTTTAGAATTTTTGATTTTAAGAATAGTGGATTTGTATGATCTCTGTAACCAGTTTTATGGATTATCCTTATGGCCCTTTTTTGTAATATAAAGATTGATGATAGCGAACATTTGTAAGTATTGCCCCAAACCTCTGCACAGTAATTCAAATACGGTGCAATCAGGGAACAATAGAGAATGTGGAGTGATTTGTGGTCCAGAATGTGTTTTACTTTACTCAAGATTGAGACACTTCTTGAAATTTTGTTATGTATATGATTTATATGAGACTTCCAGTTTAATTTATCATCTATAATCACACCAAGAAACTTATGTTCAAGTACTCTTTCAATTTCCACACCATCTACATGAATCTGCACTTGTGCATTTCTAAGGGAATTCCCAAATAAGATAATTTTAGTTTTACTTAGATTTAGCGATAGTTTGTTCCTGTTAAACCATTTTTAAATTTTGCACATTTCTGAAGTAATTGTATCCAGCAGCTCCTTTAGATTCCCCCCAGAACAAAAAATATTTGTGTCATCTGCAAATAATACTAATTTTAATATATCAGATGCCTTACAAATATCATTTATATAAATAATAAATAATTTTGGACCCAGTACAGAGCCTTGTGGAACACCACAAGCAATGTCCAAGCATGATGAGGAATGGACACCCAGCTTCACAAATTGTTTCCGGTCACTTAAATAATTTTTCACCCATTGCAGTACAACCCCCCTAATCCCATACCGTTCCAGTTTATTAATTAATATGTCATGATTGATTGTGTCGAATGCTTTCTTGAGATCCAGAAATACTCCAGCTGCATACTGTTTCTGATCTATAGCATTCGTAATCTCCTCAATTGATTCGATTAATGCCAGAGATGTTGATCTTTTTGATCTGAATCCATATTGACTGTCAGAGAGTAATTTATATTTATCTAAGAATTTGTCTAATCGTTTATTAAACAGGTTTTCTAGGATTTTGGAGAATTGTGGTAGTAAAGAAACAGGCCTGTAATTTGTGAAGTGGCGTCTATCCCCGGTTTTATACAGCGGCACAACTTTAGCTATTTTCATTTTGTTTGGCACTTTTCCCGTCTGAAATGATAAGTTGCAAATATATGTTAGAGGTCCTACAATTCCTTCAATGACCTTCTTGACGATTTTCATGTCAATATCATTACAATCAGTGGATGTTTTATATTTACACATGTGTACAATGTCAATTATTTCTTTTTCCTCCACTGATGTGAGGAACATTGAGTTAGGGTTCCTATCAATCAGGTTTTCACTACAGTCTACTGATGGCAGTGACTCAGGAATTTGTTCTGCCAGTTTTGGTCCAATATTTACAAAATAATGATTAAAGCTGTTGACCTTATCAGCAGTGTTTTCCATAATATTGCCATTATCGATAAAGTATTGTGGATAACTTTGTTGTCCAGAATTATTTTTAATGATACCGTTTAAAACATCCCATATTCCTTTCATATTATGTTTATTGTTGTTCAATATTTTACTATAATACTCCTTTCTACATACACGTATAATATTGGTCAACTTATTTTTGTATTTTTTATATTTATTTTCAGCTTCTTTTGTTCTTTGTTTTAGGTATTCCCTATAGAGTGTATTTTTCTTTTTACATGCATTTTGTAAACCCTTAGTGAGCCATGGTCTATCTGAGTATTTGTGCTTTCTGTTGTATTTTATTGTTGGACAGTTTTTATCGTACAACTCCATGAATATTCTTAAAAATATGCCATATGCAATATCAATATCAGCTTCTTTGTACACCTTGTCCCAGTCCTGATTTAATAGATCGTTCTTAAATGCATTCATAGTTTCTTCTGTCCTTACACGTCTGTATCTCAGTTGTTCTTCATGCTGATTTTTCTTATAATTAGTGTCATAAACTGCAAAAACTGGTAGGTGATCACTGATGTCATTAATTAATATTCCGCTCACAATGTTGTTTTCCATATTGTTAGTGAAAATATTGTCAAGTAAGGTGGCACAATGTGGTGTAATTCTGCTAGGCCTGGTTATTTTAGGATGTAAACTCAAACTGTACATAGTGTTTAGGAATTCGTCGGTCATTTTATGCTTTTTTGGATTCAACAGGTCAATATTAAAATCACCACAGATAAACATAACTTTTTGATTTGTTTTAGAGAATATTTCCTCTATGAAGTCATTAAATACTTGAATACTAGAGCCAGGTGTTCTATATATACAGCTAATTATTACATTTTTTTCTTTTTCCTTATAAATTTCAATTGTTATACATTCTAGTAAATTATCAATTACAGTTGTCATACTTTCTACCACCTTGTAGTTTAGGTTTTTATCCACATACACAGCTACTCCCCCTCCACTCTTGTTCCTTCTATTTACAAAATTCACTTCATATCCCTCCAGTCCAAAGTCCATTCCTTTCTCCGCATTGATCCATGTTTCAGAAATGGCAATAATTCCAAATGGATTTGTCAACTCATTTAGATATTCCTTTATATTGTTGAAGTTGGCATACAGACTTCTGCTATTAAAATGGATTATTGATAATTTATTTTCCGTGTTGATGGTGTGCTTAAACTGTTCATCAGTGAAGTAGCAGCAGTTACAGCTGATGTTGTAGAAGAAATTATTTTCCGGGTCTATATCCTTTTCTAAGTCTAGAACATTATGGTCTGTGTATCGAAATGTTCTCAGTTCCAGATTATCATAAAGAGAATTCCAATGAGTTATGTTGATATTGTTGCCGGATGCAGATGAAGTTCTTTTGGACTGTGCCATGTGTTGTGTTGTGTGTCACGTCACATGTGTATTCATACCTCCAGAGTAAGTTGACCTCAGTATTTGTCCAGCTCTTCCATATTTCTGATGACCAACACTTTGGCTTGTTCCGGTGTTCCATTGAGTTTAATGAATACTTTGCAGTTGGTGGTCCATGTATTTTGAATTTTTCCCTGTTTCTTCAAGTAACGTGCTTTCCTGGCAATGTCCGCATTTCTTTTTATCAGATGTTCGTTCATGAAGACATCGGATCCTTTCAGTTTCCTTCCTTGTTTTAACAGTGCTGTTTTCTGTTTGCAAATCTCACAATGATGGCTGGTTTGTTACTGTCATTTTTTCGGGGTAGAGGGTGGCAAGCCTCAATGTTGTTATAATCCACTTCCACACCTTTGGACCGTAGAAAGGTAACCACTTGATGCTCCGTGGAGTTGACATCTTCCTCTCCTGGCCCTCCTACATTGTCAGTGGCGACCGCCCGGGCGTATGACCGGGGTTTGATGCGAAGCCCCGTGATGATAACATCGTTCATCCGGGTGTACTGCTCCAAATCCGCCACTCTGTTCTCCAGGTACGCCAGCCGCCGATCCTTCTCGGCGTTCTGGATGCGGAGAGCCTTAACTTCCTCGACCAGGTCCAGGATGGCTTTCTGCTGCAGTTTGACAGTAGAAATCTCCTCTGTCATAAACTCCAGCGACTTCTTAATATCGTCTCCTTCCTCGGCTGACAGAACTTTTTTCGGGCCCATGCTGAGAGACATTCAGTGCAGTTTGCTGATGACCTCATTCCTAAATAAGTGTTGAAAATGAACTGCTAAAATGGGCAGGGTGGAAAAAGTAAGTCCAGCGTTTAAGCCTTTAATCTTCAGCAATGGTACAAATCACAAAAAGACCTTTTCAGACAGTTTGGAAAACAGAAGCTCAGTAATCTAAAAATAGGAATATTTAGTCTTTAGAACTTTTTAAGGCGGTAGATAAGATGATGATGATGTCACCAATTGTTTTTGGGCTGCAGTTTATCTGCTGCCATTTTGTCTTTTTGGAGCCAAAAGTAATTCAACATGGACAAGAGGGTGAAGTGCTGAGCTAACAGCAGAATAAACAAGCGGGGCATATTCGCTGTCACCATCTTGAGCGGTGTGGGTCTGACTGAGAAACTGAGGCCACTGCATGCTCATTGGCCAGCGACTTGTGATTGACAGGTTGTTAGCCAATGAAAATACTCTGGGTAATCGTCCCTTCTGACCATAATTTGCAAAATTAACTTCAAACTTTGTTCACCAACACAGAAATGTTCAAGAGGTCCTGTTCAGGGATTAGAACAGATTATAAGAAGCCTAACAGACAGCAATCAGGTGTGCCACCTGTCAAGCAAAGGAAGCATGAATTATAATTATTTAAAAGGAATCACCCTCGTACATGTTGTTCTACCAGGCGGTAACATGTTGTTTTATGCTCCCTTTAAACGTGGGGGTCTATGAGGAGTGGGTCACTTTTGTAGAGAGCCTCAAGTGGGCATTAGAGGAACTGCAGCGTTTGGTGGCGCTTCTTTTTCTAAGCCAACTAAAAAACTTTAAAATTATTCATAGGAGACTGAAGCGGCAGTGTCATAGTGTATTTTAAATTGGTAGTAGTTCAGGAACCCTTAAATGGGTTGCTGTGGTTGCTTAGTTGGACTTGCTAAATGCAGTAGTGGTAAGTGTGTGGACTCGCTGGACCAGCACATCACTTTCTGTGTGTAAAAAAAGATTGATATAGAAGAGTCGAGCCCACTGAGAGGTGATCCAGCGGTGCAGCTGTCGTCAGTAACAGCTGCTTTTCCCATATATGATTCATCTTTTCCTGGAAGACGTACATGTCAGTGATAGAAAAGCAGGCTGTATGTTGTTCTACTCCTGTTGCTGCCTTCTGACACAGAAACTTGTTTTTTTTATCTGAGCCTCCAGGGAGATAGGGAAACAAACACACTGCATCACCCAGAAGGGAAGAGACAAATCCAGGACTTCAAACAGTCACAGAGCAGGAAAGGCCAATGCTCTGCAGGTGGATGTCAGGAGTTTACTAAACTTCTTGACTAAACTTTCTAAAAATATGTTTTAAGAAATGCTACATTAAATTTAGCCACTCTAGCAAAACTGAGAAAACTTGTGTCCTCCTTCTATACATCCATGAACTTTCTCTGTGGTCTTCTTCTTCTCTTCCTGCCTGGCAGCTCCATATTATCCACTATCCTTCCTCTGCACATGTCCAAACCATCTCAGCCCAACCTGAGCTGTCCCTCTGATGTGCTCATTTCTAATCCAGTTCATCCTAGTAACATGTCCTGCACCAGCCTCGCTGGCATAATTCTCCTTTTTGACTCCAGTAGGTGTCAAACAAAATTATCATATTTTATCCAGCATGAACTGAAACTAGTGAAACTTTCAGTTTTCTCATCGACTTGTATACAACCAGAGGCCTTTTCGCCTTCTGCTGGCCATTAGAAAGAGTGAAGGTTTAACATATTCCTACATCCATCTTTTTACAGTCCATCCATCCATCCATCCATCCATCCATCCATCCATCCATCTTCATCCGCTTTATCCGAGGCCGGGTCGCGGGGGCAGCAGCCTAAGCAAAGAGGCCCAGACCTACAGTCTTTGGAAGCAAACATAAAAATCACATCCTTTGAATCCTTCGGCAAAAATCATCTGTCAGTGTGTTAGTTGCTGAAGAGTTGTAGAAGGTCAAATTCTTTAATTATTTCATGCATGTTTAAAGATAATAGATTACAGTGTCCTGATATGGAGCCAGAAAATGATCTGATCCAACTAAAAAGTGCTACATTAACCTGTTAGATCTTTTAAAGCATCATAACTGAATCATGTAGGACATCTTTGTCTGTTGCAGTGTGAGGCAGGTCCTCCAGTGAAAAAGGCCACTGAGACACTAAACTTGTAGGTTCCTCTCTCGCTAATTGTCTCTAGTGGACAGATGGTCATCTGCTGAGGTGCTGAGGAGATTAGTAACAAATCTGTGACAACAAATGCAGTCGACATTGTACCGTGAACTAGCATGTTGTCAATGAAATCCACTGGGATTACCACAGCTCTGTTGCTGTGAATGCGTATAAGCTGTTTCCAGAGTGATATGACTGTAAAGGTATTTGTTACAGTGGGTTTGTGTTGCTGTGATCGAACAGTTAATGTCGTCAGTGTCTTCATAAAGGTTCTCAGGGTGTTTTGTAACGTTCTGTGCAGGTTTTATTACGTTGGTCCTGGAGTCAGTGGATTAGGAGAGGGCTTTGCAGCGTGGGCACTGCTCATTTTTTCCGAGTCTGTTCAGGTTCTGATAAATTGATTGTGTGCACTCGCTCCCTCATACGTGCAAACTTCCAGGGACGCTCGAGCCATTCTTCATTTGACACCCACACATACAAACAGAAGCATGTCAGACTTATTATTCTGAAGTACTCTGGGCTCTGACTTTATAATAAATCTTCTGCTGATGTGTAGCGCTGTGGAGTCGGTCTGGTGTCTGGAGAGAGGTGGAGGGTGAAGATTATGTTGTCAGCGGACAGGAAATGAGCGTAGCAGCAAGAAAAAGTAGGAGATTCCCGCCGATGTGCTCTGATATTTGTCTGGGGTTTTGTCAGAGGCTAGGCTAAAGTAAGGAGTGGGAGGAAATGGGCCAGTATTTCAATCGTCCATGCTCAGGATTGGCCATAATGGGGCAAAGATGTTCTACACTGGATGTGATCTGTTTTAAAGTGTCAGTTCTTCATTTGGCGTGCTCTCTTGCACATGAATTGGCACACAGAATAATTTGATTTTAACCTCACCGTTAAGTTTCTTGAGTCTCCTGCTAGCTTTGAATCTCTCCCATCACTTTGGCGAGGACAAGCAGAAAATCTCGCCTAATCCCCTTCCCAGCTGCCATGGTCATAACATTGTCACGATTGTTTTTACTAAAAGCTCTCGACTTGCAGGTCACCGCATGGCCGTTATCAGCACGTCCCCTGGGTAATCAGGAACTTCACACCGCGTGATTTTCCATCAGGGATGAGCTTTTTCTGCCTTTTTCACTGGAATGCAGCTGCCTTATAGACCCCACAAGCTTATTTTAGACCTGATCCTGGGGAGGAATCCTCTCAAGAGCTTCTCGTCTGTGCTGGTTTACTTTAACCAGAGTCGCACTGTGGACTGAATCTTGCTTTTTCCACTGTGGTATTCCAGAGTTAGACGACAGGGTTTCAAACGCTGCAGGAGCTTTAAACTTAGTGCCAGTAAACTCTGAAAATGTTTGAGATGTAGTTCTCATATTAGGGGCACATTTACTGATGTAGAATTAAAGGCTTTGCTGTAACAACAGGATGTGTCCACTTATTAAAATTTTGGAGTCTGGATATGATTGTTAGATGGATAAAATGGTCTGTTGCAGTCTAATTGAATTAATCTCATTAACCTTTAAGTCATCACGACATCCTCCATCTGTGTGAAGGGGAAAAAAATGGTTAGACATGAGGAACAGAGCTGAACTATGAAAAAGTGAGTTCTTTTTGTTACCCCCAAAATTATGATAAACAAGTCATAGCAAAGATAAACAAGCAATAACGAGGCAATAACTGCGTGTTGTCTCAGTCCCAGCAGATCATTGGCAAAAAGGAGAGAAGATGTGTTTCTGTTGTTTTTAAAATGTACTTATCGTATTTTCACGTAACATGACATGTAATCAAAAGCGGGTGAACACGAGGCTCCATATGAACCTGTAAATGCACTGGTTCACAAACATTGAAGCATCACATGGGCGTGATTTAGCTGTAGCTGTCAGTGCCTGAGATTACTTAATTATTCCCCCAGGAAAACTTGTCTTTGTATTAATAGCATCTCTAGCAGTACTTACATCATATCTTTATATCTACACACACAAGCACGCCGTAACCCCTGTTACCCCCCGTGAGGCGGGATTAACAGATTTAACTCGGCCCTGCCAGCCTTCTGAACAACAGCCATAATCTGCCACATTTATAATATTACATTTTCAGCCATAAATCAGGTCAGCTTATCTAATCCCCCCCTCTCGCCACACTACAGAACTCGCTGTAAGCACTGGACTGTCGCGTCCTGTCAGAAATATTGAAATCAAATGGAAACATTATTGAAAGGACAGAACGAACGGATTAAATCTGCAGATTGTGATGATGATCATTAATTCTCCTAAGCTGCATATTTGGCCTTTTGTAGTGTGCCAGTGGCCTTTTGCTGGAATACCACCATGTGTAAATTGTCTTAGAGTGAGGGGGGATGATATTTTAGGACAAAACCATTGATTATTCTCAGGGAAAAGTCATTATAATAAAAACCCTTGCTTGGCTTGTGTAAGTCACTGATTAATAGGCATGCTGCTTTCATGAAAAACCTGTGCAAACTGTTATTAACTCTGCTTTTCATTTTATTTTGAAAGGGCTTTTCCCTGATGTGGGAGGTGGCTATTTTCTGCCGAGGCTCCAGGGGAAGTTGGGATTGTTTCTTGCCTTGACGGGCTTCCGACTTAAAGGACGGGATGTGCAGAGAGCCGGGGTTGCCACTCACTTTGTGGAGTCTAAGAAGGTACCGTGTGAGCTTTCAGTTCAGGTGTTGGAAGTGCGGGGGTGAGGTCAGAGCTGCACTGGAAAGCCAGATGCTGATTCACTGGAGGCCTCACTCTTGTTTACGGTGCCAGCATTCACCGGCCGGCGCAGAGGCCAGTTGTGTTTTTCTTGCTGTTGGCATGAGGTCAGAGCGGTGGGCGGCAGGTTGTTTATGACTCTAACCTTGGTTTGGGCAGAAACAAACACATCTCACCTCAGTGGAAGTTTACCAACAAGACAAAGGGTTAGATAAGACAGGAGAGAGGACTCGGAGGTAATGAGCTGATGCAAGAAGAGTCAAAATACACAAATTCTGAATCTGAGTAAATAAAACAAAAGGAATCTGCACAGAGTGTTAGCAATGAGCTGACATGAACAAGGAGAAAGAAACAAGATTATCGGTGGGGTCTGATAGTCAAATTTCATTAAGAGGGTAGCTTACCGATTGAAGTGTTAGATTGATTTTTCCATTTTACTTTCAGGTACTGTTTTAGCATCTGTTTTTATTTATAGTTTAGACTTTATTGCATTGATGACTTCCAGATGAAGTATAATCTGAGGTATTTGAGGTCAGCCTGATGAAGGCCTCAGTGTAAGTTCATCAGTGTAGTGAAGGAGGACATTCAGAAGGTTGATGGGACAGAGGAGGATGCTTGGGATAGGATGAGATGGAAGCAGATGACCTGCTGTGAAGCAAAGGGAGCAGCTGAAAGAAGAAACTGAGAGACTGCAGGAAGAGGCGGTGAAGATGAGGGCAGGGCAGGCAATTGCAAAGAAGGAAAAATGGAGAAAGTAAAGACAAAGCAATACACGCAAAAAAATGTCAAAGTCAAACAGGAAGCGATCAAGGACGACTGAGATGGAGAAACTATAAACAGAGTTAACATAACCTAAATTTTTCATTAGTCGGGAATAACAATCCTCACATTCTGTTTATTTATTAGACGATAAAACTATGTTTAGTGAATGTGCTGACACGTCAGACTTCTACACATCATAAACGACAGATCAGCTGCAGACTGACTTTTTCCGTTTGCATTAAACAGATCCCAGACCTGCAGAAGGAGCTCGTGGACTTGAAGTCTCCCTCTGCTGAAGATGTCTCCAGAGTGGTAGACTCCTACCAGAGCCAGGTTAGAAGCCAAGAAGCCAGTCATTTACACAAACATGTGGCTTAGACTCTAGCTGTATATTTTCATTACTGCATCTCACTCTTTGTTTCTGCTCTTTGTCCACAGAGCAGTCTGGATGCTGAGAAGCCTTTCATCTTGAAAAAGCACCTCTCTGATATAGACAGGTGGGCCATGACTTTCTTCCTGAAACTAGGTTCAGGAGGTGAGCTGGAGTCTGTTTTTGTTGGTGACAGATAAAGAAAATCTACAGAAACACTGTATTTAGTCAGAAATGTATTCCTGAAATCGGCTTTCAGGGCTCCATATGTACGGTACTCTTATATGCACTCTTTCAGTGCTGGTTTTAATCTCTTTGTGCTCTGTTTTTAAAGACTATCAGCCTTTTATTTATTTTCAGTCTCTTGTCCTTTTAAATCCTGTCAGGCTCTTCAGCGCCAGCAGTGTGGAGGGCATTGTGAAGAACCTGAAGACCGACGGCTCAGAGTTCGCTAAGAAACAAACTGAGGTGCGTTGCTCCTCTGCGGCTCAGTTCAAGTAGAGTGCGGTTCAGCTGCTTCTGTTCCAACAGTCAGCTGTCTTTAAAACATGAACTCTTACAGAGGCTGATGGTGAACACCACCCTCCGATAAACCCACAGACAGAGCTGGAATGAAGCCGGGGTGTTATTTGGCTCCGCTGTGCATTTTGGTAATTAGTAGTTACCTGAGAATGAGTACTTAATGAGGTTAATCACTGTGCCCTGCTGGCTGGAGCTAAAGACACTTTAGTGGGATTTCAGGGTGAATTATCATGGCTTCATTCACTAAAATTCCCTCAAACAGCCTAAAAAGCGATGTCCCACTTCACTCGAGATTAAACGAGTCACATGACCCTCCCTCCCTCACCTACCACACTTCTTAAATCTGTTCACCAGGAAAGTCATGAGCTTGATCTTCTCACCTTCAGCAAGACCAAAGCAAACAAACAAAAAAAAGTTTTTATTAATGAATCTTTATTTACATGTTGAAATAATTGTGATGTGATTTTTGTTTCTGGATGTAAGGATGTTCTCTGAATGCTGTCGTGTGAGAAGGAAGTAGAGTCTGGACATGGGCACGAGGAAAGAGCTTGGGTTTTTTTTGGCATTTCGATGATGAGCTGATGATCTTTTTAAAAGTTTCCTTCTCTCTTTCGGCTGTCACTGACTAAATCCTGGCATTATTGAGAGGTTTATATGTGTATAAGTAACAGCTGGGGCTGTTAGAATCCACAGAAGGAACGATTTGTCTTAGATTGTGACTGTTCTGATATTATGAAGCCAAATCTGAGTAAAACAAACAAACGGTTTCTCTTCCTTTAGACTCTGTCCAAAATGTCTCCCACGTCCCTGAAGATCACCCTCAAGCAGCTGCAGGCGGGTGCAGCTCTGAGCCTGCAGGACGTGCTGGTGATGGAGTATCGACTGAGCCAGGCCTGCATGGTAAAAACCATCACAGTGAAGTCTGAAACCCAAGGTGGTTTCACATTTCAGCTCTGATGATGTGTTTCAGGGAGTGATAAGGCATTGTTTGTGTTGTGTTGCAGAGGGGCTGTGATTTCTATGAAGGCGTTCGAGCCGGTAAGTCACTGCAGTACAGGGGACACAAAAGCAGAAGAGGATGGGTATGAAACTTAGTCTTGTAACTTATTTTTACATAGATTTACCAAACATAATAAACACTGTAGGATCAGTAAACTAAAGTAAAATGAAAATGATAAAGAGATTAAAACGTTACCTGATTTAAACCGTGCCGATCTCCTCTTTGAGGTCGTCTCCTGGTGCATCTCCTCCAGCTCAGCTGAAGGCGCTTAGCTCATGCACATATGCACAAAGGCAAATTATGAGCTTCAGGGGGAGATCTGAAAAATCAGGCTTGCTGGAAGAGGTCCTGAGGTACACACGAAGACAACCTTGAAGGGGAGATCAGCCTTTTTAAAATAAGCTTTGGTTTTTTGGTTCAGATTTAAAGTATATACTGGGACTAGCAAGGATTCTGAGCAGTGATTATTATAATCACGGATCACTCTGCAGAAGTATATGCTCGCCTCTAAAGGTTGTGGGTTAGTTATTGTTCCTCTTAGCATCACTAAACTCGATGTTCTGTGTTTTTAGTGCTAGTTGACAAAGACCAGAATCCCAAGTGGAACCCATCAACACTGGAGGAGGTGTCCAACCAGATGGTGGAGCAGTGTTTTTCCTCCTTGGGTGAGAAGGACCTGACTTTGTGAAGTTGGTCAGCAGCTGCCTCCCAACTTCAAACAACACACCGCTAAGCCTTCTCTAACCGGCCACTTCCTGTCCCCCCCCATCCTTTTATGGAGGAGCGTGCCGCTGTGGATGGAAGCGTGTCAGCCCTTGTTCATAAACCGTGTTATTGCTGTAGAATAAGTAGTAGTTCTGGTGATTCTTTACAGAAAAATCACGACTATGTCTCCACAGCTGAGTCATGCTCACAGGCAGAAGAGGGAGCAGGCAGTTTGGTGCACTGTTGCTCTGCAGTGGAGTCTTTCTGCATAGTTTGTACAGTTGTAATGTTACAGTGCTGCATGTTAAAGGATCAGAACAGCAGTGCTACATTAGCACAAGGACACAGGAGGGGATAATGATCTCACCACTGAGTGCTTCACTACATTTCCTGTGGATGTTTGTTGATGTGACACGGAGCAGTATCATCTGTAGTCCTGCAGCGCGGTCACAGCTTCTGATACAGATCATATATCGTCTCAGCTTCCTGTTTCCTGTTCCCTTTTTTTTTTTCCTCCAATGTTTAATCTCATACAGGCCGCATCATTTAAAACCCCTCAACGCTGGATAACATCGATCATCTTGTTACAGTGCGGTGCTGGGAAACCTTTGATGTTGCTCTGACAAGGTGCAGCTTCCTAAACGTTTTCGCATTGATCAAATTTGTTGGAAAAAGCTCAGTCCACAGAGACCCTAAACAAAGACTGTATATTAAAGATGGGCATACCCACATGACATCATGCACTGGTTTGCACAGTCCTCTTTTTGAAACCTTAATACTGCGCTTTTCTATCAAGTTTACTGCCATTTATAAAGACTTAAAACTAGTGATTTAACCCATGTCTTGTTAAGGAAAATCTTTTGATTTTGTAAATCAATCGTGCAGTTGATTTTTGGGTTTTTTTCCTCATGAACATCTATCTTTAAAAAAAGAAGACATGTTTGTCACCATAGGAGTCGCCCCCTAGTGGGCATTAAAAAAGGTTAAAATGTCAAGGTGCTTCGGCTTAAGTTTTTAACTTCGGAAGCTAAGCCCATCTTCATATACAGTCTATGGCCCCACCTGGCAACCCACTGGACCCAATGGGCCATTCTAACACTGGTCACAGAAGTTGAATCCTCTGATAAGTCAGAGCTGATATGAGTACAGTCCTTCTGGAATCAAGTCTCGCCACTTGTAGGTGAGATATGAGCATTTATTTTGAAGCATTATTTCAATTTTTTTAATGTTAATGGTTACCAAGACTCATCAGTCAAGTCTGATTAACATCTTAAAGCAAAAACCTTTTCCCCCCACTATTAATTACACATTTACTAATATCTTCACTGCTCTGGAATATCCCTAAATTCTCTGGTACTGGAAAAATGGTTTTAATGTTGTGGCAGATCAGTGTAAGTGCTACCTGTAGTTGTTTTTAGGTATAACAGGGAATTAATAAAGTGTTCTAACACAAATCCAAACAATACTTCGAAGACAAACCTATAAATTACTGCTGATATTGAATGTATCTGCATAATTTAGCAAAGCAAATCTGGTTTTAGTCGTCTGAAATGCACGTTTTGTTTTTTCTAATAATTTTCCCGATGTTTGTTCAGAGGAAATCAAATCACTTCCCTCATCATTAGGTCTCTGCAGCTGCATTATTTATGAAACAACCAGAGTCGGATTCAGTGCTGGAACAGAGGGCAATAAAAGAGCTGGTCACATGAAATTCTATGTGTTTTTTACTGGGTGTGTTTAAAGGAACTGATTGTTGAGGATGGTATTTTTTATGACCTAAAATGTTCTTGTGTAACTTTACAAAGTGCCCTAGTTATCAGCATGAGAGCACTAAGCTGCTGCTCAGATATAAACTCTCCAAAGTAAACACGTTTATTTTACGTCAAGTGCTCTGTTCTGTTTGCAGCACTGCCAGGAAATCCTGCTTCGGTAGCACAGGCTGGCACCTGGGAATGATAATGCTTTCCGACTGAATTGTCCCCATCGAGCTGCATAGACTCAAACAATTTTTAAATCAGGCTTCAGATTATTGTTTAAATCCCAGACTGCAGCGTGGGACACCTCATGTCTGTTTTAATCTTCTCTACCTGCCTCACATTCGCACAGTCTGAGCCCATAAATCCTGCCTAAGAAATGAGTATCAAGGCTTTGACTCATTCATCAGTGCAGTCTGCAGCTCATCAAGCAGACAGGACGACCTCCAGTGCTGAGTGTTCGCTCTGGACGGGCAGATGAACTGTGATTTACATCTATTTACATCTTGCTCTTCAGACAAAAGCAGGCCGGAATTCATTTCTGAACATTTGTCCCTCGGCCTGCTGATGGGCGTTTTTGTTTGGCAGGAATTTTAAAGTCATCGTGAACCACAAATATCTCAAAATTGCGTCTCCTCTTATTAAACAGCCACAGAAACACTTCAATGACAGAAGGCATGAGTCTGATTTATTGGCATCAGTTTTACACACACTGTACAGTTTGCAAATCAAAGTCTTAGTGATGCACAAAGTCACTCATTTCAGGTTATTTCATGACAGCTTATTCATGATGCATGTGGTTTTAGTCATCGTTCCCCGGGCTGCTCGTGTTTCGCTAGACTTCTCTACCTATTTTTTATTCTGTGGGTCCCTCAGACTGCTGTAGAAAGCTGGTACATTAGAGAGATTGCACCAATGAGATCATACTGACCTCAGATTTACATGTCCAATGCTGAGCATTAACTAATCAGCTTGGCTGGTGTCAAGTCAGTGGCACATTTTTAAATCACGTTCAAATACTAATTTTAAATAAAACTTGAGAGACGGTGGACAAATTCAGGAATAATGAGAGAAAGATGGGAAAAAAAAGATTTTAAGTAAAGGAGGCGCAACATTATATTTTCATTTTCAGAAACTTGCAGAGCTGTTGGGTCTAGCATCTCATCTGTTTTGTAACAAATCAATGGAGTTCCTTTGTGTTGGGGACTGTGGAGTCCAGCAGGAGTCAAATACAAGAAAAAATTACATTTTAAAGCCACAAAATGCGATTATGTGCACCAATTTTGTATATTTTTGTGTGCACCATCAACACATCATAGCGCTTTTTCTACCTAGAAGCCAGGCTGCAAAGCACAGGGGACCCCTGACTTTTCATAGCATGTATTGTGTGCATACTTGGTTATATTTATTATGTAGTAGGAAATACTTTTAAAAAAAAAAATCTTTATTTAAACAGGAAATTAAACATTATAGACAAATGCCCAAGAGGCAGAATTTATTTGTCTTTGAATGATTTTTGATGGTGGGAAAAACCAGAACTCGCAGATAAGATCCACAGAGAAGAGCCTGTAATTGTTTTCTGTTGATTGGAGGAATCCCTCTCTGTGCACCAAGAGCTTCTGGTTTACAAATCCGGTACTGATTGATCATCACTTATGTAGCAGGTTTATCAGAGAAACCCATGTCTTATATTTTTTTCTGCTAAATTCAGTATAAATATGATAACAATGAGGGCATCCAGGTGTTTCTGGCTATGTCGATGCTGATTTAAAGGTAATTGGCAGTATTAGCTACCCCTGGACCCGGTGTGTTCAGCTATAAGTTCCCTCTTCTTGGGTGTCTCCTTCTTTTACTTTAAGACTGCTTACCCAATTGAAAAATACATTTACTTCATTACATTTACATAAGTTCCTTATGTTTTTAAGAAAAAAACATATCGTCTTGCTTATTCATCTCTCAAAATGGGAAAAAAGTCCCATCTATGGCCATTAAAGTGCTCCATACTGAACTAGTTGTTAATTAAAGATTAATATTTGTAATATTTGAACACTGAACAGCAGAAGGAGCTTCTTTAAACACAAAAAATTGCATCAAGAAAATGATAACGCTTCGCTCCAGCATTGATTTGAACTCAACGACAGGGCACTACAGCCCTTCAGACTCTGCATCTCAGAGAATCTGTCCTTAGTGTGAGTAAAGCCTGTCTGTGGGAACACCTGCTGGTGTCAGATAGCGTAAAATGAGTGACCTTTAAAACCATGAATCACTTTTCCCCAAAAGGAAGCATCACCTGGAAAACACAGATGTTTGGATGAAGACGGATATTCACGCTGGGTCTGAGATTTTCTTTTCTCAATTCTGTGAAAGGTGCAACTCGACGCTTTTCTTTTGTATGACCTGCAGACCCCACATTTATAAATGTGTAAACACGGGAAATGCAGTCAAACCTGACATCAATATTTCTGGCAGTATCTTTAAGAAACAGAATTGGAGGCAGAAATGAAAACTATGACTCAGCCTCCAGCATGAGAACTTTAAAGAAAATGTGCATCTTGACTTGCATTAACAGCTCAAACTCTGGCTATCAGGCCCTCCTCGTGTTTGTGTGTGTGTGTGTGTTTTTCTAAGCCAGCCTTTCATTCACAGAAAGCAGTTTTTTAGGAAAACAGTCAGATTAGCCTTTTCTCGTGTTTATCAGAAGCAAAACATCCGATTAGCACGACCTCTAATCTCCAGTTTGCTCATAACATGTTTGGAGGGAGATTAATCTGCCCACGCAGGAACATTATGATTAATGTGTTTGATTTTTGGAGTGTTTGGGTTACATAGCGCACCAATATGGTGCCGCTCATCATCACTGAACTCACAGAAACAATTCAACCTGTGAACTGTGGCTCAGAACTTTGTTTTTAAAGAGGCTGCTGCTCTTCTGTAAAGCTGGCACAGTTTGAAGCACCGAATAGCATCAGATAGCCCTCCCAGTGCAGTGTGGGTGTATTTGCTGCTTTTATTGGTCAGTTTTATGTCAGCACAGACTGGAGACGTGGAGAGAAGGCAAGCGGTGACCATACCCTGCCACTTACTTTTATGGCTTTATTAGCAGTTGGCTCCTGCTATTGTGGTTCATCCTTGCAGTTATTTTATTACTTCAATACTCAAAGCTGTTGTCTCTGCAAACAGCTGTGTGGCAGTTTAAGCGACAGCTCGCAGTAATGACTTCAGTTGAGGGTAAATTCCACCTGTCTGATGCCACTTTGACGCACAACAAACTGACCTGTCAGCATCCACCAAGCTGCCAGTGACCCATTTACAGTTTAGGGGTTGGTTCACATCCACTCCTTTGTATATAATGTGTTTATCCAAATGGAATGGCTCATAACAATGGGTATGAAACTTAATTTGAAAAGTAAAAACCTCTAATTTCTGAAAATGTATTTGTTTGAAATTATCTTGGGACCTGTCGGATATTAAAGGGACATTTCACCCATAAATGTACATATGGGTGAGACCCCTCTGGCCTGTGATGCTATTCATCTGTTTTAGTGTGAGCTGTCAGCAGCAACATTTATTTCCTGAAATCATGATTCAGTCCTCAAAAGAAAAAATTATTAAGAAAAACAACCTGTGACAATTGACTGTATATAAAAGATGGACGAGGCTTACAGCTGTGAAAAATAAAGGTTATGTGGAAGTGAATTACAGAACTGGTTGTTTAAAGGTCCAAAGAAAAAAAAGGTCAATTCATTTTATTTTTGCACCACCAAATCACAACAACAGTCGCTTCGAGCTGCTTTATATTGTAAGATAAAGACTAAAACATTACAAATAAAAGCCAACAATTAAACAACCCACACTTAGCGAGCACTTGGTGACAGTGGGAAGGACAAACTCCCTTTTTAAAAGGAACCGGCAGTTGATGTCTTTCTGGGTTCAGTCTCTAGTTTCAGGTCTTATTGAACACAGCTTGATATTCAGTTTGTACATTACAGTACCCATTAGAGTCTAACAGGAGACAGCTCATTGGCTAATGATGTATCAATCACAAAAGGTTTTTTTTTTATATATTTTTGAGTAACAAAGTCATGATTTCTGGAAACAGACATTAGATGGGAGGGTTTAAAAAAGCATTTCTATATATTCCTCTATATGTAAGAAAAAGCAGACAGAATTGACCAAATTTGGCATCTCACACAAAAACAAACAATGATAGACACCACTATGGCCAGAGGAGTTCAGGAGTGAGCCTTTAAAGCTGGCTCATTGTCATTAAGGACTTGGGCGGTTTAAACCTTATTCCAGATGCACTGGCGCTCTTGTTAGAGATAAAAGGTTAAATGTCATGGCTTTGTGCTTTTTCTTCTTTAGGGCAGGTAGCAATATTTCTCAGGTATACACTGACACGATGTGGACAACCCCCCCAAAAAACAATCGAACAAAAAAAGAAACTAGGCCCTAAAACATTTCCCCCAAACTGCTGCTAGTTTTTTTATTCACTCCTCTTTCTGTTGATGAGCCAAATGTTTCTTGAAAGTGTGTCAATCCTCCTCGTGCCCTGGTTTCTTTGCGCTGGCCGCCTATACGATCCAAGTCCTGTCAAAGTTCCCAAACTGCACGACTTGTGTGCAGAGAATATCCTGGAGGGCAGGAAGCGCATCATTTGTACCCTGGATTTCCTGGACTCGTTTTGAGGACATGTTTGGAAGGAGGGCTGCAGCCAAGCCTGTCTAATTGCAGAGCTGGAGGATAATGCTCCTCGTGGATCTCCAGGGAGGCCATTAGGAGCCCACAGAGCCTTTTGTCAGACCGGAAGGAGTCACACAGCTGGGTGTGTTTCTGACCTGCTGATACCAGTTTTCAAGTGAGAGCCTTCACCAAATGAAGGGATCTATAAATAAGATCCTCCGTAAGAGGAGAGAATCTTGGCCCCAGGACAACATTAGTGGACGGGGTAGACTTTCACTGGCAAGGAGGAACATTGTGATTCCGGGCATATCTGATAGGATTTCTTATGAGGGCAGCCACGAAGAGCCAGCACCTACTGCGAGGCAGAGAGGGGACAAATAAGGACCGAGGAAGATGATATCTAGCTGAAGACGGTGTGCGTCAGTGAGGCTCCAGCTAAGAAACCAATAATCACAGAAACATAGATCAGAGCACTCTGGTCACTTTGGAGGAGGTTTTTTAGTCTCAGTCCATGTAAATCAAATCCAAAAGTAGCTCAATTACTAACGCCTCATTCATACTCCTCCTCACAAGTAGGTGGAGTGACTCTGAATGATGGTCAGAGCAACTCGTCCCAGCCTCACCTTTCCACTGCGACACACCTCCCCCCGTCATGGCACGTCACATTCAATGTAGGGGATGTCGCTGTAGCGGCGGTCTACCTCCACCCACTGCTGCACGGCCCGGGCCACGATCTCCTCTGATAGCTTCTGGGCGTACTCCAGCAGCACCGGGTTGACCTGAGGGGAGCTCTCTGGTGAACCCATCTCTGAATGAACTAAGTAGGCTTTCTCACCCCTTGTCCCTTTGCTCTTTCCCTCCACCTTCTCCGTGGAGTTTGCATTTTGGGCCACCGAGTCGCTCCTCTTGGATTTGACGCACCCCATACTCTGGAGGATGTAGCATTGATTCAGTTTAGGGTGGGGGGTGTAGGATGGCAGTGAGGAGCCAGAGTTTTTGGTTAGATTTCCAACACCAACATTTCTTTTTTACCTCTGGAGGGGAGCTGTGTTCCTGCTGCAGTCA
Organism: Mchenga conophoros; assembly: GCF_057382185.1. NCBI lineage: Eukaryota > Metazoa > Chordata > Actinopteri > Cichliformes > Cichlidae > Mchenga > Mchenga conophoros. Next base: position 33,255,815 of record NC_140541.1, read on the forward strand.
CTGTCATCCACTCCCACTCGTAGCCATGTCTCTGAGCACAACAGGTGCGATGGTCGGGGTGGTGTTACACAGCTGCGGGTGGGGTTTTAGTGGGTTGACCGGCTAGGAGGCCCATCCCTGTGTGGGTCTGACAGTCCGGCAGCTTTCTTGACCAGATCTCACACCTTCCTTGGCTGCAGATAGAGAAGAGACAGAGACAGGATTGTTTAAAGTGATTTATTTTCCACTAGAGTAAAAACAGTCTAAAAATACCAGATGGTGGGGAGCGAGGGGAGGATTGTGGACGAATTTCACAGTGGCTGTGACCCTGGGCTCCAGGGGCTGGTTCGAGGTCAGGGCCTTGAAGTTGGCTCACCTCTGCAGGGTCACTTTTAACCACGCTCCACTCTTCTGCACATCTACTGTGTTACTCATCCACCCTCCTCCTCCTCTTCCTCCTCTACTAACTCGTGTTTTATGACTCAATCCCCCTCGCCCTATTTTGTATAGCATGACACAGGCACGTCTGTCTCTGGCCTGAGTGCCCTGATGCTGTTTTGTTGTAAGCCCGTGTCTCCCATCTGTTCCACTAAGCGAGCCTTGCAGCCTGATTCGCAGTGACAGCTCCTCTATTTTTTTTTTTCTAGGACTGGAGGCCTCAGTGCACAGCAAACATGTGCTTCATTCAGAAAGCTGCATGTAGTCTGCACAACACGCAGCACATGAATGATTCATGCAGAGCCGGGGAGTCTCCCTGTGAGTACAACAACATTTGGAGGTTCGGGCAGACATCAACACAGGAAATCCGCATCCACAGCTGATGTTATGTTAATGAGCTTAAATGGCTACAAACAGTTGCCTTAGTATGAAAAACTGAGAGCACCCGTTAGATGTCTGACAGACACATGGGATTTGGATTAAACGTGATTTGAACAGCACAGTGTTGCAGCTTTATCTCTACAAACATGAACATGACTGTGTAGTGGCCCAAAGAAGCTGTACATACTTCTAGAAGAGAGTCTCAGATTTCTCTCCATTCCACTTTAAAACGAAATAATCCAGCGACAGAAGAAGGAGCAATAACCCCAAGGTCGTTCATATAAACAGTAATCCATACATCATGTTGTGTCTCTGCGCTTCGCCCCCTTCTGCTTTCCAAACAGCATCCGACGGATCTGAACTTGAACCTTATTGGCTGTAATGTAAAGAGATCAAAATATCTCCACAAGTTCGTGGCGCTGCTCGCCGGTTATTTGTGATGAAGCGCTCCGTGCCAGATTTCCAAATAATCTCCGAGCCTGGAGGGTGCGGGCTCTGCAGACTGTTTCCCCTGATGCCTTCGCGTCGGTCAGTCAACGCAGAGTGCAGCTCCGGGAGAGAAAATCACAAGTCTGGACTGAGCTGAGCACAGCGACGCTTGACGGAGGTTACCGAGCTGCAGCGGGGCTCCAGAGGAGAGAGAACCCAGACGATCCGCACCCACACGGGGCGAGCCTGCCATCTGCCGGCCAAACAAGTGACGAAACGATATGGAGGTTCATTTGTGCAGAATAAACGTGGGGCCCTAACAAAAATCACAAAAACATAAATGAGGGACAAACTGACTTCTATTTTAATTTAAACTGCTCAAAACCCCAAATGAACACTTTTTATTCAGAGTACAGCACCAAGTCAGTTAAACTTCTGGGATACTGATCCTTGGGGCGCCACCAGGGTGGGTCCAGGGAGGGGGCACTGGCCACCTTCCAAAATTTGCTGGCCCTCCCTGGTAAGGCTGTCCTATGTTGGTAGTAATTCTAATAAACGTGAGCACAAAAAGCGGCAGACACCCTACAATGAGTTGAAACTTTAACTTACTATTTATTCCTGCTTAAAACAGATTATTATGGATTTCAGTTAACAGGTGATCTAGACGGGCATCAAAAAGACAACCCCTAAACAGGAATGGTTTCACAAGTGGAGGAAACTGACGTTTTCCCCTCCTCGTCTTTTTTGACTGTTTCCCATTTGGCTAGGATCAGTGTCACTACTGGTAGCATGAGCTGATACCTAGACTCTGCAGAGGTTGCGCAGGTAGCCCAACTCCTTCAGGATGGCACATCAATACGTCCGTATAATCTTAAGAGCATGGATGACTCTAAGGAGAGCTGGATAGAGCCGTAACAGGCCCCTAACCAATCAGCTGAACTGGTATCTGCTCCTTTAGGCATAGAAGATCAGGATGAGCAAAACAGAGATACAGAATGACGTCCAGCTGGCCACTGGTGTGAATGTCTCTGACAAAACAATCAGAAGCAGATTTCATGAAGCCGTGGAGAAGACTATGTTGTCGGTGACATCGTTCAGCATGGCCGATGTGTTCTGGTGATGGGTCAGTGATAGTCTTGGGAGGCATATTCATAGAGGAACGCATAGACATCTACAGGCTAAGCACCAGCATCCTGACTGCTGTTGGGTATCAGGATTAAATCCTTGGACCCATTGTCAGACCCTACACTGGTACACTGGGTCCTGGGTTCCTCCTTGTGCATGACAATGTCCGACCTCATGTGGTGAGAGTATGCAGGCAGTTCCTGGACAATGATAGCATTGACTGGTGCCCACACTAACCTGACCTAAATCCAATAGGACACCTCTGGGACATTATGTTTTGGGACCTTCAGACGGTCCCAGGTTGCACCTCAGATTGTTCAGGAGCTCAGTAATGTCCTGGTCCAGATCTGGGAGGAGATCACATCCACAGACACCATCCACCCTTTCTCATGCCCCTGTGTTGTCATATTTTTTTCACTTTGATTTTTGGGGTGTCTTTGAATTCAGCTGTCTGTGGGTTGATAATTTTCATCACCACCAAACAATGCGATGTAACCTATTACCCAGTCCATATCTATGCAGATATCCAGCATTATTTTTCCTGCATTGAAATCTCTTGTGTGTATAATGAGATGTGAACGTTTTCTTACTTAAAGCTCCATGGTGTAGGGGTGAATAGATTAACCTTACACATAAAATATCTCTGATTCAATTACAGGAGGAGACACAAACTCAGCCTCAGAAGATCACAAGCTAAAACATGTGCCAAATGTCTCATGTGGCTCCATCTGCTGGCGGGTGAATCTATACCTTTTCATGTATCAGATGACCACTATACTGTGGAAATAATTAATTAACGTATCCGTCCTCTTGTCTCTTTCTGAAATGCTTTTCTCGTAAGACTCAAAAATAACTGACAATAATATTTGCAAATAAATAAATAAATAAATAAATAAATCTAAGACTCACCTTCCATCAGTTGCACCAGGTTATTGGAAATTTCTTTTTATTTGAGGGAGTTTTTAATCATACTCCACTTTGTGGGCACACACAATTCTCCACCTTGGGAGAAGTGTGGACACCAAATGATGTTGACATGTTAACCTGCAAGAGACCCATGATGGCAGTCTAAAACCTGATTTTAGTTTTAGTTTGTCTTATAGTGTTGACTTTGGTCACAATGCTCAACACTGTCTAGACACGAAGGAACATGAGAACAAAGGACCAAAAAGCTCTGTACTCCCACATAAAGACAGGCTGCCTTAGTAATTTATTGTACACATAAATAGATTAAAACTGCAATAAAACTATTGTTAGATTTACAAAAAAGATGTTGGCTTTATTCATAGCTCTGATTTCTTGACTGGCATGTGGATACACCCCCTATAGGCTGTTGAGAAAATAAACTAACCACTTTATTAGGTATCCCTTGCTAGTACTGTATTGGACCCTCTTGTTGAATCAATTCTTTGTGACATAGATTCGATAAGTTGCTGTAACTTTCCTCAGTTCACGTTGAGATGATAGCATCACACAGCTGCTGCACATCCATGATGTGAATGTCCTCTTCGACCACAAACAAAAATGTTCTGTTGGATTGAAATCTGGTGACTGTGGAGGCCATCTGAGTATAGTCAACTCATTGTCATGTTTACGAAACCAATTTGAGATAATCTGAGCTTTGACACACGGTGGTCAGAAAGGGATTGACATCAGCAATCCCCTATTTGGGTAGGCTGTGGTGTGTAAACGATGTACAGTTTGCATTAAGTGGTCCAAAATGTACCAAGAAAACACCCCAACACCATCAGCCTGAAGCACTGATGCAAGACAGGCTAGATCCAAACTTTCATCGTATAAAAGCCAAAATCTGACCCTGCCATGTGAATCTAAAAGTAGAAATTGAGACATTTTTCCAGTCTTCTATTATCCTCTGCTGATGAGCCTGTGTGAGTTGTTGTCAAAGATTCCTGTGTTAGCTGACAGGAGTAGCACACAGTGCAGGTTTGTTCTGCATACCTTGGTTGCTATGAGAAGTATATGCATTACTGTTACTATTCTATCAGCTTTAGGTTGTCCAGCCATTCTCCTTTGACCTCTGACATCAGCAGGCATTTTGACCCAGAGAAGTGTTGCTCACTGGATATTTTTTTCCCCCTGGGCCATTCTCTAATGGCTAAGTATATTTATCCGAAGCAGTGCCACACAGAACAACTACACAGAACAACTTTAGATGTTACAGAATTTAAAGTACATGCAGTGCATAAAAATTAAAGACATACATTTTCAAATAGCCTTGACACCAGCAATTTATGTTTCTGATGTTAGTGTTAGTAACTGGCCACACGATGGCGCTCTTCTCTCGGGTCGTTCAACCAACTTTGACTATTTTGAAAAGTCCTTGGCCAAGTATTTTCTACATTTTAGTTTATTCTCTTTGGCCCTGATGCCATTACCCAATGCTCTTTTGAGAAATAATATAGTTCCAGATTTTCATGGAAGAGGATTTATTCGATTTTGACAGAAAGCCTGACCTCAACAAAGCAGATGATTTAAGTGCCACTCGATAACTCATGTATATCTCATGCATATATCTTTCTACGTAGCACTTTTAATTCTTATTCTTACTTTTATTTTTTCATGTCTATTTAAGCGCAATTTATGACAGTATGTTTGCACTGAAGCACCGCAGCAATTTCCTAATGTTGTAAACCTGCTCAACATTTGGCAATAAAACCCATTCTAATTCTGATTCTGATAACATTACAACTGTCATTTTTCTTCAGGTGGTAAATTCATTTAGAAATTAACATTTTAATCCAGAATCAGCCGAAAATCCAAAACGCTGCCCTTTCTCAAGGACGCAGAAAGAGATGCGAGCAAAGATATGACTGACTATTGGATATTCTTTAGAGAGGATACGCATTGTAAAGTTTAAGAAAATGAAGAATGCAGCTTCTATCTTTATTCAAGACTTGCATTAAATTATTTGTTTTTGGGTGATATAAAACATTGTCTGAGTGAGATTATCCCGTCCAGCACATGCCCACAGCCACCGTTCCTTTATGGGTTGATAGCGAAAGAAAATTTTTCTGTCAGTCGGTTAAAATTCATTGTTGCCTGTCCAGCCAATCATAGATTTTGACGACACAAAAGAGGCTAAAGTTGGAGTATAAAAAGGTGCGCGCTAATAAACTATGATGCCTATCAGTGTGGGACATTAATCCAACCCCAGTTCAGTCGCGCATCAGCTCCGACACGGTGCAAAGGATTTTTTTTAAACAAAGCGTATTTTTAAACCAGAATTCACACCTAAGAGACAATGCATCTGTCTCAGATCGTGCTGTATCTGAGCTTGCTGATTGCTTTGGGTCCAGTAGTTCTGAGTGACCAAGAGGCGCACCAGCAGCCTTCCGTCAGCACCCCAGTAGACACGGATCAATGCGCTACCTGCGAGGTCCGGCAGCATATTAAAACCATGCGATTAAACGCGATAAAGTCTCAGATTCTGAGCAAACTGCGAATGAAGGAAGCTCCCAACATTAGCAGAGAGATCGTGAAGCAGCTCCTGCCCAAAGCGCCGCCGCTGCAGCAGCTTCTGGATCAGTACGACGTGCTGGGAGATGACAACAGGGAAGAAGTCCTGGAGGACGACGACGAGCACGCAACCACAGAGACAATTGTGATGGTGGCAACTGAACGTAAGTGTGAATTTTCTTTATTTTTTGTGTCACTGCGTAAGCGCACTCGAACGTCTCCAAAATAATTTTTTACGCACGTGGTAGAACGCACAGGAGAGTTTATTTTTAGAGAGCAGTCATTTTTTTCCCACCAAGGTTTTGTGTTAAATTGTTGATGCAAAAGATTCAAAACACTTTATGAGACATGGTGTTTGGGCAGAGAGTGCGCCGAGTGATTACGCATGAGTTTTACGCAATCATGCGCAAACGCGCCACTTTATTTCTCAGCGATCATGGAATTAATTTTCTTTTCCCATGTCTCCGCAGCTGATTCCGCCGTCCTGGTGGACGGGCAACCAAAGTGCTGCTTTTTCTCAATTACGCAGAAGTTTCAAGCCAGTCGTGTAGTTCGAGCGCAGCTTTGGGTGCATCTGCGTCCCTCAGAAGAAGTGACCACCGTGTTCCTGCAAATCTCCCGGCTTATGCCGGTCACAGACGGGAACAGACACATACGAATCCGCTCCTTGAAGATCGACGTGAATGCCGGGGCCAGCTCTTGGCAAAGTATAGACGTCAAGCAAGTGTTGACTGTGTGGCTGCGGCAGCCGGAGACCAACTGGGGCATCGAGATCAACGCTTTCGATTCGAGGGGAAATGACTTAG